>NC_050579.1:262097174-262404683 GCF_011100635.1 Trichosurus vulpecula | reverse complement strand
AGAATTTGGTATACTATTTGGCACTAAGGCAAATTGGGAAAACACACAGATCTCAAAAAGAGACACTTTGAGTCTCTCAGTACAAGGAGAAGGGATAAGGCACCACTTGATCTTTTCCAGAGTTCCACTCACCTTGACTGGCAAATTCAAAGTTCTCACTCTCAAAAAGTTTTTAAGGAGTGAACACAAAAGTGAAATCTACTTGAGTAAAAATTAGAATCATTAAAATTCTCTTAGACAAACAAAAGAAAGGGGGCAATGGAAACATTCCCAGATTTTCTTAATAGACTCACACAAGCCATCTGAAGGAGTGTAGGGGACACTGAAGCTGCCAATATATTGTTACAAAAGTTGGCAGTTGAAAATTGTAATGCCGATTGTAAGAGAGCCCTGCTAGGTGGGGGACCTCATATGACCATCTCTGAGATGATTCAAAGATGCCAAAAAGTGGGCACACTGGCATACCACACTGAGGTTAGTGGCCACTGCTTTTAATCAACAGCAGTCAAAAACCACTTTAAAATGCTATAACTGTGGAAAGCCCAAACACATGAAAAAGGAATGTAGAGCACCATTCATGTAAAGGGATACAGAAAAGTTCTGCCTCCCAACCAACCACACCATGCCTTAGGTGTGGAATGGGGAACCACCGGGCATCAGAATGCTGTTCAAATTCAGGAAACCACTCTCAGGGCTGGCCCTGGCAAACAGTGGGGGCCACCCTTTCCCTAGTTTCCCCTCAGACAGGACTCCTCATAGGACACAGTAGCTCCTCCCTCAGAGGGCTCATCATAGTCCCCAGGGTAGTAGATTCAGATTACATGAGAGAAATCAAAATTTTATTATACACAACTTTGCCACATCCCATACATATAGGAAAGGGGGAGAGAATAGCACAATTGATTTTGATAAAATATGAAACCACAGGGAATCATTTTCTGAAGATTCAGGGCTCACCAGGATTTGGAAGCACAGGAAGAGAGGCTTTATATTACAGAAAAAAGACCAACCTTAAAAATAAAAATAGAAGGCATAGAATTTGAAGGATTGATAGATACCAGAACAGACAAATCAACCATCACAGAGTGGCTTTGGCCAAAAGCATGGCCACTAGTAACAAGTGATATGTCACTGCAAGGAGTAGGGACGGTCACCATCCCAAAACAAAGTGCAGGATGGTTAAGCTGGGAGGTAGAGAAACAGAGAGGAAAATTCGGACCATATGTTTTATCACATCTACCTATAAATCTATGGGGGGAGAGACCTCTTGGGATATATGAAGGTCACTATACAATCTCATCCCCACCCCACCCCACCCCCCAGGATTTTTAGGAAGGACCACTGTCATAAATTCTAAGAATAGGGCGCCTAAGATAACCTGGAAGGATGGGCCCCCAGTATGGGTCGAACAGTGGCCTTTAACATCAGAAAAACTACAGGCCCTTACCAATATTGTTAATGAACAATCAAAGGTGGGGCACGTTGAAAGCTCCAACATTCCTTGAAATTCTCCTATTTTTGCTATAAGAAAGAAATCTGGAATATGGAGAATGCTTACCGATTTGAGAAAAACTAATGATAGAATGGAAGCTATGGGAAATCTTCAACCAGGACTCCCCACACCTAACATGATACCCAAAGACTAGCCTTTATGAATCATAGATTTAAAAGATTGTTTCTATACTATTCCATTACATCCCACAGATCAAATATTTTGCTTTCTCCTTGCCTTCTGTTAATCTCAAGGAACCTCACAAGAGATTCTAATGGAATGTCCTTCCACAAGGGATGAAAAATAGTCCCAACATATTTCAACAATATATTGTACAAGCTTTACAACCTAAAAGAGAGAAATATCCCAAAGCTTATCTCATTAGTTACATGGAATACATACTGTGCTCATATCCACAGGCAGAGATTTTGAGCCTCATTTTACAGGAAACTGAGGCACAATTAAAAAATTATGGACTTGTCATTGCCCCAGACAAAATACAACTTGCTCCTTCATATTCATATTTAGGGCAAACGCTGAGTCCCACATCAGTAACACCTACAAAAGTCTCTATTCGTAGACAAGAGCTTAAGACCCTCAATGATTTTCAAAAGCTGCTTGGGGATATTAATTGTGTTCATCCTCACCTACAAATAAGTACCCAAGAGTTGGAAGAACTATTCAAGATCTTAAGGGGAGATCCGCACCCCAGTTCTCCCTGACAATTGACCCCACAAGCCTCACAACAACTGACAAAAGTTAAGGAGGCTCTCCAAAGGTGCCAAACATATAAGATTGATCCCAAGCACCTGCTAGAAGTTCCTAACCTCCCTACACCAAAAGTTCCTTTTTTGGGTTTTACATCAACAAAATGACATCATAAAATGAATTGATTTGACATTTCAAGCCTCAAGAAGCATTTCTCCTTACCCTCAAATGGTTGCTCAACTCCTTCAGAAAAGCATAAAAAGTCACATTGCTGACAGGGAATAGACCACATGCTGTTCATCAGCCATATACTAAAGAACAGGTCGAGCTTCTACTAGCTAATGACTTTGACAGGCAAGTTTTTCTAATGATGTATCAAGGTCCCATTGATTCAATAATTAAACACCCTGTATTCCAATTCTTAATGCCTTACCAATGGATATTTCCCACAATTGTTGAGTCCTACCCTATATTCCATGCTAGGACAGTGTTCACTGATGCAGCTCAGCACCACCAAGCATGCTATCTCTCCCCACCAAATGTAAAGCAAATACTTACTACACCATTTTCCTCTACACAGCAAAATGAGCTGTGTGCTATAATTGCAGCATTAAGGGACTTTTCTGAACCACTTAACATTATATCTAATAGCAAATATGCTGTCTGTGTAATCCAACATATTGAGACTGCCCAAATAAAATTTGCTACAGGCCACTGTAGAAAGACATAACAAGGACATTAAAAATTCTCTTAGAAAAACTAAAGAAAGGAGGAGGTGGGCAGGAAAAAAGGATAAGAAGAAGGTTGGTTCTGCCCACCAGAACAGTCCTCCTGTATAGAGGGCAGCAAGCAAAGGGCACCAGTATTAACCCCTTCCTGGGGTCCATGTTAATTCTCTTTATTTTGCAAATTGCCACGGGCAAGGTCATCAGCCCCAGGAAAAGAACTTGTTTGAGTTATGTAAATTTTAAACAATGAACTTTGTTTGCTGAGAAATTACAGATTCATGTACAACAGAGAGAAAAGAATCTAATGATTGGATTTTACACCAGGACAAGTTTAAATTTGACAAGGAAAGATGTTCAATTAAATCCCTTAAATGTATGTGAGTCCTGGCAAATCTGTATTGCTTACTGCAACTAAAAGCAACTGTACCTGCTCTAAACTGTGATTGGAGGAATTTGCTGTTTAGGGCAAAAAGCACTTGGGACCATAACTAATTTTGCTTTGGGTTTGAATTTGGGTCTGCAATTTAAACAATATTTGGCATATCACATGCCCCTGCTTTTTTCCTTCTATAGCAAATTTCTATGATCAGAGCAAGTAGTCAGTATAAGATATGAGCTCTTTTGTGTTATCCTACTGGGCAATCTAATAATATTTTTATCTAGAACTAGAACACGTGCAAAAAATTACACAACCTGCTTAAGACTCACCTTAAGACGTTCACTTTGTTTTAAAGGATTCTAAGAGCAGCAATATTTTTCCTGTGATCGGTCTCCTACTGTTACCAATGTGAGATTCTATTACAACACCTTTTTACTAGGAAATTTTGTGACATCTAGGAATTCTGCAGTAACTAGAAACTTTGTTTGTTATTATACTTTGGAATTTGTGTTACTTAAGGAAAGTTTTATAGACAACAATAGAAATGCATGCGAGCCACTTAGGGCTCGCTTTGTAAATATCCTTAAGAATGTGAGAATGTTATTTTGTTTTTTGATTCTAAAGTCTTGTTACAATTAATGATGCTAAAAAGAAAAATGGTTTGTGGTTTATTTTATAAATGCCATCAAAGAAACATGACATGATTAAAGGTTCTATATGCATAGTGTTAAAAATTGACTATTTAATGTATTTATGTATGTATTGAAGCCTGTCATTCTTTAAGTGACATCTCATCTCCTGATGAGGAAATTAATAATAGATGAATGTAGAGTGTGACTTCTGATGTGAATTTCTTAAATATGACAGTTGGCCATGGTTCAAGTTTTGAGTTTGTGAGAATGATCAGGGTTATGGAGATTGAAGGTGGTAATTTGGAATTGCGCTAGATCACTCTTGTAGAAAAAGGCAGGTTCCTACAAGAAGAGAAGAGAACATGCTGAGATGCAGTGCTGGAGATGGCTGGAACAGATACTAAGGACCAGAAGATTTCACTGACGATGTTCCTTGCCAGACAGCTGTATAAGATAGGACTCTTTGAATCTTAAAGAGACAATTGCTTTTTGACTTTCTGTATCTATATTCATAAAGGGGACTGCCCCCTTTGATTTGTCAATGCATTGATCAATCCTTCCCATATTTACTTAAAAGGGGATTCCTGTGTACAAGCTTGTCTCCCATATCCCTATTTCTTTGTATCTACAGATTTCTGGCATAATCGTAATGCAACACGAGATATAAGTGACTTGGAATTTATCACCCACCTAACTGAACACAGCAAAGCCCCAGGAATTGATCCTGAAAGCATGGCCAATAAGTTATTGCAACTCCTAAAGCAAGTCAAAGCAACACTGTTGCCACTTTCTTGCCTTGTTTGCCTTCCTAATGCTATTGTGTCTCATAAGGCCCCGTCTTCTACCAGTCATTATTTCACTCATCCTTAGCTTAAGCTCCATCTGAAAATGATAGGGAAAGATGTAGAAGACCAGCTCTGAGAAAGTCCATCCTGGGATAAGATACAGGCCAGGATTTTCCCTGAAGCCTGTTCTTGCCCTTGGGCTGATAATTCAGCAGGTGGGCTCTCCTAACCCCACCTTGGCACACATGTGCTCTCTGAGAAGCTTCCTCAGTGCACACGTGATAAACACCACCTGTGGGCTATTAACACAATATTGTTTATGGCAAAAGGGGAACGAAGCACGAGGAAGTCATGCTATATGGTAAATGTCTCACATGTGAATTTGTTCTGCTTGCCAAAAAACATATATATGCCCTTTTCTTCAGCTTGATAAATGGAATAGTGCTGTATTCTTCTGCCTGGCCCGTGTAATCTTTTCACTCTCCACAGCATTTGGCCATCTCCGGCCAATTCAGTGCCACAGCCGCTGGTAGCAAGTGGCACCTGAACAAGGGACGCTGAAGCACTACCTCTGTGGGACAGCCCTTGTACCACAGAGTCCTACTTCTCACCCAGCAGGAAGTTCCCCAGTCTCTTGCTTAACATGATGGAGACTGCCTGCCCCTTTCATGTCAGCTTCTTCCCAGGGTTTTTTCCTTTAGCAACCTGAGAAGTGGGGTTGGCATTTTCCCTTTTGAAGCTGGAAGACAGAAACGCCCAAATTCCAAAGAAATTCACCTAACTCGAAACTAAAAAGAGAACTTCAGGGTTCTTATCTCGCACTCCCACCAATTCCATTCTACTCTTATGCAAGTGTGGGACTTCGATTTCGACCAATAAGAAGAGAGTACAATACCATTGTACTTGGGGACTGGGGTTACACCCAAGAAAGGAGACCAAGCTGTCCCAGGCCTGATTGGCCCATGCTTCCTTGGTCATCTAAGGGCATAAAAAGAACCCACTAACAAAAAAAGGAAGAAAAAAGAAATTTACATGATAATTCTATCACGTATTTAAAAGGTTAGCAAGTTGTACGTAATAGATTTGCAGTTTCATATGCAATCATCTTTTCTTTGATTATACTATGTTATGGAAATGCTTGTTTTACTCCATGAATTAAAAATAAATAAAATAATTTTTTAAAAAGTCCCCACTCGGGTGGAGCTAGGGCCCCTCCAACTTTGTAGATTTCTGAAGACCACCAAAGTCGCTATATTCTCATCTATTGACCAAATGCATTTCCATATAGAGATGGGAAGGAAGACATGTCCAGAGGAGCTAATTACCAGTGTGTCTTGCTGCATATCTCTGCTGTGTTAGGGAGAGTAAACCCCCTTTTGTTAACTGCTTAATAACTTGTAATTTGTTGAATTTATTTTGTCCCAACAGTGGACCTAAACTAAGAGAATGCTGGCTATTAGGCCCTCTTTAACAAGGGCTAGGAAGAACAGATGAGAAAGACTAGATGAGGGTTAGTTCTGGATGGGGAAAGTTAGCCCTCACAGCCATGATGTCCTCTGTAAAGATCTTAGTAGATCTGAATACAAAGTAAACTCAGCAATTCTGTTTTCTAAATTGTCCTACTAGTTAACTGGACAAGTCCTTTTTATAAAACCTTATCTCTGTCTTCAGTAAATTCAGGAATATAGGCTTTTGCCCACATCTAGGCCAAAAGGTCTGGAGTAATCAATGTTCCATTGACCTAGACCATGCTAGGACTAGTGGCATCTCCTTCCCCCAATGGCTCTAAAGTATGCACAACCTTCTGGAGGCTGATCTGGGGTTTACTTTCTGGCATTAACCCTGTTAATACTGAGGGTGAGGGAAATGGCTTTCTTTACAGTGCCATTTTTGTCTCATGTCATAGGCTCCCGACCCCTCTTGTAGGGAATAAGGTTTTCCTTTCCAGGATCTACCCCCTAGCCAGCATTTTGCCCTACAATCTAACTGGTATAGTTGTATACAGTCACATGCAAGTGTATATAAGCAGTGTGTATGTGTGAGTATATGTGTTTATGTATGACCATCTGGGTGTAGTACTATGACTACGTTATGTTGTGGGGATATGTAGGTAGGGTAAAGGGCCCGGGTATAAAGGTGGCATTGCCTAGAATATCTGCTCCTGTAGAGTTAATCAGTTCTATGAAGACCTACAACATCTTCTGGAAATAACACCAAAAGAGACGTCACATTCGTCATAGAGAACTGGAATGATAAAGTAGGAAATGAAAAGCTAATTGGAATAGCAGGCAAGTTTGGCCTCAGAGCAGAAAAGAAAGCAGGGCAGAGACTAATAGACCTTTGTCAAGATAAGTCACCGGTCGTAACAATCACTCCTTCTCAACACTCCAAAAGGCGACTCCACACACAGAAGTCACCACATGGTCCATATAGAAATCATTGATTATATACTTTACAGCCAAAAGCAGAGAAGCTCCACACCATCAGTTAAAACAAAACCTGGGGGCAGACTATGGCTCAGATCATGAGCTTCTTACTGCAAAATTCAGACTTAAAGGGAAGAAGGTAGACCATAGAGGTATGACCAGAATAACATCCCTCATGAATATGAAGTGGAGGTGATGAATACAGTTAAGGGATTAGATGTGGTAGATAGAGTGCCCGAAGAACTATGGGCACAGGTTTGAAATATTGTGCAGGAAGCAGCAACAAAAAGACATCCCAAAGAAAAAGGAGAGCAGGAAAGCAAATGGCTGTCTGGCAAGGCTTTACAAACAACTGAGGAGAGAAGGAAAGGGGAAGGAGAAAAGGAAAGACACAACCAAACAAATGCAGAATTCTAGAGAATAGCAAGGAGAGATTCTCTTAAATAAGCAACTGCAAAGAAATAGAAGAAAACAATAGAATGGGAAAGACAAAAGATTTACTCAAGAAAATTAGAGATAGCAAGGGAAAGTTCATGCAAAAATGGTCACGATAAAAGACAAAAATGGTAGGGATTTAGCAGAAGCAGAAGTGGCAAAAATACACAAAAGAACTATACAAGAAAGTTCTTAACATCATGAGGACAATCATGATGGTGTGGTTAGTGACCTACAGCCAGATATCCTGGAGAATGAAGTCAAGCGGGCCTTAGAAAGCATTGCTAACAATAAGGTCAGTGCAGGGGTGTGTTGGTAACCAAAAATGGGCTCCTTAGCACTTAGTCAACAAGTGCCCTTGAATAGTTTGGCTTTTTCCCCTGAACTAACTGAATGCTGTTTGTATGTTGGATTGGAGTAAGCTTGTCGGCCCCTTCACCTTGCTTCCCTTGCTTAAGCAGATCCAAAGAACCTGTGCTTTCCCCGGCGTACCTTACACTCCCGCAGAAGCCGGATGGTTAAAAACAGCTTCCGTTGGAGGCAGAGGCTGCTACAGCTACAGCCACAGCCGAAGCTGAAGCAGGAGCTGCCGGTAGCAGAGCTGACCTATGTGTGGATTGAAGAGTGCTGAACAAGGACTTGAGGCCAGTGGGTAATCTTTTTACCATAGAGGGGAAGCATGTATATGATTTTGCTTTATACCATCATGCTTCTCTGTGGCCTCCTGGTTACTCTTGTGAGGTGGACTTATTGGGACTGGAAGCTTTTGATCAATATATCAAAATGGGGATGCTGGTTTGTGGATTGGTTACTGTGGAGCCTAAATATATGCTTTGATTCTTCTGCCTCCTACTTTGAGAATTACTTATATCTGGCGGTTCCGAACCTTTCAGACATATATATGATCCTCTTTGAAATTATAAACTCTGCCCTCATACTACAAGGGGATAGAATTCCCGCTGAGCTACTTAAAACCATAAAAGATGATGTTGTTAAATTGCTGCATTCAATATGCCAGCAAATTTGGAAAACACAACAGTGGCTACTGGATTGGAAAAGGTCAGTTTATGTCCCAGTCCTAAAGAAGGTCTATGAAAAGGAATGTTCAAATTATGTTCTCAATTATTGTGCTCATTTCACATGCCAGTGATGTTATGCTTAAGATTCTGCAGGCTAGGCTTCAGCAAAATGTGAACTGAGAATTACCAGAAGAGCTGGTTGGTTTTCAAAGGGGCAGGGAACTGGAGACCAAATTGCCAATAGTCACTGGATCATGATAGATGGCAGACACCTTCCAGTCTAGAGGTCCCTTCCAACAATACTGATACGATCAAATTCCCCATGAGATGGGATCTGCAGTAAGAAGAGAGATGAGGAAACACAGTTACTTCCCTCTCTCCTTATAAACCCTGTTCCCACTCCTCCTACCACCACAATTCAACCTCAGGGTGTTAAAGATGAGGAAGAGCCTCATGTGGAGACACAGCCAGGTTCACACAAGATTTAGCAGCTTCCACGTTAGAGGAGTACACTTGGAATATGATAGTCCAATTAGGATTACAACCAAGAATAACCTTCCCAGCAAAGCTCTATGATCCTTCAGGGTTAGAGGTAGGGGAGAGAGAAAGAAATGGATGTTTAATGAAATAGACAACTTCCAAGCATTCCTGATGAAAAGGCCAGAGTGCAATAGAAAATCTGACATTCCAAAAGAAGACTCAAGAGAAGCATAAAAAGGTTAACATGAAAGAGTAATCATAAAGGACTCAATAAAGTTAAACTATTTACATTCCCATATTCTCATAGAGGGAATATATATATATATATATATATATATATCCCCATATAGATGATACATGTAACTCCTAAGAACTTTATCATTATTAGGGCATCAGAAGGAGTCTACATGGCCAGAGGGCATTGATGTGAGTCAGTTATGTGGGATGTAAAAAAAAAGTAGGGGTGAGAAAGAAGGATGCATTGGGAGAAAGGGAAAGGGAGAGTTAGAATGGGGAATTGTTTTTATATAAAAGAAGCATGAAAAGAAGAGCTTTTATAGTGGAGGGGGAAATGGTGGTGGTAGAGTGTGGCAGGCAATGCTTGAACCTCATTCTCATTGGAATTGGTTCAAAGAGAGAAGAAAACATATATGTATAAGCATAGTATGTGTTTTATATGTATAGTATGTGTTATATATAGTAGTTATTATATATATAGTATGTGATATATATATATAGTATATGTTATACACACACACAAACACACATACACTCAGCTGGTAACAGAAATCTATCTACCCAACGAGGAAATGGGAGGGGAAGGGGATAAGAGATACTGGGGAGGGAGATGATAAAAAGGGGAATGGGTTAAGGGAGGCAGGGGTCAGATGCAAAACAAACTTGTGAGGAGGGAGAGGATAGAGAAAGAAAGGAAGAAGGTAAACAGAAGAAAATAGGATGGATCATAGTAGATAACTATATATATATATATAATAATCATAGCTGTGAATGTGAATGGGATGTGCTCACTCATAAAACAGAAGCAGATAGCAGAATGGATCAGAAACTAGAATCCAACAATATACTATATACAAGAGACACACTTGAAACATACACAGGGTTAAAATAAAGAGCCAGCTTCAGCTGAAGTGAAGAGGGCAGGGGTGCCAATCATGATCTCAGATAAAGCAAAAGCAAAATTAGACCTAAATGAAAGAGATGATCAGGGAAACTGTATTTTGCTAAAAGGATCGTCTATGGACAGTCAAATAATATGAAAAAATTTTTACAGTGAGTTTCTGTGATAAAGGTCTCATTCCTCAAATATAGGGAACTGAGTCAAATTTATAAACATAAGAGCCATTCCCCAATTGACAAATGGTCACAAGATACAAACAGGCAGTTTTCAGAAAAAATCAAAGCTAGCTCTAATCATATGAAAAAATGCTCTAAATCATTATTGATTAGAGAAAGTTAAAATAACTCTGAGGTACCACTTCATGCCTATCAGAAATGTCAAATGCTGGAGGGGATGATGGAAAACAGGTACATTAATGAACTGTTGGTGGAGTAGTGAACTGGTCCAACCATCTTGGAGTACAATCTGGAACTATATGTAAAGGACTATAAAACTGTACATATGCTTTGATCTAGTAATACCACAACTAGGTCTGTACCCCAGAGATCAAAGAAAAAGGAAAACATATGTCCAGAATTACTTATAGCAGCTCTTTTTGTGGTAGCAAAGAATTGAAAATTGAGGGGATGCCCATCAATTGGGGAATGGTTGAACAAGTTGTGGTATATGATTATGCTGGAGTATTGCTGTGCTGTAAGAAAGGACAAGGAAGGTGGTTTCAGAAAAAAAGAAGAGGGCAAGATCCGTGCAAAGTGAAGTGAGAAGAACTGGGAGATCATTGTATATAGTAACAGGAAAGTTGTAGTGGTGATCAGCTGTAAAAGACTTTGCTACTTTGGTGAATACACTGAACCAAGACAAAGTGATCAACCATAAAAGACTTAGCTACTTTGATCAATACAACAATCTTAGATAAAGTAATCAACTGTAAAATGTTATACCCAAACTGAAGCCTACCACTAATCCCCTTTATATTTTTGTCTCTGTCCTTGTCCTACACCCTGAAATGGCTTGAAACAGCTTAAGGCACAGTCCTGGGTATATTGACTAAGTCTAGTCCCCTGAACCCCAATTTCTCCTGATTCAGCATTCTGTATATTCTCTCTACATCAGCATTATGTGCAAGGATCAGTTGCTAGGGAAGGGTATAAGTTTATTTCAAGGAGAAACCCCCCCAGTTACCAAATAGCCCCACACCCTGGGTTATGGTGCAGCTATGCTGCTGACCAAGCTAGGTCCCTCCACTCAGACCATAGCTGATCAAGTAGGAGTTACTTTCTGGGAAATTCCACCCTGAACCCTCCACCCAGTTATAGGAAACTGATCATGACCTAAGAGGGCCACCTATTCTAGGAAGCTGACCACCCTGTGTCACAGGATGGTCGCACCCCTGAATCTCGGTCCCATATTCCCAAATTAGCTCTGAGTTGATGAATCCAACCAATGGCTGATCTTTGCTTCTGTATGTCATTGCTTCTGCTAGTGACCCTCCCTAATTGTGTAATTGTGGTTTTTGCCTTTATAAGCATTGCAGTCCCTCAGTTTGGGACTGCCTGGTTTGGGTGTATACTCCAGGTAGTCGCACGCTCGGCCAATAAATCCACACTTAAATTTACCTTGAACCCAGGTCTCGTCTTGCTGTTATTTTCTACACAACAGACTTAGCTACGTTGATCAATACAACGATCCAAGACCAAGTGATCAACTGTAAAAGACTTGGCTACTTTGATCAATACAATGATCCAAGACAATTCCAAGATTCATGATGAAAAAATGCTACCCACCTGGAGAGAGAACTGATTGATGACTGAGTACAAATCAAAGCATAATTGTCTCACTTTATTTTTTATTTGCTTATTTTGGAAATGTGGCTAATATGGAAATAAGTTTTGCATGATTTCACATATGTAAAGGACATCATATTTCTCAGTGAATGGGGAAGAGGTGGGAGAGAGGGAGAGAAACTGGACCTTAAAATTATTAAAGAATGTAGTAATAACAATAATAATAATGATAATAAAGAAGCTTAGGTAAGATGTGCCTCCTGTCCTTAGGGAATTTAAAAGACAGTTAAGGTCTCAGACACACTAATAGACAACAGCACAAAATAATGCCTGGGTGAGCATGGAGGAGATGCAAAGTGATATACAAGGTCAGGGGCGATGTTAGGAGAGTAACTATTGACTTGAAGGATTGGGAAAAAGAAAGCAGAGAGAAGTTCAACCCAAGAATCGTTACCTGCCAGGAATTCTTATTTCTGGGTTGGAATGATTTATATGAGCTCGCCTATGACCCTGGCAGGGAGGGGCAAAAGGAATGGATGGATCCAGGAAGCATGGGCATGTTGGGGAAGGCATGCTGTTGAGCCTAGGCTGTGGTAGGAAGTGTCCTGAATTTCTCTCTCTACTGAATACTTTAGGAAAGCAGGGAGGGGAGTAAGAGGGGGAAGGGGGCAAGGGGAGGGTGGGAAGGTCTGTCAGATTTTTTAGCATAGGAGATAACCCTGTTAATCCAGTGGCAAGAAGTACACCATAATGTGGGCTGGTATCAAAGGGTAGGAGTGAAGTCTTATCTGTATATTATGTTATATCTTGTACATTATGTAATAGCCTTACTAAAATACGCTCTGGTTCAATTGCGGAGTGCATTGGAGCTCAGATTCCTCCCCCAAGTGAATCCAGGTAGCCAGGGAATTTGCCCTCCACTCTACATCAGTCTCTCTCTTACTTCAAGAGGGGTTAGGAGCTCCTTCCTTCTTCCCCAGCAGTCTCCTTTGCTCTCCCATCCATCTGCCCTGCTTCTCCCAAACCCCAGACAGTCTTACACTTGACCAGGCAGAGGTAGTAGGGGAGAATGAGCTTCTGAGGGTCTCAGTAGATCCAGCAGAGGCCTCACCTGCTGTTTGCCTATCTTGATCCTCTGCCCAGAGCCTTAACTAATCATTCTGACATCTGGGAACAGGTAGCTTGCAAGATGCCTTTTGAAAACAAAGTCAATAGGGGTGTGGTGAAGAGATCTTAGACTTTAGATATAGTTCTGTGGTTGGGAGACAGAGAGACCCAGGATACCCCTCCCTAAGCTGCTTCCTGGTATTAGGAAGGAGTAGGGTGGAGCAGGCAGGGGAGAATCATACCCAGGACATAATTAATCTTGCTAACTAGGTGCCAAGTTCCTTTGTGTGTACCTGCCCTTTAGTTTCAGTGACCCTCCTAATTACAAAACCCAAGGGCAAAACTCTAGTCAGTCCCTGTGCCCCCCACCCCATTCTTTTTTATTTATTAATTTTTTTATTTTTTGGAGGTGGGAAGGCAGGGCAATTGGGGTTAAGTGACATGCCCAAGGTCACACAGATAGTAAGTGTACCAAGTGTCTGAGGTGGGATTTGAACTCAGGTCCTCCTGACTCCAGGAGTCCAGTGACTTTAGTGACTAGGCCATCTAGCTGCCCCCCACCCCATTCTTTTTTAAGTCCCTTGAAGGCAGGGTCTATGTAATATCGATCAAGCTTAGAAGAGTAATTTGCCCTTGGCTAGAAATAATTAATATACTTTCTGAGTTTTGAGTTATTCTCAAAATAATTAAAAGGCAAAAAAGTACAGAGGGAGACCAGAGAGGGTGAACTAAGAGCCCCAGGATTACCTTAGGACCAGAGGGAACTGGATCAACCATTTCTCTGTATTTATCTCCCCACTCCTCTTTTTTTCCTTCTGGTTCCCTTTGCCCTCCACCCTACCTTTGGTCTCTCTGTCTTATTTCAAAAGGGAATGCGTCAAATCGATGCTTTCTGTGTCTACTTCACGGGCCTCAGGTGTTCATCTTCCCAGATGGTCGATGGTTTTCTAGGCTTTAGTACTCATGCTCTGGTATTTGCTCTCCCAGTGCTCCCTACTCCCAGAACCACTTCGCAATCAGCTGCTTCCTGGTCCCAGCTTCATTATTCTTAGGGTTATAAATCTGTAATTCCTCATCTCTTTCTCCTTCCTGGTGTGCCAAGGAGGCTGGGGACAGCATCAAACAGATGGGACTCCCCACCCACTGCCCTTTAGTCAAGGGATCCAGAGGCCCTTCACCCTAACCCGCTCAGTGGAGATGGCCAGCCTAGGCTGGTCCCCACTCAGATTCAGGACTGACATAAAATTTCAGAGAGGTCAAAGGTTCCTCACAAGATCCATATATTTCCTGGTTTCTTTTCCTGGACTGCTCAGTTTTCCAGACACTTCTGAAGGTGACAGGGGACCAGATTGAAGTGAACAAAGGCCAAGCACAATTGGAACTATTGGGAGAGGATATGCTGGCCTTCTGGTTCCTGTCTCTTGTACTTCAGCTCCAGTTCCAGCTTTCCCAGTTCGTTGTTGCTAAGAAAGGTGAGTGGGCTCCCCTTCCTCCATTCCCAAGCCTCAGATGTCTCTAGTCCCCACAAGTGGAGTCTTTTGTGAGGCAAAGATTAGTGCTGGAGACATCTCCCTACATATCAATACATCTCTTCTGGGTACTCCCTTTTTTCCCCTTTCTCTTCTCTCCCTCCCTGTCCCTCATTACCCTCTCCCCATATTAATATTTCAACACCTCATTCTCCTCCCCCTCCCAATCCCCTTCTTGTCTTTCCCAGTCTTAGACCTCCGCTTTCTCCAGGTCTTTCCAGGTACTTCCTTCACCCAGCCACCCACCCCCTACTCCTTTTCCCATTTTTCCTCTTTTCTCCTCCCCGTGGTTTCCTTTTGCTGCCCCTTCAAGTTCCTCTCTGGTACAGTGGAATGAGTACTAACTCTGGGATCAAAGAACCAGTGTCTGGGACTGAGTGGAAAAAATGATACCATGGCCTGGGGCTCATGACAGAGTGGCTTTGGAGTCACAGGATGTGGGTTCAAATCTCACTTCTAATGCTTCTTATCACTTAGCCCTTCCAGTCATCAGTTTTTTCTCCTACAAAATGAAGGGTTTGCCTAAAAACCTCTAACGATGCCCCCTCCCCCAGTCTTCAATTTATAGTGTGATGCTAACTCCTGCCTCTGAGGTTCTCACTTTGAGTGAGGTAACACCCATTCAGTGAATAGGCGTCTTTAAGAAGTGAGTCAAGGGATAGCCCCTTTAATAAAAAAAAATCAAACTGGGAGGGTAAGATCCTCAGGGTTGCTGGCCAAAGATGAACCAGTTACCATTTACATTCACTCTGAGCCAGGTGGGCCCAAAAAATAGCCATTAAGTGCTGCTTGGGTAGGGACCTAATATTGTCCAGTCAATGAGATCCAGAGTGAAATGGGTTTAAGGTTTAGTCTTTGAGAAAGAGATGTAGCCAGTAAACCCCAAGTTAACCAGGCAGCTTTTGGCCATCAAAATTTACCTTCCTTTGGAAAGATAGGCAGAGGCAGAGGCTTTGGCAGTGGCAGTGGCAGAAACTATTCACTGAGCAGGCATTACTTTGCTGGAAGTGAGAACCTGAAAAGACCTTAGCCTGAAAGGGCCAGGGTCTCCCAGTGCATCCTGGGCCATCTCCAGTCCTCCTGATCTATATCTGGTCACTGGATCCAGATGGCTCCAGAGGAGAAAGTGAGGCTGGTAACTTTGTGCAGCCCTCCCTCACTCAAATCAAAGTCAACTGCAAGTCATGGCATCATCTCCCTAATGTCACGGTCCTCTTGGAGACCAAAGGACAAACACGACAACCTGAGGCTTACTGTCTGCCTAGCCTCAGTGAGACATTTAACCACCCCTCTTCTCTCCCCTGTAAAATAAGAGGATTAGACTGGATGGTCTCTGGGATCCCTTTTGTCTCCACAGCTTTGATCCTTGTGATGTGACCCCCATTCCTTCTTCCCTTTTCCTCCTTTTTCCTTCTCTATACCTGAAATCTCCTTAAATTAACAGTTAAGACATATTGGCCCTCTGCTTTCTGAGTTATGCCCTGGCCTTTTCTAGGACCACCCTTTAGCTCAGTTGCGCACCTCGGTGGGGAACCAAAGGAAACAAATGGGTCGCACCTTGGATTCCAGCTCAGCACTAATCTTGGCTAGGGCAAGAAAGAATGGGGTGATTGCCCTCGCCCCATGAGAGTTTAGTTTTTCTGTCACCACCCCACCTCCCACATAGTCTGCCTTTCTTGGGAGTTTCCATTTGGCCACCAACCTCAAGGGTTGAAGGAGGAAAGGAATACCATTTCCATGGCACCTACCATGTGTTAACTGCTTTTTACAAATAGTCTCTTTCCATCCTCACATCAATCCTGGGAGATAGGTGTTGTTATCATCCACATTTTGCAGTTGAGGAAAACTGAGGCAAACAGAAGTTAAATGACTTGCCCAGGGTCACACACCTTATCAAGCATCTGAAGTCAGTGCTCTATCCTCCTTATCCAGCAAAGGCAGAAGGGTCAAGGGGTAAGGTGTCAGGTGACATGATCATAAGAGGTCTGGGAGAGCGGGTACAGCTTTGGGGGCATCAAACCCCTCTATCTAAGATGTCGCCCCCTCCAAGCTTTCCAGTGTATAGCCTAGGTATTTTGAGATCCCTCCCTACCCACATGGTAGGAGCAGGGTGGAATCGGACAGGTACAGGTGAAGACCGGAATTGATTTGAGTTCCTAGAGTCACTTCCATGTGAGCTGTTATCAGTCCTTTAATTGTCTGGAATTTGTCCTGTCCTGGGCTGCAGTTTTCCCTGGCCCTTGGCCCAGCTGGTGAGATAGAGAAGAAATGAATTGTTGGGTGTGCCTTGAGTTATGCCTCCCCCCTTCTCAGCACCCACCCAGAGCCCCAAGCCTGTGAGGGAAGCCTGAAACCAAATAGTATGTATGTTTCTTCCACCCCCTAGAGTGGAAGGTGACTGACCATCATACATACACTGGTTCTCCTTCCTCCCACTTTAACAAAACTAGTTTCAAGGCACCAAAGACAAACTTCCAACAGGACCTGACTACTGACATGCACACAGCACTCTTACCCACGTTGTCTCATTTGTGATCCTCATTTGTCAAGGTAAATGTTCTTAGCTCCATTTTAGGGATGCAGAAACTGAAGCTCACAGAGGGAAAATGATTTGCCCAAATTCACATCACTAGTTATTGGCAGAAATATGACTCTAACTTGGGTCTTCTGGACTTCAAATCCAATGAATTTTTCAGACCCGTTTTGTGTGGGTCCCAACCTACAGGTGTAATGTGTCGCCCTTCTTGAGTTACTTCTTTTATAGCAACAGACCCCTGGACAGAGCCAAAAGAATGAGTGTCTAATGGTAGAATTTCTACTATTTTGATAGATAGGAGGACGCTGTGCCAATGCCCCCACGCCATCCCACACATCATCTATCACTCTTCTCTGGGTTGCTGTTTTAATAATCTGGCTAGCAGCTCCTGTGGGGGCGTAAGATCCCCCCACAGCCAGCACCCAGGAGGCTGCAGGGACACCGGGAAAGCACAGGTTCTTTTTATCTGCTTAAACAAGGAAAGCACAGTGAAGGGGTTGACCAGCTTACTTTAATCCAGCATTCAGTTAGCATACAGACAACATTCATTTAGTTCAGGGGAAAACGCCAGCATTCAGTTAGCATTCAGTTAGTTCAGGGGAGCATACAGGCAAGCATCAAGAGACAGACCAAATACAGATTCATTCACTTACTTCAGGGGGAAAAGCCAGCACCCTGAGGTTCAGAACATTCGTTTAGTTCAGGGGAAACGAACCAGCACCCTGAACCTCAAAACCAAAATACAAACAAATTACAAATATCAACAGACAGACCCAATACAATTCATAGTTACCAGCATCTGGGCTCGGCCCGAGAGCAAGGCCTGGCCCAGAGTCACGCTGCCACTGCTCCCGCACCAACCGGAAAAGGAAAGAGGGCTCTTCAAGCTGTCCTCTCCCCTCTTATAGAGTTTTTGACATCGTCAAGCGCAGCCTGAATGACCAGGGCGATTGGTTCTTGAGTTGGCCCCTTCCCTTAGGTTAACACCCAATAGGGCGTGGCTCTGGAGTCAACACCTCCCCTCACCCAGGCCCATGACTCATCACACAGGAAGTTCTCTGTTCACAGGCTTGGCCCAGCAAGGCTCAATGAGATAAACTGAGCCACCCAAAGAAAACAAAGGCCATTCTGGCCACAGTTGCCTCTTCAATAGATGGGCTGTAACCATCAAAGCCATGAATAGGAATTCTAGCACCTGAGACAAATTCAGTTGACTGGGGATAAGGGAAGAGAAGTGTCCAAGGTTTGAAAACTTTTGTCCATGGTTGACCTTGAGGTGGACTGAGGGCAGACATCGTGAGAGCTGGGGAGTCTGAAGAACTGGAAGGCTGGGTTGCTTAAGGGGGATGGAGCCTCTGCTGAGGAACAGAAGATTGTGAGTCAGGAACTTATCGGGGAGAGGGACCTGGAAGTCCATAGGTGACAGTAACAGGGATCCAGGCAGGAGGGATCGAACTTTAAAGGAAGATAAATTGCTGCTGAGTGATGATGGCAAAAAGTGGGTCTGAAAGTAGCGTTAGGGAGCAAAGAACATGCCGACTCTTCTTCCTGGCCCTGTGTGTCAGCGGGTATGAGAGAAGGAACAGGCCGACTTTGGAAAGGGTACTGGTAAATGGGCAGAAAGCTAGGCTTCATGACCACCAGCAGATGGAAGGGTCATAGCTGTGATCAAATGGAAGGGACCTGAGAGCTCATCTAGTCTAACCCGGAGGTTAAGTGACTTTCCCAAGACCACAGAGATCCTCATTCCATGTTCAATCACATCGAACTCTTCCCAACCCCATTTGCGGTCTTCTTGGCAGAGACACTGGAGGGGTTTGCCATTTCCTTCTCCAGCTCATTTTACAGGCGAGGAAACTGAGGCAAACAGGGTGAAGTGACTTGCCCAGGGTCACGCAGGAAGTGTCTGAGGCTGGATTTGAACTCATGAAGATGAGTCTTCCTGACCCTAGGCCCAGCACTTCACCTTCTGCACCACCTAGCAGCCCTCCTGGTTCCATAACCAGTGACCTTTCTACTCTTCCACAGAAGGAATATGAAAGGGTGAGATCTGGGATGAAGGGGAAGTTTGTTACTAAGGGAGGAGAGTTCCAAAGGACGTAGTGGAAAGGGAGAGAAGACGGTAGAGACTGGGGAGGGCTAGGGCTTTCAACTCCGGGAGAGAAGGCACCAGTGCTCCCTGGTCTCACGCTGATCCCTAATGTCCCAGTTGGGATGGGTCCATAAGCCAAGCTGCGCACTGGGGCCGTCCACCCCCTGGAATATGAGAGCTACAGGACCTGGGAGGAGGCAACCTTGGCCAAGTAAGGGAGTATCTGGTGGGGCATCCCATGTGTGAAGAAAGGAACCCCTGCCATGCTGACACCTAGGTGTTAAGGCAAAGAGTAAATGAGAAGACCTTTCCCACCCATTTGAATAGGCTTAAGCTAGGGCCCCAGGTGGGGCCAGCTAAGGGAGGTCTGATTAGATCTTGGCCCCTAAATTTGCCCCAAACCCCTAATTACTAGGTGCTAAGCAGATGTGGTCATGAAGCTCCCAGGGTCCTAAGGGGACGTGCTAAGACCAGAGCCAATCATAGGAGCTTAAGTTCTAGTCAGAGTACCCTGAAGGGATCTGAGATTTTGTCAGGGCAGTGATTCCCCATTTTGGCCCAGATCAAACTCCCCTGTGACACACAGACGGTCATCAACAGCTGCTGTAGCTGAAAAACTAATCGTCCTACATTGCCCTTGCTTGATCCTCAGTGAACAGACACCCTTGAAGCTGGCCTTTGAGACAGAGGAGCTGCCCATCTTCTAAGGTGAAAAGAGAGCTGGCCTTGGAGTTAGCACGACCTGGGTTCAAGTCCCAACTCAGACACATCCTTTACCTCTCTCTCGGTGGCCCCAGATAATTCTTCTGAGACTTAAGTTTCAGAGGGAATGATGAAATGACAACTCAGGTCCAAAAAAAAAAAAAGAAAAGAAACCTAACATTTGCAGCTGACCTCTCCCCATAGCTTCCAGCCCCATCTCTATCCCACTGGAAAGGAAAGGGAAAAGGAAAACAGCAAGGCCCAGGAAGTGAGGAAAACAGACTAAGAACCCAACAAGGGACTCACTGCCTGTCAGTCCATCCAGCACATTGCTGATGATTCAGGCTGGGGCTCAAGCAGACTGTAGGACACCACGTCCAGATCCTATCAAAAACCTTAGGAGATTTCTTTGGAGCAAATTCTAGAAGTCAGAGCACAGAGACCCACTAGAACCTATCAGAGGTCACATAGATTTCCCTCCAGAGACACACAGATTTTCCATATTCTATCCAGGGCTGGGGGAGCCAGAGAACACTAAGAAATGCCCATGTGAAACTGTAGAAAGGCCCAGTTTTAGGAGAAAATTTTACCACAGCCCCATGGGGGTAGCATTGGCTCTCTGGCATTTGTTACTGGTCACCACTCTCTGTGCACCTAATAACCCATTCCTAGACAGTCAGCTATGTAGGAAGAAAGTACGCGGAAGGTGGGAGAGGGGTAGCTCTCGGCCCTCTGTTTCCCATTCCAAGAAGCAGGGATTGTGATGGCTTTTCTCTTGTTATACTGGGGGTGGGGGTAGGGGTTGTGAGGAAGAAATGAGATGGTAATTGAGAGACAGCCCTTACAGATGGCAGCTGGGTGATGTGAGGAAACAGGAAAACCAGAGACCTTCTTGCTTTATTCTATTGCCCCCTGCTTCTCCCACCCACCTTGGCCCCACCCTGTGGTGGCTGCCTTCCTCCCCTATGGCTGGCTGTCCCTAATCACCCTCCTTTTACCTGGAGGCTCCTTTTGTTCTCTTAGTTATCCAAGGCAGAGGTCAGATTTTACTAGCCAATAAAGGGAAATGAGATTAAAAAAAAAAATCCCAAGCTTCAAGAGAACAGACCCTGACAAAAAAGAACATCAGCATCAACCTGGATCTATTCAAGAAAGCACTGAAGAAGTAAGCCTAGAGAGGAGAAATGACTTATCTAAAATCATACAAGTTATAAATAGCAGCTTGATAAATGTTTATTGACTGACTAACTGATGTGCCAAGGCCATTCTGAGAGAAGCTAGGTCCAATTAAAGGTTTTACACCCATCCTAGGCTAGATGGTGGTTCTGACTACTGCCCCAGAGTCACAGCTCGTCTAAACTGTCTGTCCCAAGCAGGTTGAGCCATAACCTGGGTTTCCCACAAAGGTATGAAATTTAAAAGGTTCTGAGATCAAGCACGGGCTTCCAGCAGGAAGAACTAATTCATTTTAGTACTTAGCAAAAAGAATAATTTTTTTTAGGGGGAAAGGCAGGGCAATTGGGGTTAAGTGACTTGCCCAAGGCCACACAGCTAGTAAGTGTGAAGTGTCTGAGGCCAGATTTAAACTCAGGTCCTTCTGACTCCATGGCCAGTGCTCTATTCACTGCAACACCTAGCTGCCCCAAGAAGAACCATTTTAAATTAGGATGTTATCCCTGCCCCCCTCCCCAAGCCTTATTCCAGAGGAGCTCTTTCCTGGACAGCTGCCCTGCTTCCTCCCCAGCAGCCCAGCATCTCTGACTCTTCTCCACCAGGCTTTGTGTCCCGAGTTTCTTTTCACCACCACTCGAATGGCCCAGCTCCACTGAATTTACCTCAAAAAATTGACTTCAGGGTTTCCTTTTGGGTGCTGCTCACTGGTGCTAGAATTGCTAGCTATAGCTCTAAAGTCAGGAAAATGTTTCCCCAAAGCCCCTCTTGTTCACCTGGGAATGTCACTCACTGGGTACAGTGAAAATGCAGTCCCTATGTAGCATCCATACAGTGCCCTCCAGCAGGCTTCTTCACAGGTCTCTACTCTCACTTTCAGGGCTTGATGAGAACGGAACCATCTGGGACTCAGGAGGGTGTGCCTTTTCTGCCAACCTCAGTGCCCCCGAGTGCCAGTGGCAGAAGGCACCCCACAACTTTACAGGTGAGGCCGGCTGCATCCCTGTTGGGACAGGGACTCTCTCTAGGCTAGGGATGGGAACTCAGAGAAACCAAGATTCAATCACTCCCTCCTGGTGTGTAGGAGCCCAAATTACAAAATCAGAGGATCACTCCCTTGGTTTGGTAACCACCTGAGCCTGGACTTTTTATTTTGGATTGGATCTGTTCCTCGATGTAGGGTAATTGAGGCAGAAATAACCTCTCCTGATAGAGACAGGCTCCTCTCAGCCTTAGAGGGCTGCCCAGCTCTAACAACAATTCTGCTAGCAGCTACTGTGGCTGTGTAAAACCACCAAAGACGAGCACACAGATGGCTGCTAACACAGATTCTTTGGATCTGCTTTACTGAGGAAAGTAACATTAAGGGGTTAACAATCTCACTTTAATCACACATACAAATATAAACTCACTTAATTCAGGAAGAAAAGCCAGCAACGTGAACTTCAGAGCAAATACAAACAAATTACAAAATACACAATATAAACAGACCAAATCACAATTAATGGTTACCGGGAAAGCATCAATATCTGGGTTCACAAGCCGGGGGCTCTTAAAGTGGCTGCCCAGAGTCCCACATCACTCTTCCAGTGACTGAGAGCCCCGAGGGAGAATGCCAGCCTCTGGGTTTATATATCTTGTTCAGGGTCAAAGAGTGTCACAATGTGGGACTCAAACCCACGTGACCTAAAAGCTTGTGGGTGTCACAAAAATGTCACTCAAACACATGCAAACCAGGCTTTCCCTTGAGGCAAGGAGGTCATCAAAGACTCCTAATTTAATCAAAGAAACAAAGGCCAAACTCTTCAAGGGCACTTGATTAAATAAGTGCTAAAAGAAAAAACAGTAAAAAAGTCCCACCTTAATTAATATTACATCAGGGCACTGCCCAGGGTCACAGAGGTGGGACTTGTCTCAGGTCTTCTTGATGCAGCATTTAGCCTAGGCCACGTCTCAACGTAATGGACTAGATTATAGAAAGTCAGTCAGGAAAGATACCCCAGTCTACTAGTTAATTTTTTCCTAGGAAGGGGATCAGAATTGGTGATTTCCTCAGTGTGGGGAACTCCTACTGAGGAAAGTCTGTCTACTGAAGCAGAGTAATAATGATCTGTAAATTTACTATCTTGGAGAATTGCCTGCAGAACTGAGAGGTTAAGTAATTTGCTCATGGTAACACAGCTAGGGTGTGTTGGAAGTCGGACTTAGTTAAAACCAGGCTCCAAAACTGGCCCTCTGTCCTATATTAGATACCTCTCTATTGAATTTGATTGTGGATTAAAGTTTATCAGTCCCCCAAAGAAAGCTAACATTGTAACTAAGGAGTTGCACTTTAGATTGGTGTTTCCCTTGGTGAGTTTTGGGAGATATGAGTTCCAATTCTGTCTCTGCAATTTTTCTTGCCATCCAACCTTCTCCTCTATTCCCACTGCCAGCATCCTAGCATATGCCTTCGCTATCACTTTGTATGGGACAGAATTTTCAAATAATAGGAGAGACATCTTTAGGAGAAGCAAAGTGAATTTATTTTACAAACCTTGCAAGATTTGGGCACACCTCCACAACAGAGGAGGCGAGGCAAAAGGGAAAGCTGCCTTAATATATACTCTTAATGAAAAGATTCCCACCCACCTCTATCCTTTCTCATCATTGGCTGGGAGGCAGGCTTACAATCTAGGCAGGAAAAACTAGACAGAGGACTAGGGGACCAAGTTTGATCGGGTCAGTTCAGGTTTTCCTTATCTGGGACTCAGCTGCTGGGGGTAGCATTCGAGAGTCTAGGAGAAGAAATTGGGGGGGGGGGGCAATTCCTTCGGCCTCATTCAATGCAGGTCACAGTGACCCTCTCCTTATCTGGTCACCAAGAGAGAGAGGGGGAAGGGAAGGACCCCTACCATTTCAGGCCCTGATTTTCTAGAAGTTTAGCTTAGTCACTACAAGGCTAAATTCTAAGCCTCTCTTACTCCCTCAGACATTCCCTGTTTCAGAAACATGAGAAGAGTGCAACCTCTTTATTTTTACCCTGTGAAGTCTTCACAATTTATCCTTCCCATTCAACTTGGTCAGACTACGATAGGAATCTTCTAACAGATCCTCCTCTACTCTCTCCCTCTTTAATCTTTCTCTAATACCACTGTCCAAATAACTTTTCTTATGCATAAATTTGGTTCATTCCTCTGGTCAAAGTCCCTCAGTGGCTCCCTATTGCCTAATGAATAAAATACAAGTTCCTTTTTCTGGCATTTGTTGCCCTTCATCATCCCAGCTTCCCATGCTCATTTCATACCACTCCTCAATACCGAATTTAGATTCTAGCTAAAATGGATTGTCCTGTGAACACACCCCATACATTCCACCAGTTATATGAAATCTTTGTTCAGGTCTCTCCCTGATTAATAAGGCAAACTCAGAAAGAGTAAGTTAAAGTATTTTATTCAATACGCCAAGGCAGTAAGCATCCCCTAGACTGACCTCCATTCAATCAGTGAGTTGCTTTTTACAGACAGCTATAAGCAACTTCCATATAAGGACAAAGGTATTGTGATTGGAGCACATAATCATGGCATGGGATTAGTGTCTCTCCTTCCTAACCAAGGGAGGACACCAGAAAACTGGGCTGGACAATGGGTAGGTAGAAAGAGGACCTGATAAGTCTCCAAATATTCTCATGGCCACTGCAAAGAGGAGGGTTTAGATTAAGTCTTTGTTTTTCCAGAGAGCAAAATAAGGATCCAGGAGAAATTATGAGGAAGCAGACTTCAGTTTGCCATAGAGGAATTTGCAGTTTTGAATCACAGATCCAGTTCCAATATTCCATATAAAAGAATGACTGGGGTGAGAGTGGGAGGCGGGGATGTGGGGGGGAGGGCTTGGCACCCAGGTGGGTATAGCTACACAGCAGTACCAGCACCAGCTCCATCAGGCAGAAGACCAGCCTTCATGTCTTGGCTGTACAATGAATTGATACCAAATACTAGCTGCATGGTCTTGATAGAAGCACTCCTTCTATAGTACCCTGTTGTTTGTGTTTCTTTCTCAAAGAGGACCAATGACATCAGGAAGGTGATGTCTTGACAATCCAAGTGAATTGGATTTAAGTGAGGCAGGGCTGTGCAGTCACTAGCGTCACTCTCTCCTGTGGAGCCATCTGGGTCCAGTAGCAAGACACAGATCAAGACAACTGGACATGGCACCAGATGAAGTGTGAGATCTTGGCCTTTTTAAGCCAAAACTTTTTCCCAGGTCTCAGTTTGTCTGAGGCAACATCCATTCAGTGATTACGGATAGGTAAGAAATGAGGCCAAAATGGCCTCTTTTACCTAATCAAAAAAAAAAAATCAGTCTGGGAGGGAAAAAAGACTCTCAGGGTGTCTGAAAAGAACAGAACCAATTGCTATTTACACTCACTCTGCATCAAAACCCAAACAATGGCCAACCAAGGCTTGGGATGGGACTTATTACTGGCCAATCAGTGAAAGCCACAGTAATTTGGCTTTAAGGTAAAGTAGCTCCATTTGAATTCAAACAGGTTTTATCAAGAACAGAAATTTATATTGCTTTGGGAAGAGCACCCACATGTAAGTGTATGATTCCCTACATGAAGGGAGGAAGGGAAAAATAAGGGAAGGGAAGGAGAAGGAAAGGGAGGAAGGAAGGAAAGAAGAAGCCTAGACACCTGATGATGGAGCCTGTCAAGGTTCTTTAAGGGGTCAAGCAGCCCAACTTGCTTTTGGGCTTCCTTAATGAAGAAAAGGCCCATAATGGACGGGAACCTGAGGTATGTAGTTTCAGTGTAACCCTTCAGGGGAATCCTTACATAGCTGTTTGGTTTCTTTGTTCATTCTCAAGGAGGAGACAAGCAGTGATATTTAAATCATGTGTGGTTTTAACTTAATTTTTACATAAAAATAGACCTTTATTTATTTGAGGGTAAACCAAGTACTTACTGCATTTGAATTTTGAATTTATCACCCCAAAATAACCTGATCATAGGATTCATTTTCTTTCTTCTGAAAATTAGAATTTTAACCAAGATGATTTGAAAAGTGCCTAACTCTAACTCTAACCTCTAACTAAACTCTAACCTCCTCTAAATCCAGAGTATGGCATCACAGAGAAGGGAGTAGGAAATATATAGTAGAGTAAAAGTGGCCAGGAAAAGGTTAATAGAAAAAAAAGAAAAATAAAATGGGGAGAAGGAAAAAAGGCAACAGGAATGAAAGATTCATGAATTGATCCATATATTGTTGGCACCACAGAGACCAGAGCCAAAGATCACAGCACTGCAGAAACTGGAAATAAGAAGACTGGGGCCAAATATGACTTCCAGAGTACAGAAGGAAGACAAAAAATATCTACTGAGAATGAAAATATTAAGACAAATTCCAAAGCTGTCCCCAACACGAACTCGAAAACGTCCACCGACACATCCACCAGCTTGGAATGCACGATCCCCACCACCACCACCACAACCACCAAAACTACCACCACCACCACCAAAACCACCACCACCACCACCACCACATCAAAACCATCCCATATCTCCACACTGACAAGCCCCAGAACTCAGAGTACAATTGAGTTTAACAACTCAAACACTCCAACAACTCAGCCTGTCACCCCTACCCAAGTAACATCTGCAGCACCTACTACTTCCACAGGGACCACAACAATAACCAAACCTTCCCCTGGCTCCACCTTCACTAGCCTCACAGCTCAGAGTACCACACAGTATGAAATCACAACCACTGTGACCACTGAAGCTATCAACTCTCCTGAAAGTACAACAGCAGCTTCCACTCCTACCCCAGGGACCTCAACACTGACAACACCTTCGCCAGACCTCTCTTCAAATACACTCACTGCCCAGAGTGGGACAAACACTAAGAACATGACAACAGTGAGCACCCAGACTGTTACCCCTACTAAAAGTGAAACAGCCGGTGCAACTACATCCCTGGGGACTTCACCAATGGCCACACCTTTCTACACTTACACAGAGACAACTTCCACAGCTAAGACAACCACCGTATCTGAAAGCATAACCTCTCTGACGACCCAGGCTCTGACGCCAACATGTATACTACCCACTACATCCTCAGGGACCACAGCAACAGCTACACCATCCCCTGGCTCCACCTCGACTAACCTCACAGCTGAGACTACTACTGAGTCTGAAAGCACAGTAACTGTGAATGCCCAGGCTGTCACCCTTCCAGAAAGTACAACACCAGCTGCCATTACTGCACCACGGACCTCAACAATGGCCACACCTTCCCCAGGCTTCTCCTCAAACAGCCCCACAACTCAGAGTACCACTGACTCTGACAGCACGACAACTGTGAGCACCAGGCCGGTCACCGCTCCGGAAAGTACAACAGCAGCTGCCACTACTTTACCAGGGACTTCACCAACGTCCACACCTTCCTCTGGTTACACGGACACAACTTCCACAGCTCAGAGTACCACGGTACCAGAAACCATAACCACTCAGACAACCCAGGCTCTGACCTCTACCCAAGGGACATCTGTGGGAGCCACTACTTCCTCAGAGACCACAGCAACAGCTACACCTTCCTCCGCTTACAACAGGACAACTTCCACAGCTCAGAGCATGACCGGGTCTGAAATTACAACCACTCTGACAACCCAGACTCTGAACCCTACCCAAGGAACATCTGTAGCAGCCACTACTTCCTCAGGGACCACAGCAACAGCTACACCTTCCCCAGGCTCCATATTGACTACCTTCACAGCTCAGAGTAACAAAGAGTCTGAAAGCACAATAACTGTGAACACCCAGGCTATGACCCTTTCCGAAAGCACAACATCGGCTACCACTACTTTAACAGGGACTTCAACAACAGGCACACCTTCATCTGCTAACGCTGGGACAACTACCACAGCTCAGAGTACCACGGTATCAAAAAGCATAACCACTCAGACAACCCAGGCTCTGACTTCTACCCAAAGGACATCTGTGGGAGCCTCTACTTCCTCAGAGACCACAGCAACAGCTACACCTTCCCCTGGCTCCACCTTGACTACCCTCACAGTTCACAGTACCACACAGTCTGAAAGCACAACAACTGGGACCACCCAGGGTGTCACCACTACGAAAAGAACAACAGCAACTGCCACGACTTTATCGGGAACCTCACCAATGACCTCACCTTCCCCAAGCTTCTCTACAAACAGCCCCACAACTCAGAGTACCACCCACTCTGACAGCATGACACCTGTAAGCACCCTGCCTGTTACCCCCACTGAAAGTACAACAGCAGCTGCCACTACTTTCCCAGGGACTTCAGCAACACAAACACCTTCCTCTGCTTATACTGGGACAACTTCCACAACTTCCACAGCTCAGGGTATGACCGAGTCTGAAATCACAACCACTCTGACAACGCAGGCTCTCACCCCTACCCAAGGGACATCTGTAGCAGCAACTTCTTCCTCAGGGACCACAGGAACAGCTACACATTCACCTAGCTCCACCTCAACAACCCTCACAGCTCAGAGTACCACTGAGTCTGACAGCATCCCAACTCTGAGAACGCAACCTGTTACCCCTACTGCAAGTACAACAGGAGCTTACACTACTCCCCCAGAGACCACAGCAACAGCTACACCTTCCTCCGCTTACAATAGGACAACTTCCACAGCTCAGAGCATGACCGGGTCTGAAATTACAACCACTCTGACAACCCAGACTCTGAACCCTACCCAAGGAACATCTGTAGCAGCCACTACTTCCTCAGGGACCACAGCAACAGCTACACCTTCCCCTGGCTCCACCTCGACTAGCCTCACAGCTGAGACTACTACTGAGTCTGAAAGCACAGTAACTGTGAACACCCAAGCTGTCACCCTTCCAGAAAGTACAACACCAGCTGCCACTACTGCCCCAGGGCCCTCAACAACGGCCACACCTTCTCAAGACTTCTCCTCAAACAGCCCCACATCTCAGAGTACCACCGACTCTGACAGCACGACAACTGTGAGAACCCAGGATGTCACCCTTCCAGAAAGTACAACAGCAGCTGCCAATACTTCCCCAGGAATTTCACCAACACCCACACCTTCCTCTGGTTACATGGAGACAACTTCCACAGCTCAGAGTACCACTGAGTCTGACAGCACGCCAACTCTGAGAAAGCAACCTGTTACCCCTACTGCAAGTACAGCAGGAGCTTACCCTACTCCCCCAGAGAATTCACCAACAGCCACACCTTCCTCCGCTTACAATAGGACAACTTCCACAGCTCAGAGCATGACCGGGTCTGAAATCACAACCTCTCTGACAACCCAGGCTCTCACCCCTACCCAAGGAACATCTGTGGGAGCCACTACTTCCTCAGGGACCACAGCAACAGCTACACCTTCCCCAGGCTCCATATTGACTACCTTCACAGCTCAGAGTAACACAGAGTCTGAAAGCACAATAACTGTGAACACCCAGGCTATGACCCTTTCCGAAAGCACAACATCGGCTACCACTACTTTAACAGGGACTTCAACAACAGGCACACCTTCATCTGCTAACGCTGGGACAACTACCACACCTCAGAGTACCACGGTATCAGAAAGCATAACCACTCAGACAACCCAGGCTCTGACTTCTACCCAAAGGACATCTGTGGGAGCCTCTACTTCCTCAGAGACCACAGCAACAGCTACACCTTCCACTGGCTCCACCTCGACTAGCCTCACAGCTGAGACTACTACTGAGTCTGAAAGCACAGTAACTGTGAACACCCAAGCTGTCACCCTTCCAGAAAGTACAACACCAGCTGCCACTACTGCCCCAGGGCCCTCAACAACGGCCACACCTTCTCAAGACTTCTCCTCAAACAGCCCCACATCTCAGAGTACCACCGACTCTGACAGCACGACAACTGTGAGAACCCAGGATGTCACCCTTCCAGAAAGTACAACAGCAGCTGCCAATACTTCCCCAGGAATTTCACCAACAACCACACCTTCCTCTGGTTACATGGAGACAGCTTCCACAGCTCAGAGTACCACTGAGTCTGACAGCACGCCAACTCTGAGAACGCAACCTGTTACCCCTACTGCAAGTACAGCAGGAGCTTACCCTACTCCCCCAGAGAATTCACCAACAGCCACACCTTCCTCCGCTTACAATAGGACAACTTCCACAGCTCAGAGCATGACCGGGTCTGAAATCACAACCTCTCTGACAACCCTAGCTCTCACCCCTACCCAAAGCATATCTGTGGGAGCCACTACTTCCTCAGGGACCACAGCAACAGCTACACCTTCCCCAGGCTCCATATTGACTACCTTCACAGCTCAGAGTAACAAAGAGTATGAAAGCACACTAACTGTGAACACCCAGGCTGTCACCCTTCCAGAAAGTACAGCAGCAGCTGCCAATACTTCCCCAGGGACTTCACAAACGTCCACACCTTCCTCTGGTTACATGGAGACAACTTCCACAGCTCAGAGTACCACTGAGTCTGACAGCACGCCAACTCTGAGAACCCAACCTGTTACCCCTACTGCAAGTACAGCAGGAGCTTACCCTACTCCCCCAGAGACTTCACCAACAGCCACACCTTCCTTCTCTTACAATAGGACAACTTCCACAGCTCAGAGCATGACCGGGTCTAAAATCACAACCTCTCTGACAACCCAGGCTCTCACCCCTACCCAAGGAACATCTGTGGGAGCCACTACTTCCTCAGGGACCACAGCAACAGCTACACGTTCCCCGGGCTCCATATTGACTACCTTCACAGCTCAGAGTAACACAGAGTCTGAAAGCACAACTCTGACCACCCAGGCTATGACCCTTCCCGAAAGCACAACATCAGCTGCCACTACTTTAACAGGGACTTCAACAACAGCCACACCTTCATCTGCTAACACTGGGACAACTTCCACAGCTCAGAGTACCACGGTATCAGAAAGCATAACCACTCAGACAACCCAGGCTCTGACCTCTACCCAAGGGACATCTGTGGGAGCAACTACTTCCTCAGAGACCACAGCAACAGCTACACCTTCCCCTGGCTCCACCTCGACTACCCTCACAGTTCACAGTACCACACAGTCTGAAAGCACAACAACTGGGACCACCCAGGGTGTCACCACTACGAAAAGAACAACAGCAACTGCCACGACTTTATCGGGAACCTCACCAATGACCTCACCTTCCCCAAGCTTCTCTACAAACAGCCCCACAACCCAGAGTACCACCCACTCTGACAGCATGACACCTGTAGGCACTCTGCCTGTTACCCCCACTGAAAGTACAACAGCAGCTGCCACTACTTTCCCAGGGACTTCAGCAACACAAACACCTTCCTCTGCTTACACTGGGATAACTTCCACAGCTCAGAGCATGACCGGGTCTGAAATCACAACCTCTCTGACAACCCAGGCTCTGAGTCCTACCCAAGGGACATCTGTAGCAGCCACTTCTTCCTCAGGGACCACAGGAACAGCTACACATTCACCTAGCTCCACCTCAACAACCCTCACAGCTCAGAGTACCACTGAGTCTGACAGCATCCCAACTCTGAGAACGCAACCTGTTACCCCTACTGCAAGTACAACAGGAGCTTACACTACTCCCCCAGAGACTTCACCAACAGCCACACCTTCCTCCGCTTACAATACGACAACTTCCACAGCTCAGAGCATGACCGGCACTGAAATTACAACCACTCTGACAACCCAGACTCTGAACCCTACCCAAGGGACATCTGTAGCAGCCACTACTTCCTCAGGGACCACAGCAACAGCTACACCTTCCCCTGGCTCCACCTCGACTAGCCTCACAGCTGAGACTACTACTGAGTCTGAAAGCACAGTAACTGTGAACACCCAAGCTGTCACCCTTCCAGAAAGTACAACACCAGCTGCCACTACTGCCCAGGGCCCTCAACAACGGCCACACCTTCTCAAGACTTCTCCTCAAACAGCCCCACATCTCAGAGTACCACCGACTCTGACAGCACGACAACTGTGAGAACCCAGGCTGTCACCCTTCCAGAAAGTACAACAGCAGCTGCCAATACTTCCCCAGGAATTTCACCAACAACCACACCTTCCTCTGGTTACATGGAGACAACTTCCACAGCTCAGAGTACCACTGCATCTGAAAGCATAACCTCTCTGACAACCCAGGCTCTGAGCCCTACCCAAGGGACATCTGTAGCAGCCTCTACTTCCTCAGCGACCATACCAACAGGTACACATTCCACTGGCTCCACCTCGACTACCCTCACAGCTCAGAGTACCACTGAATCTGACAGCACGACAACTCTGAGAACTGATCCTGTTACTACTTTCCCTGGGACTTTCTCAGCAGGCACACCGTCTCCTGGTTACACTCGGACTAGTCCTAGCTCGCACAGTACCACCAAGTCTGAAAGGCCAATCACTCTGACTACCCAAGCTCTCACCCCTACCCAAGGAACATCTGTAGTAGCCTCTACTTCCTCAGGGACGACAGCAACAGCTACACCTTCCCCTGGCTCAACCTCAACTAGCCTCACAGCTCAGGCTGCCACAGAGCCTGAAAGCACAATAACTGTGAACACCCAGGCTGTCACCCTTCCAGAAAGTACAGCAGCAGCTGCCAATACTTCCCCAGGGACTTCACAAACGTCCACACCTTCCTCTGGTTACATGGAGACAACTTCCACAGCTCAGAGTACCACTGAGTCTGACAGCACGCCAACTCTGAGAATGCAACCTGTTACCCCTACTGCAAGTACAGCAGGAGCTTACCCTACTCCCCCAGAGACTTCACCAACAGCCACACCTTCCTCCGCTTACAATAGGACAACTTCCACAGCTCAGAGCATGACCGGGTCTGAAATGACAACCTCTCTGACAACCCTAGCTCTCACCCCTACCCAAAGCACATCTGTGGCAGCCACTATTTCTTCAGGGATCACAGCAACAGCTACACGTTCCCCGGGCTCCACATTGACTACCTTCACAGCTCAGAGTAACACAGACTCTGAAAGCACAACTCTGACCACCCAGGCTATGACCCTTTCCGAAAGCACAACATCGGCTGCCACTACTTTAACAGGGACTTCAACAACAGACACACCTTCATCTGCTAACACTGGGACAACTACCACAGCTCAGAGTACCACGGTATCAAAAAGCATAACCACTCAGACAACCCAGGCTCTGACCTCTACCCAAAGGACATCTGTGGGAGCCTCTACTTCCTCAGAGACCACAGCAACAGCTACACCTTCCCCTGGCTCCACCTTGACTACCCTCACAATTCACAGTACCACACAGTCTGAAAGCACAACAACTGGGACTATCCAGGGTGTCACCACTACGAAAAGAACAACAGCAACTGCCACGACTTTATCGGAAACCTCACCAATGACCTCACCTTCCCCAAGCTTCTCTACAAACAGCCCCACACCTCAGAGTACCACCCACTCTGACAGCATGACACCTGTAAGCACCCTGCCTGTTACCCCCACTGAAAGTACAACAGCAGCTGCCACTACTTTCCCAGGGACTTCAGCAACACAAACACCTTCCTCTGCTTATACTGGGACAACTTCCACAACTTCCACAGCTCAGGGTATGACCGAGTCTAAAATCACAACCACTCTGACAACGCAGGCTCTTTCCTCTACCCAAGGGACATCTGTAGCAGCCACTACTTCCTCAGGGACCACAGGAACAGCTACACATTCACCTAGCTCCACCTCAACAACCCTCACAGCTCAGAGTACCACTGAGTCTGACAGCATCCCAACTCTGAGAACGCAACCTGTTACCCCTACTGCAAGTACAACAGGAGCTTACACTACTCCCCCAGAGACCACAGCAACAGCTACACCTTCCTCCGCTTACAATAGGACAACTTCCACAGCTCAGAGCATGACCGGGTCTGAAATTACAACCACTCTGACAACCCAGACTCTGAACCCTACCCAAGGAACATCTGTAGCAGCCACTACTTCCTCAGGGACCACAGCAACAGCTACACCTTCCCCTGGCTCCACCTCGACTACCCTCACAGCTGAGACTACTACTGAGTCTGAAAGCACAGTAACTGTGAACACCCAAGCTGTCACCCTTCCAGAAAGTACAACACCAGCTGCCACTACTGCCCCAGGGCCCTCAACAACGGCCACACCTTCTCAAGACTTCTCCTCAAACAGCCCCACATCTCAGAGTACCACCGACTCTGACAGCACGACAACTGTGAGAACCCAGGATGTCACCCTTCCAGAAAGTACAACAGCAGCTGCCAATACTTCCCCAGGAATTTCACCAACAACCACACCTTCCTCTGGTTACATGGAGACAGCTTCCACAGCTCAGAGTACCACTGAGTCTGACAGCACGCCAACTCTGAGAACGCAACCTGTTACCCCTACTGCAAGTACAGCAGGAGCTTACCCTACTCCCCCAGAGAATTCACCAACAGCCACACCTTCCTCCGCTTACAATAGGACAACTTCCACAGCTCAGAGCATGACCGGGTCTGAAATGACAACCTCTCTGACAACCCTAGCTCTCACCCCTACCCAAAGCATATCTGTGGGAGCCACTACTTCCTCAGGGACCACAGCAACAGCTACACCTTCCCCAGGCTCCATATTGACTACCTTCACAGCTCAGAGTAACAAAGAGTCTGAAAGCACACTAACTGTGAACACCCAGGCTGTCACCCTTCCAGAAAGTACAGCAGCAGCTGCCAATACTTCCCCAGGGACTTCACAAACGTCCACACCTTCCTCTGGTTACATGGAGACAACTTCCACAGCTCAGAGTACCACTGAGTCTGACAGCATCCCAACTCTGAGAACGCAACCTGTTACCCCTACTGCAAGTACAGCAGGAGCTTACCCTACTCCCCCAGAGACTTCACCAACAGCCACACCTTCCTTCTCTTACAATAGGACAACTTCCACAGCTCAGAGCATGACCGGGTCTAAAATCACAACCTCTCTGACAACCCAGGCTCTCACCCCTACCCAAGGAACATCTGTGGGAGCCACTACTTCCTCAGGGACCACAGCAACAGCTACACGTTCCCCGGGCTCCATATTGACTACCTTCACAGCTCAGAGTAACACAGAGTCTGAAAGCACAACTCTGACCACCCAGGCTATGACCCTTCCCGAAAGCACTACATCAGCTGCCACTACTTTAACAGGGACTTCAACAACAGCCACACCTTCATCTGCTAACACTGGGACAACTTCCACAGCTCAGAGTACCACGGTATCAGAAAGCATAACCACTCAGACAACCCAGGCTCTGACCTCTACCCAAGGGACATCTGTGGGAGCAACTACTTCCTCAGAGACCACAGCAACAGCTACACCTTCCCCTGGCTCCACCTCGACTACCCTCACAGTTCACAGTACCACACAGTCTGAAAGCACAACAACTGGGACCACCCAGGGTGTCACCACTACGAAAAGAACAACAGCAACTGCCACGACTTTATCGGGAACCTCACCAATGACCTCACCTTCCCCAAGCTTCTCTACAAACAGCCCCACAACCCAGAGTACCACCCACTCTGACAGCATGACACCTGTAGGCACTCTGCCTGTTACCCCCACTGAAAGTACAACAGCAGCTGCCACTACTTTCCCAGGGACTTCAGCAACACAAACACCTTCCTCTGCTTACACTGGGATAACTTCCACAGCTCAGAGCATGACCGGGTCTGAAATCACAACCTCTCTGACAACCCAGGCTCTGAGTCCTACCCAAGGGACATCTGTAGCAGCCACTTCTTCCTCAGGGACCACAGGAACAGCTACACATTCACCTAGCTCCACCTCAACAACCCTCACAGCTCAGAGTACCACTGAGTCTGACAGCATCCCAACTCTGAGAACGCAACCTGTTACCCCTACTGCAAGTACAACAGGAGCTTACACTACTCCCCCAGAGACTTCACCAACAGCCACACCTTCCTCCGCTTACAATAGGACAACTTCCACAGCTCAGAGCATGACCGGCACTGAAATTACAACCACTCTGACAACCCAGACTCTGAACCCTACCCAAGGAACATCTGTAGCAGCCACTACTTCCTCAGGGACCACAGCAACAGCTACACCTTCCCCTGGCTCCACCTCGACTAGCCTCACAGCTGAGACTACTACTGAGTCTGAAAGCACAGTAACTGTGAACACCCAAGCTGTCACCCTTCCAGAAAGTACAACACCAGCTGCCACTACTGCCCCAGGGCCCTCAACAACGGCCACACCTTCTCAAGACTTCTCCTCAAACAGCCCCACATCTCAGAGTACCACCGACTCTGACAGCACGACAACTGTGAGAACCCAGGATGTCACCCTTCCAGAAAGTACAACAGCAGCTGCCAATACTTCCCCAGGAATTTCACCAACAACCACACCTTCCTCTGGTTACATGGAGACAACTTCCACAGCTCAGAGTACCACTGCATCTGAAAGCATAACCTCTCTGACAACCCAGGCTCTGAGCCCTACCCAAGGGACATCTGTAGCAGCCTCTACTTCCTCAGCGACCATACCAACAGGTACACATTCCACTGGCTCCACCTCGACTACCCTCACAGCTCAGAGTACCACTGAATCTGACAGCACGACAACTCTGAGAACTGATCCTGTTACTACTTTCCCTGGGACTTTCTCAGCAGGCACACCGTCTCCTGGTTACACTGGGACTAGTCCTAGCTCGCACAGTACCACCAAGTCTGAAAGGCCAATCACTCTGACTACCCAAGCTCTCACCCCTACCCAAGGAACATCTGTAGTAGCCTCTACTTCCTCAGGGACGACAGCAACATCTACACCTTCCCCTGGCTCAACCTCAACTAGCCTCACAGCTCAGGCTGCCACAGAGCCTGAAAGCACAATAACTGTGAACACCCAGGCTGTCACCCATCCAGAAAGTACAGCAGCAGCTGCCAATACTTCCCCAGGGACTTCACAAACGTCCACACCTTCCTCTGGTTACATGGAGACAACTTCCACAGCTCAGAGTACCACTGAGTCTGACAGCACGCCAACTCTGAGAACGCAACCTGTTACCCCTACTGCAAGTACAGCAGGAGCTTACCCTACTCCCCCAGAGACTTCACCAACAGCCACACCTTCCTCCTCTTACAATAGGACAACTTCCACAGCTCAGAGCATGACCGGGTCTAAAATCACAACCTCTCTGACAACCCAGGCTCTCACCCCTACCCAAGGAACATCTGTGGGAGCCACTACTTCCTCAGGGACCACAGCAACAGCTACACGTTCCCCGGGCTCCATATTGACTACCTTCACAGCTCAGAGTAACACAGAGTCTGAAAGCACAACTCTGACCACCCAGGCTATGACCCTTTCCGAAAGAACAACATCAGCTGCCACTACTTTAACAGGGACTTCAACAACAGCCACACCTTCATCTGCTAACACTGGGTCAACTTCCACAGCTCAGAGTACCACGGTATCAGAAAGCATAACCACTCAGACAACCCAGGCTCTGACCTCTACCCAAGGGACATCTGTGGGAGCAACTACTTCCTCAGAGACCACAGCAACAGCTACACCTTCCCCTGGCTCCACCTCGACTACCCTCACAGTTCACAGTACCACACAGTCTGAAAGCACAACAACTGGGACCACCCAGGGTGTCACCACTATGAAAAGAACAACAGCAACTGCCACGACTTTATCGGGAACCTCACCAATGACCTCACCTTCCCCAAGCTTCTCTACAAACAGCCCCACAACCCAGAGTACCACCCACTCTGACAGCATGACACCTGTAGGCACTCTGCCTGTTACCCCCACTGAAAGTACAACAGCAGCTGCCACTACTTTCCCAGGGACTTCAGCAACACAAACACCTTCCTCTGCTTACACTGGGATAACTTCCACAGCTCAGAGCATGACCGGGTCTGAAATCACAACCTCTCTGACAACCCAGGCTCTGAGTCCTACCCAAGGGACATCTGTAGCAGCCACTTCTTCCTCAGGGACCACAGGAACAGCTACACATTCACCTAGCTCCACCTCAACAACCCTCACAGCTCAGAGTACCACTGAGTCTGACAGCATCCCAACTCTGAGAACGCAACCTGTTACCCCTACTGCAAGTACAACAGGAGCTTACACTACTCCCCCAGAGACTTCACCAACAGCCACACCTTCCTCTGCTTACAATAGGAAAACTTCCACAGCTCAGAGCATGACCGGGTCTGAAATCACAACCTCTCTGACAACCCAGGCTCTCACCCCTACCCAAGGAACATCTGTGGGAGCCACTACTTCCTCAGGGACCACAGCAACAGCTACACGTTCCCCGGGCTCCATATTGACTACCTTCACAGCTCAGAGTAACACAGAGTCTGAAAGCACAACTCTGACCACCCAGGCTATGACCCTTTCCGAAAGCACAACATCAGCTGCCACTACTTTAACAGGGACTTCAACAACAGCCACACCTTCATCTGCTAACACTGGGACAACTTCCACAGCTCAGAGTACCACGGTATCAGAAAGCATAACCACTCAGACAACCCAGGCTCTGACCTCTACCCAAGGGACATCTGTGGGAGCAACTACTTCCTCAGAGACCACAGCAACAGCTACACCTTCCCCTGGCTCCACCTCGACTACCCTCACAATTCACAGTACCACACAGTCTGAAAGCACAACAACTGGGACCACCCAGGGTGTCACCACTACGAAAAGAACAACAGCAACTGCCACGACTTTATCGGGAACCTCACCAATGACCTCACCTTCCCCAAGCTTCTCTACAAACAGCCCCACAACCCAGAGTACCACCCACTCTGACAGCATGACACCTGTAGGCACTCTGCCTGTTACCCCCACTGAAAGTACAACAGCAGCTGCCACTACTTTCCCAGGGACTTCAGCAACACAAACACCTTCCTCTGCTTACACTGGGACAACTTCCACAGCTCAGAGCATGACCGGGTCTGAAATCACAACCTCTCTGACAACCCAGGCTCTGAGTCCTACCCAAGGGACATCTGTAGCAGCCACTTCTTCCTCAGGGACCACAGGAACAGCTACACATTCACCTAGCTCCACCTCAACAACCCTCACAGCTCAGAGTACCACTGAGTCTGACAGCATCCCAACTCTGAGAACGCAACCTGTTACCCCTACTGCAAGTACAACAGGAGCTTACACTACTCCCCCAGAGACTTCACCAACAGCCACACCTTCCTCCGCTTACAATACGACAACTTCCACAGCTCAGAGCATGACCGGCACTGAAATTACAACCACTCTGACAGCCCAGGATCTGACCCCTACCCAAGGGACATCTGTAGCAGCCACTACTTCCTCAGTTAGCACAGCAACAGCTATACCGTCCCCTGGCTCCACCTCGACTAGCCTCACCGCTGAGACTACTACTGAGTCTGAAAGCACAGTAACTGTGAACACCCAAGCTGTCACCCTTCCAGAAAGTACAACACCAGCTGCCACTACTGCCCCAGGGCCCTCAACAACGGCCACACCTTCTCAAGACTTCTCCTCAAACAGCCCCACATCTCAGAGTACCACCCACTCTGACAGCACGACAACTGTGAGAACCCAGGCTGTCACCCTTCCAGAAAGTACAACAGCAGCTGCCAATACTTCCCCAGGGATTTCACCAACAACCACACCTTCCTCTGGTTACATGGAGACAACTTCCACAGCTCAGAGTACCACTGCATCTGAAAGCATAACCTCTCTGACAACCCAGGCTCTGAGCCCTACCCAAGGGACATCTGTAGCAGCCTCTACTTCCTCAGCGACCATACCAACAGGTACACATTCCACTGGCTCCACCTCGACTACCCTCACAGCTCAGAGTACCACTGAATCTGACAGCACGACAACTCTGAGAACTGATCCTGTTACTACTTTCCCTGGGACTTTCTCAGCAGGCACACCGTCTCCTGGTTACACTCGGACTAGTCCTAGCTCGCACAGTACCACCAAGTCTGAAAGGCCAATCACTCTGACTACCCAAGCTCTCACCCCTACCCAAGGAACATCTGTAGTAGCCTCTACTTCCTCAGGGACGACAGCAACAGCTACACCTTCCCCTGGCTCAACCTCAACTAGCCTCACAGCTCAGGCTGCCACAGAGCCTGAAAGCACAATAACTGTGAACACCCAGGCTGTCACCCTTCCAGAAAGTACAGCAGCAGCTGCCAATACTTCCCCAGGGACTTCACAAACGTCCACACCTTCCTCTGGTTACATGGAGACAACTTCCACAGCTCAGAGTACCACTGAGTCTGACAGCACGCCAACTCTGAGAACGCAACCTGTTACCCCTACTGCAAGTACAGCAGGAGCTTACCCTACTCCCCCAGAGACTTCACCAACAGCCACACCTTCCTCCTCTTACAATAGGACAACTTCCACAGCTCAGAGCATGACCGGGTCTAAAATCACAACCTCTCTGACAACCCAGGCTCTCACCCCTACCCAAGGAACATCTGTGGGAGCCACTACTTCCTCAGGGACCACAGCAACAGCTACACGTTCCCCGGGCTCCATATTGACTACCTTCACAGCTCAGAGTAACACAGAGTCTGAAAGCACAACTCTGACCACCCAGGCTATGACCCTTTCCGAAAGCACAACATCAGCTGCCACTACTTTAACAGGGACTTCAACAACAGCCACACCTTCATCTGCTAACACTGGGTCAACTTCCACAGCTCAGAGTACCACGGTATCAGAAAGCATAACCACTCAGACAACCCAGGCTCTGACCTCTACCCAAGGGACATCTGTGGGAGCAACTACTTCCTCAGAGACCACAGCAACAGCTACACCTTCCCCTGGCTCCACCTCGACTACCCTCACAGTTCACAGTACCACACAGTCTGAAAGCACAACAACTGGGACCACCCAGGGTGTCACCACTACGAAAAGAACAACAGCAACTGCCACGACTTTATCGGGAACCTCACCAATGACCTCACCTTCCCCAAGCTTCTCTACAAACAGCCCCACAACCCAGAGTACCACCCACTCTGACAGCATGACACCTGTAGGCACTCTGCCTGTTACCCCCACTGAAAGTACAACAGCAGCTGCCACTACTTTCCCAGGGACTTCAGCAACACAAACACCTTCCTCTGCTTACACTGGGATAACTTCCACAGCTCAGAGCATGACCGGGTCTGAAATCACAACCTCTCTGACAACCCAGGCTCTGAGTCCTACCCAAGGGACATCTGTAGCAGCCACTTCTTCCTCAGGGACCACAGGAACAGCTACACATTCACCTAGCTCCACCTCAACAACCCTCACAGCTCAGAGTACCACTGAGTCTGACAGCATCCCAACTCTGAGAACGCAACCTGTTACCCCTACTGCAAGTACAACAGGAGCTTACACTACTCCCCCAGAGACTTCACCAACAGCCACACCTTCCTCTGCTTACAATAGGAAAACTTCCACAGCTCAGAGCATGACCGGGTCTGAAATCACAACCTCTCTGACAACCCAGGCTCTCACCCCTACCCAAGGAACATCTGTGGGAGCCACTACTTCCTCAGGGACCACAGCAACAGCTACACGTTCCCCGGGCTCCATATTGACTACCTTCACAGCTCAGAGTAACACAGAGTCTGAAAGCACAACTCTGACCACCCAGGCTATGACCCTTTCCGAAAGCACAACATCAGCTGCCACTACTTTAACAGGGACTTCAACAACAGCCGCACCTTCATCTGCTAACACTGGGACAACTTCCACAGCTCAGAGTACCACGGTATCAGAAAGCATAACCACTCAGACAACCCAGGCTCTGACCTCTACCCAAGGGACATCTGTGGGAGCAACTACTTCCTCAGAGACCACAGCAACAGCTACACCTTCCCCTGGCTCCACCTCTACTGCCTTTACAACTCAGAGTACCACAGACTCTGAAAGCACAACAAGTGTGAGCACCCAGGGTGTCACCACTACGAAAAGAACAACAGCAACTGCCACGACTTTATCGGGAACCTCACCAATGACCTCACCTTCCCCAAGCTTCTCTACAAACAGCCCCACAACCCAGAGTACCACCCACTCTGACAGCATGACACCTGTAGGCACTCTGCCTGTTACCCCCACTGAAAGTACAACAGCAGCTGCCACTACTTTCCCAGGGACTTCAGCAACACAAACACCTTCCTCTGCTTACACTGGTACAACTCCAACAGCTCAGAGCATGACCGGGTCTGAAATCACAACCTCTCTGACAACCCAGGCTCTGAGTCCTACCCAAGGGACATCTGTAGCAGCCACTTCTTCCTCAGGGACCACAGGAACAGCTACACATTCACCTAGCTCCACCTCAACAACCCTCACAGCTCAGAGTACCACTGAGTCTGACAGCATCCCAACTCTGAGAACGCAACCTGTTACCCCTACTGCAAGTACAACAGGAGCTTACACTACTCCCCCAGAGACTTCACCAACAGCCACACCTTCCTCCGCTTACAATACGACAACTTCCACAGCTCAGAGCATGACCGGCACTGAAATTACAACCACTCTGACAACCCAGACTCTGACCCCTACCCAAGGGACATCTGTAGCAGCCACTACTTCCTCAGTTACCACAGCAACAGCTATACCGTCCCCTGGCTCCACCTCGACTAGCCTCACCCCTCAGAGTACCACAGACTCTGAAAGCACAGTAACTGTGAACACCCAAGCTGTCACCCTTCCAGAAAGTACAACACCAGCTGCCACTACTGCCCCAGGGCCCTCAACAACGGCCACACCTTCTCAAGACTTCTCCTCAAACAGCCCCACATCTCAGAGTACCACCCACTCTGACAGCACGACAACTGTGAGAACCCAGGCTGTCACCCTTCCAGAAAGTACAACAGCAGCTGCCAATACTTCCCCAGGAATTTCACCAACAACCACACCTTCCTCTGGTTACATGGAGACAACTTCCACAGCTCAGAGTACCACTGCATCTGAAAGCATAACCTCTCTGACAACCCAGGCTCTGAGCCCTACCCAAGGGACATCTGTAGCAGCCTCTACTTCCTCAGCGACCATACCAACAGGTACACATTCCACTGGCTCCACCTCGACTACCCTCACAGCTCAGAGTACCACTGAATCTGACAGCACGACAACTCTGAGAACTGATCCTGTTACTACTTTCCCTGGGACTTTCTCAGCAGGCACACCGTCTCCTGGTTACACTCGGACTAGTCCTAGCTCGCACAGTACCACCAAGTCTGAAAGGCCAATCACTCTGACTACCCAAGCTCTCACCCCTACCCAAGGAACATCTGTAGTAGCCTCTACTTCCTCAGGGACGACAGCAACAGCTACACCTTCCCCTGGCTCAACCTCAACTAGCCTCACAGCTCAGGCTGCCACAGAGCCTGAAAGCACAATAACTGTGAACACCCAGGCTGTCACCCTTCCAGAAAGTACAGCAGCAGCTGCCAATACTTCCCCAGGGACTTCACAAACGTCCACACCTTCCTCTGGTTACATGGAGACAACTTCCACAGCTCAGAGTACCACTGAGTCTGACAGCACGCCAACTCTGAGAACGCAACCTGTTACCCCTACTGCAAGTACAGCAGGAGCTTACCCTACTCCCCCAGAGACTTCACCAACAGCCACACCTTCCTCCTCTTACAATAGGACAACTTCCACAGCTCAGAGCATGACCGGGTCTGAAATCACAACCTCTCTGACAACCCAGGCTCTCACCCCTACCCAAGGAACATCTGTGGGAGCCACTACTTCCTCAGGGACCACAGCAACAGCTACACGTTCCCCGGGCTCCATATTGACTACCTTCACAGCTCAGAGTAACACAGAGTCTGAAAGCACAACTCTGACCACCCAGGCTATGACCCTTTCCCGAAAGCACAACATCAGCTGCCACTACTTTAACAGGGACTTCAACAACAGCCACACCTTCATCTGCTAACACTGGGTCAACTTCCACAGCTCAGAGTACCACGGTATCAGAAAGCATAACCACTCAGACAACCCAGGCTCTGACCTCTACCCAAGGGACATCTGTGGGAGCAACTACTTCCTCAGAGACCACAGCAACAGCTACACCTTCCCCTGGCTCCACCTCGACTACCCTCACAGTTCACAGTACCACACAGTCTGAAAGCACAACAACTGGGACCACCCAGGGTGTCACCACTACGAAAAGAACAACAGCAACTGCCACGACTTTATCGGGAACCTCACCAATGACCTCACCTTCCCCAAGCTTCTCTACAAACAGCCCCACAACCCAGAGTACCACCCACTCTGACAGCATGACACCTGTAGGCACTCTGCCTGTTACCCCCACTGAAAGTACAACAGCAGCTGCCACTACTTTCCCAGGGACTTCAGCAACACAAACACCTTCCTCTGCTTATACTGGGACAACTTCCACAACTTCCACAGCTCAGGGTATGACCGAGTCTAAAATCACAACCACTCTGACAACGCAGGCTCTCACCCCTACCCAAGGGACATCTGTAGCAGCCACTTCTTCGTCAGGGACCACAGGAACAGCTACACATTCACCTAGCTCCACCTCAACAACCCTCACAGCTCAGAGTACCACTGAGTCTGACAGCATCCCAACTCTGAGAACCCAACCTGTTACCCCTACTGCAAGTACAACAGGAGCTTACACTACTCCCCCAGAGACTTCACCAACAGCCACACCTTCCTCCGCTTACAATACGACAACTTCCACAGCTCAGAGCATGACCGGCACTGAAATTACAACCACTCTGACAACCCAGACTCTGAACCCTACCCAAGGAACATCTGTAGCAGCCACTACTTCCTCAGGGACCACAGCAACAGCTACACCTTCCCCTGGCTCCACCTCGACTAGCCTCACAGCTGAGACTACTACTGAGTCTGAAAGCACAGTAACTGTGAACACCCAAGCTGTCACCCTTCCAGAAAGTACAACACCAGCTGCCACTACTGCCCCAGGGCCCTCAACAACGGCCACACCTTCTCAAGACTTCTCCTCAAACAGCCCCACATCTCAGAGTACCACCGACTCTGACAGCACGACAACTGTGAGAACCCAGGCTGTCACCCTTCCAGAAAGTACAACAGCAGCTGCCAATACTTCCCCAGGAATTTCACCAACAACCACACCTTCCTCTGGTTACATGGAGACAACTTCCACAGCTCAGAGCATGACCGGGTCTGAAATCACAACCTCTCTGACAACCCAGGCTCTCACCCCTACCCAAGGAACATCTGTGGGAGCCACTACTTCCTCAGGGACCACAGCAACAGCTACACCTTCGCCGGGCTCCATATTGACTACCTTCACAGCTCAGAGTAACACAGAGTCTGAAAGCACAACTCTGACCACCCAGGCTGTGACCCTTTCCGAAAGCACAACATCAGCTGCCACTACTTTAACAGGGACTTCAACAACAGCCACACCTTCATCTGCTAACACTGGGACAACTTCCACAGCTCAGAGTACCACGGTATCAGAAAGCATAACCACTCAGACAACCCAGGCTCTGACCTCTACCCAAGGGACATCTGTGGGAGCAACTACTTCCTCAGAGACCACAGCAACAGCTACACCTTCCCCTGGCTCCACCTCGACTACCCTCACAATTCACAGTACCACACAGTCTGAAAGCACAACAACTGGGACCACCCAGGGTGTCACCACTACGAAAAGAACAACAGCAACTGCCACGACTTTATCGGGAACCTCACCAATGACCTCACCTTCCCCAAGCTTCTCTACAAACAGCCCCACAACCCAGAGTACCACCCACTCTGACAGCATGACACCTGTAGGCACTCTGCCTGTTACCCCCACTGAAAGTACAACAGCAGCTGCCACTACTTTCCCAGGGACTTCAGCAACACAAACACCTTCCTCTGCTTACACTGGGACAACTTCCACAGCTCAGAGCATGACCGGGTCTGAAATCACAACCTCTCTGACAACCCAGGCTCTGAGTCCTACCCAAGGGACATCTGTAGCAGCCACTTCTTCCTCAGGGACCACAGGAACAGCTACACATTCACCTAGCTCCACCTCAACAACCCTCACAGCTCAGAGTACCACTGAGTCTGACAGCATCCCAACTCTGAGAACGCAACCTGTTACCCCTACTGCAAGTACAACAGGAGCTTACACTACTCCCCCAGAGACTTCACCAACAGCCACACCTTCCTCCGCTTACAATACGACAACTTCCACAGCTCAGAGCATGACCGGGCACTGAAATTACAACCACTCTGACAGCCCAGGATCTGACCCCTACCCAAGGGACATCTGTAGCAGCCACTACTTCCTCAGGGACCACAGCAACAGCTATACCGTCCCCTGGCTCCACCTCGACTAGCCTCACAGCTGAGACTACTACTGAGTCTGAAAGCACAGTAACTGTGAACACCCAAGCTGTCACCCTTCCAGAAAGTACAACACCAGCTGCCACTACTGCCCCAGGGCCCTCAACAACGGCCACACCTTCTCAAGACTTCTCCTCAAACAGCCCCACATCTCAGAGTACCACCGACTCTGACAGCACGACAACTGTGAGAACCCAGGCTGTCACCCTTCCAGAAAGTACAACAGCAGCTGCCAATACTTCCCCAGGAATTTCACCAACAACCACACCTTCCTCTGGTTACATGGAGACAACTTCCACAGCTCAGAGTACCACTGCATCTGAAAGCATAACCTCTCTGACAACCCAGGCTCTGAGCCCTACCCAAGGGACATCTGTAGCAGCCTCTACTTCCTCAGCGACCATACCAACAGGTACACATTCCACTGGCTCCACCTCGACTACCCTCACAGCTCAGAGTACCACTGAATCTGACAGCACGACAACTCTGAGAACTGATCCTGTTACTACTTTCCCTGGGACTTTCTCAGCAGGCACACCGTCTCCTGGTTACACTCGGACTAGTCCTAGCTCTCACACTACCACCAAGTCTGAAAGGCCAATCACTCTGACTACCCAAGCTCTCACCCCTACCCAAGGAACATCTGTAGTAGCCTCTACTTCCTCAGGGACGACAGCAACAGTTACACCTTCCCCTGGCTCTTCCTCAACTAGCCTCACAGCTCAGGCTGCCACAGAGCCTGAAAGCACAATAACTGTGAACACCCAGGCTGTCACCCTTCCAGAAAGTACAACAGCAGCTGCCAATACTTCCCCAGGGACTTCACAAACGTCCACACCTTCCTCTGGTTACATGGAGACAACTTCCACAGCTCAGAGTACCACTGAGTCTGACAGCACGCCAACTCTGAGAACGCAACCTGTTACCCCTACTGCAAGTACAGCAGGAGCTTACCCTACTCCCCCAGAGACTTCACCAACAGCCACACCTTCCTCCGCTTACAATAAGACAACTTCGACAGCTCAGAGCATGACCGGGTCTGAAATCACAACCTCTCTGACAACCCTAGCTCTCACCCCTACCCAAAGCACATCTGTGGGAGCCACTACTTCCTCAGGGACCACAGCAACAGCTACACCTTCCCCGGGCTCCATATTGACTACCTTCACAGCTCAGAGTAACACAGAGTCTGAAAGCACAACTCTGACCACCCAGGCTATGACCCTTTCCGAAAGCACAACATCAGCTGCCACTACTTTAACAGGGACTTCAACAACAGCCACACCTTCATCTGCTAACACTGGGACAACTACCACAGCTCAGAGTACCACGGTATCAAAAAGCATAACCACTCAGACAACCCAGGCTCTGACTTCTACCCAAAGGACCTCTGTGGGAGCCTCTACTTCCTCAGAGACCACAGCAACGGCTACACCTTCCCCTGGCTCCACCTCGACTACCCTCACAGTTCACAGTACCACACAGTCTGAAAGCACAACAACTGGGACCACCCAGGGTGTCACCACTACGAAAAGAACAACAGCAACTGCCACGACTTTATCGGGAACCTCACCAAGGACCTCACCTTCCCCAAGCTTCTCTACAAACAGCCCCACACCTCAGAGTACCACCCACTCTGACAGCATGACACCTGTAAGCACCCTGCCTGTTACCCCCACTGAAAGTACAACAGCAGCTGCCACTACTTTCCCAGGGACTTCAGCAACACAAACACCTTCCTCTGCTTATACTGGGACAACTTCCACAACTTCCACAGCTCAGGGTATGACCGAGTCTAAAATCACAACCACTCTGACAACGCAGGCTCTCACCCCTACCCAAGGGACATCTGTAGCAGCCACTTCTTCCTCAGGGACCACAGGAACAGCTACACATTCACCTAGCTCCACCTCAACAACCCTCACAGCTCAGAGTACCACTGAGTCTGACAGCATTCCAACTCTGAGAACGCAACCTGTTACCCCTACTGCAAGTACAACAGGAGCTTACACTACTCCCCCAGAGACTTCACCAACAGCCACACCTTCCTCTGCTTACAATAGGACAACTTTCACAGCTCAGAGCATGACCGGGTCTGAAATTACAACCACTCTGACAACCCAGACTCTGAACCCTACCCAAGGAACATCTGTAGCAGCCACTACTTCCTCAGGGACCACAGCAACAGCTACACCTTCCCCTGGCTCCACCTCGACTAGCCTCACAGCTGAGACTACTACTGAGTCTGAAAGCACAGTAACTGTGAACACCCAAGCTGTCACCCTTCCAGAAAGTACAACACCAGCTGCCACTACTGCCCCAGGGCCCTCAACAACGGCCACACCTTCTCAAGACTTCTCCTCAAACAGCCCCACATCTCAGAGTACCACCCACTCTGACAGCACGACAACTGTGAGAACCCAGGCTGTCACCCTTCCAGAAAGTACAACAGCAGCTGCCAATACTTCCCCAGGGATTTCACCAACAACCACACCTTCCTCTGGTTACATGGAGACAACTTCCACAGCTCAGAGTACCACTGCATCTGAAAGCATAACCTCTAAGATAACCCAGGCTCTGAGCCCTACCCAAGGGACATCTGTAGCAGCCTCTACTTCCTCAGCGACCATACCAACAGGTACACATTCCACTGGCTCCACCTCGACTACCCTCACAGCTCAGAGTACCACTGAATCTGACAGCACGACAACTCTGAGAACTGATCCTGTTACTACTTTCCCTGGGACTTTCTCAGCAGGCACACCGTCTCCTGGTTACACTCGGACTAGTCCTAGCTCGCACAGTACCACCAAGTCTGAAAGGCCAATCACTCTGACTACCCAAGCTCTCACCCCTACCCAAGGAACATCTGTAGTAGCCTCTACTTCCTCAGGGACGACAGCAACAGCTACACCTTCCCCTGGCTCAACCTCAACTAGCCTCACAGCTCAGGCTGCCACAGAGCCTGAAAGCACAATAACTGTGAACACCCAGGCTGTCACCCTTCCAGAAAGTACAACAGCAGCCGCCAATACTTCCCCAGGGTCTTCACAAACGTCCACACCTTCCTCTGGTTACATGGAGACTACTTCCACAGCTCAGAGTACCACTGCATCTGAACGCATAACCTCTCTGACAACCCAGGCTCTGAGCCCTACCCAAGGGACATCTGTAGCAGCCACTACTTCCTCAGGGACCACAGCAACAGCTACACCTTCCCCTGGCTCCACCTGGACTAGCCTCACAGTTCACAGTACCACACAGTCTGAAAGCACAACAACTGGGACCACCCAGGGTGTCACCACTACGAAAAGAACAACAGCAACTGCCACGACTTTATCGGAAACCTCACCAATGACCTCACCTTCCCCAAGCTTCTCTACAAACAGCCGCACAACTCAGAGTACCACCCACTCTGACAGCATGACACCTGTAAGCACCCAGTCTGTTACCCCCACTGAAAGTACAACAGCAGCTGCCACTACTTTCTTAGGGACTTCACCAACACAAACACCTTCCTCTGCTTACACTGGGACAACTTCCACAACTTCCACAGCTCAGGGTATGACCGAGTCTGAAATCACAACCACTCTGACAACCCAGGCTCTCACGCCTACCCAAGGGACGTCTGTAGCATCCACTTCTTCCTCAGGGACCACAGCAACAGCTACACCTTCCCCTGGCTCCACCTCGACTAGCCTCACAGCTGAGACTACTACTGAGTCTGAAAGCACAGTAACTGTGAACACCCAAGCTGTCACCCTTCCAGAAAGTACAACACCAGCTGCCACTACTGCCCCAGGGCCCTCAACAACGGCCTCACCTTCCCAAGGCTTCTCCTCAAACAGCCCCACAACTCAGAGTACCACCAACTCTGACAGCACGACAACTGTGAGAACCCAGGCTGTCACCCTTCCAGAAAGTACAACAGCAGCTGCCAATACTTCCCCAGGGATTTCACCAACGTCCACACCTTCCTCTGGTTACATGGAGACAACTTCCACCGCTCAGAGCATGACCGGGTCTGAAATTACAACCACTCTGACAACCCAGACTCTGACCCCTACCCAAGGAACATCTGTGGGAGCCACTACTTCCTCAGAGACCACAGGAACAGCTACACCTTCCCCTGGCTCCACCTCGACTAGCCCCACAACTCAGAGTACCACCAACTCTGACAGCACGACAACTGTGAGCACCGAGCCGGTCACTGCTCTGGAAAGTACAACAGCAGCTGCCACTACTTCTCCAGGGACTTCACCAACATCCACACCTTCTTCTCGTTACACGGAGACAACTTCCAGAGCTCAGAGTACCACTGTGTCTGAAAGCGTAACCACTCTGACAACCCAGTCTCTGACCCCTACCCAAAGGACATCTGTAGCAGCCACTACTTCCTCAGGGACTACAGCAACAGCTGCACCTTCCCTTGGCTCCACCTCAAATACCCTCACATCTCAGAGTACCACCCACTATGACCACATGACAACTGTGAGAACCCAACCTGTTACCCCTACTGAAAGTACAACAGCAGATGTCACTCCTTCCCTAGGGAATTCAGCAACAGAAACACTTTCCTTTACTTACACTGGGACACATTCCACAACTTCCACAACTCAGAGTATTACTGATTTGGAAATCGCAACCACTCTGACAACCCAGGCTCTGACCCCAACCCAAGGGACATCTGTAGCAGCCAGCACTTCATCAGGGAGCGCAGGAAAAGCTACACCTTCCCGTAGCTCCACTTCGAGTAGCTTTACAGCTCAGAGTACCACAGAATCTGAAAGTACAACATCTGTGACCACTCAGGCTGTTACCCCTCCTCAAAGTACAACAGCAGCTGGCAGTAGTTCCCCGGGGACCTCAACATTGGCCACACCTTCCCTCGGCTTCTCCTCAAACAGCCCTTTATCTCATAGTACAACCGAGCTTGACAATACAACAACTGTGACCAACCAGCCTGTCACCCCTCCTGAAGGTGCAACACCAGCAGCCACTACTTCCCCAGGAACCTCAACAATGGCCACACCTTCCCCAGGCTTCTCCTCAAACAGCCCCACAGCTAAGAACACCACTGAGTCTGAAAGCATGAAAACTCTGACCACTGTTATTGTCGCAGGAACCCATGATATATCTGCAGCAGTCACCACAGCAAAGGTGACACTTTCCGATGCCTCCACCTCGACTAGTCCCACAGCTCAGAATACCATGGAGTCTGACAGCACAGCGACTGTGACAACACAGGCTTTCACCCCTATCCAAGGGACATCTGCAGCAGCCACTACTTCCCCAGATACCACAGCAGTGGCCACATCTACCACTGGTTCTACCTCGACCAGATTCACAGCTCAGAGCACCACCAAGTATGACAGCACAAGGACTCAGACCACTGAGGCTGTCACCCCTACCCAAGGCACAACAGCAGCACCAACAACTTCCCCTCAGACTACAGGAATGGCCACTCCTTTTCCAGGTTCCATTGGGACTAGCCCCAGAGCTCAGAGTACCACAGTGCCATTCACTATGACAACTGTGACTACACAGGCGGTTACCCCTACCAAGGAAACTTCAGCCGCAGCCACAACTTCCCCTGATACCACAGCATTAGCTACTCCTTCCCCAGGCTCTGTTCACACCAGCCCCACAGCTCAGAGCACTACTGAGCCTGGAAGCTCAAGACCTGGGACCACTGCGGCCGTCACAGCTACCCAAGGCACAACAGCCGTACCAACTACTTCACCTGTTACTACCACGTCAGCCACTCCTTTCCCAGGCTCCACTGGGACTAGCCCCACAGCTCAGAGTACCACAGTGCCTTTCACAGTGACAACTCTGACTACTCAGGCTCTTACCCCTACTCAAGAAACAACAGCTGCAGCCACAACTTCCCCTGGGACTGCAGTATCGGCTACTCCTTCCCCAGGCTCTACCGGCACCAGCCCCACAACTCAGAGTACTACTGAGCCCAGCAGCTCAACATCTGGGACCACTGAGCCTGTCAGCCCTACCCAGGGGACAACAGCAGCACCAACTACTTCCCCTGGGACTACAGCAACAGCCACTCCTTCCACAGGCCTTCCTGAGACCAGCCCCACACCTCAGAGTACCTCGGTGACCCGCAGCACGACGACTCTGACAACTCCGGCTGCCACCCCTACCCGAGGTACAACAGCAGCTGCCACTACTTCTCCAGTGACCACCCAACCAACTCCCACACCATGTAAGTGCCTCTTTGGGACCCTTCTCTTCTATGTTTCTGTTTTTCCTCTGTCCTTTCTTTGGTTAATGCCATCCTTGTGTTCCCCTTTGTTCGTGGAGCTTTAATTTCACTTGGAGGCCACTTCCTCTCCCACTTTAATTTGCCTTAACTGCCTCTGGCTCTCTCCAGGTGTTACTCCCTAGGACTATCATATATTACTTATTGTTATCCTCTTTCTCCCCATTAGCCTTGGTATGGCCTCCTCTAGATATCCTTTTATCCTGACATTCACCTATTCTCAAATCGCATTTAATTGCCCCTCCTCCTTTTTCTCTATGAAACTCTATAACTTTCTTTGTAAATGTTTATGGTTCTACCTCCCAGTCCCACAAAGGCTTGCACTTTAATGCTTTAATGGCTCTTAAAACATAAGTGACTCTGCCTGAACTGGCCTCACAAAGTCCTTTCTCCCTTTTACTCTCTTCCTAGTCCTCCTTCCAGATGCCATATGGGCTGCACCTCTCCCTTCCGATTTCTCCTTCTCTCTGTCTATCACTTCTTTCAGTCAATCACTCAACAAGAAAGTCTTAAGCTCCTACTGTCTTCTAGACACTATGTGGGGCAACAGAAGAATGGCGAAAATAGTCCCTGCTCCAGGTTAGCTTACATTCTCATGGGGGAGACAACACATGAATAACTAGGTATATCTACAATGTAGCCACAGTTAACGGCAAGGAACCTGGGAGAGGATGGTTGTATCAGTAGCTTGGGGCACTGGGAAATGACTCCTGCAAAAAGAAGAATTTGAGCTGAGTCTTGAAGGCAGCCAGGGAAATTAAGAGTCAGAGGTGAAGGGGGAGAGCATCCCAGACATGGCAGACAGCTACAGCCAAGGCAGAGATGGGAGACGGAGTATCCTCTTTCACGAACTGTCATATAATTGGATCGCATCATTCACGGAGGGGAGTAAAGTGTAACAAGACTGGAAAGGCAGGAAGGGGGTGGTTTATGAAGAGATTCAGATGCCAAAGAGATGAGTTTATATTTGTTCCTAGAGGTTATGAGCTCACTGAATAAGGGCTGACGTGTTCTGATCTATGCTTGAAAAACATCATCTTGGCAGATGAATGGATTGGGAGGAGAGAGATCTGAAGAAGGGAGATCAGTCAGAAGGCTACTGCCATATTCCAGGCAAGAGGTGATGAGGCCTCAACTACTGTTGTGACTCTAAGAGTGGAGAAGAGGGGACATAGGTGACATGATGTGAAGGTGGAATCAAGTTTTAGCAATGGATTTGCTGTGTGGGTATACAAGAGCTGAGAGTCAAGGATGACATTTTGAGCCTGAGTGACCAGGAGGATGGTGGGGCCACAATGGCGATAGAGACATTTAGACAATGAATTCTGTGTTGGAATACTGAGTTTGAGGCATCTAATCTGAGAGGTCCTAAAAGCAGTTGTCAGACAGGACTGTAGCTGAGGGGGCACAGAGTTGGTTACACAGATCTGGAAATCATGTCTACAGAAATAATTTTTGAACACACAAGAGCTGATGAGATCAAGATGGCATAAAGCAAAAGGAGACAGGGGCCTAGGCCAGTGCCTTGGGGGACATTCATAGTTAGTGAGCTCGACACAGATGAAGAGCCAGCAAATGAGGCTGAGGAGTGGTCAGAGGAACAGGAGAACCAGGAGAGCGGTGGCACGAAAACCCAGACTGTACAGGAGAGGTGACCACCAGCATCAATGGCTACAAAGAAGTGAAGAAAAAGAGAGACTGAGAAAAGGATAGAGGGCTGGCTCTGGTAAAGAGAACCACCTCTTTATCTGAGACTAGAGAAAAGGAGGAGAGAGTGGGGGAATATGTATGAATGATAGAAAATGAGGAGGAATCTTTATTTGAGTACTAGAAATGGTGTTGAGGGAAGTGGTGTTATCAGGAGGAAGCTGTGTCATAGGGCCAGAAAAAGAGAGGACTGAAAAAGGAAGAAATTTAAGGTTAAGAAAACTTTATTGATAATGGAGGGTGCACTCTAGAGGACAGTGGAGGGAGCAGACAGATCTGGGGTTCATAGGATTTATACATCAATAGCGAGGGGTTCAGAATCACTTGCATGGGGAAAGTATAAAGTGAGTACTAGGGAATCGGAGTGAGTGCCATTGACACTCTCTCTCCCTGTCAGTGTCTCACACAGTCTGTATCTCTTTCCTTGGTCTCTTCTCTTTTCTCTTCCCCTCAAGACTCATCCTTGTCTCTCCTAAACCTTTGGCTTTGGCCTCCTACCACTCTCTTTCTTCCAGTTGTCCCCCTCTCCTTACTGAATTGAGTATCTTACTTCTTTCAGTGATATGCTTAAATGGAGGTACTCCATCGGGAGACTCCTGTCTCTGTGCCACTGGTTACAGTGGAGATCAATGCCAGGAGAAAGAAATTGTGTGCGAGAATGGGGGCACCTGGGATGGAATCAAATGCATCTGCCCTGTTCTCTACTATGGCTCTAAGTGTGAAATGGTTTCAGAAAGCCTTCCAATAGGTAAGCCAAACATCTCTGGGTCATCAACACCTGAGCTGAGCACAGGGGAGTGAAAAGGGACCAAAGTACCCCATTCTTCAGGGGGAGGGTCACAAAGCATGGGGGATAGGAAGGGTTCATTGTAAATGAACTGGTATGCTCATAATCAAGTCCATTTCCAACAGAGCCAGAAGAGGTCAATGCCACTGTGGAAGCGATAGTGTCTGTGACTAATTGGGAATACACAACGGACTTTGAAAACACATCGTCGGATGCCTATAAGGATTTCGTTGAACTATTCAAAAATGAGGTACAGAATCAATGGATCCTAGGAGTATTAGATTTGGCAGGAACCTTAGAGGTCATCTAATACATTCCCTGATTTCACAGAGGGGATCTAGAAGAGTTAAGTGACTTACTTAAGTCACTTGCCTAAAATTCGACCCATTAGACTCTGCCTCCAGTTCTTAGTGTCTTTCACTCTGGTCCTGATTCTCAATCTTAGCATCTCAGGGAAAACAGAGTAGTGGGAGGAGGTCTGCAGCAGGAGTTAGATGATTCACATGAGAACTGTTCCGACCACTTATAAGCCATTTTACCTGGATGACTCACTTCATTTTAATGAGTTTCCATTTGCACCAGGAGTCAGGAAGACCTGGGTTCTAATCTGGCTTCAGGCACTAGTTGTGTGACCCTGAGCAAAGCACTTACCCAGTCTTGGCTTCAGTTTTCCTCAGCTATGATATGGGAGTAATAGAAGCACTTGCCTACCAGGCTTGTTGTGAAGAGAAGTAGGATAATATTTTGTCAAGTGCTTTGTAAACCTTAAATTTTTATTATTTTTATTACTGTTATTATTATAGCTTATGAGGTTCTTTGGAGAGTCAAATGAGATCATGGACACAAAATTTCTTTGTTATTGTAAATTGCTGTATAAATGTTTAGTGTTAATAACCCTAGTATATCTTCTTGCTTTCCCATGTCAAAGCTGTCTTTTCCCCTTATTTAGAAAACAAGAATCCTCCAAATTATCGGTATTTTCTCAGTTAATCTACAAACATACACTATGATTTGCTGGGCATGGGGGAATACTAGTGTAAGGTGGGGGTGGGGGTGGAGAGAGGAGGACTGGCAGATGAAGGCCAGTTCCTCAGAGTATGCACGCTCATTTCTAGTTCAACAGCCATGCATCACTTTCAATTCCTTTACACCTTGATGCTTTTTCTCATGGAAGTTGCCTTTTCCCTCTTAACATTTAGAAAACAAGAATCCTCCAAATTATCTTAATTTTCCCCATCAATCAACAAGTGCCTACCATGTGCTAATTAACTAGTAGGTAGTTTGGGAGGAGGTAGAGGATTATCAATGGGGGAGGAGGGGTCAGAACAGGCTTCATGCAGAAGATAGTGCTTGAGCTACATCTTAAAGGAAGAGACATTATGAGGTGGAGGTGAGGAGGGAGTGCTTTCCAGGAATAGGAGAATGAACAGTGCAAAGACAAGGAGAGGGAGGTGAAATGTCCTGTGCAAGGAACAGGGACGAAAACAATTTGGTCACATAGCAGAGTGTAGGAAGGGAAGGGCCACTAGGTGGCACAGTGGATAGAGTGCTGGGCCTGATCTTCCTAAGTTCAAATCTGGACTTAGGCATTAGTTATGTGACCCTGGGCAAGTCACTTAATTCTGTTTTCCTCAGTTTCCTCAACTGTAAAATGAACTGGAAAAGGAAATGGCAAACCATTCCAGTGTCTTTGACAAGAAAATCCCAAATGGGGTCAAGAAGACTCGAACACAACTGAAAAATAACTAAACAACAAAAGCAAGAGAAGTAGTGTTCAAAGAGACTGAAAGATGGATGGGAACCAGGTTGTGAAGGGCTTTAAAATTCAAATACAGGAGTTTATATTTTATCCTAGAGTCAATCAAAAGCCAATGGAGCAGAAGGGTCAGATCTATGTTTAAGGAAAATTACTTTGACAGCAATGTTTAGGACAGACTGGAGTTGTGAGAGACTTGAAGCAGAGAAGCCAATGGCTGATGAAGGCCTGAACCTGGGTGAATACAAGGAAGGGGTCAAGCGACAGATGGTGTGGATTATAGAACTAACAAGATCTGGCAACTGACTGAATACTTGGGTTGATGGAGAATGAGGGGTCATGGATAATACCAAGGTTATGAACCTGGCAGTCTAGAAGAATGGTGGTGTCTTCAACAGAAATAGGGAAGTTCCGGAAGAGAGGCGGCCAGCAGTGGAGACTGAAGGGATGGTCAGACAATAGAAGCAAGGAGAGTAATGAAATGAAAACCCGTAGAGGAGACAGCAACCCAGGGGAGGGTGGTGAACTGTGTCAAATGCAGCAGTTAAGTCAAAAAGGAGGAGGACTTGGGAAAAGATCATGGATTGGGTGATTCAGAGATCACTGTGTATTTTTGAGAGGGTAGTTTCAGTTGAATAATGAGGTTGGAAGCCAGATTGCAAAGGATGAGGAATGAGGAGGCAGCAGGTGTAAAAAGATTTTTCAAGGAGTTCAACTGAGAAAGGGAAGAGGGCTATAAGATGGCAGTTGGAGTGGATGGTAGAGTCTAGTGAAGGTTGTGTTTTGTTTAAAAAAAGACTTTAGCATGTTGAAAGAAGTAAAAGAGAAAGTAGTAGATAAAGAGAGATTGGAGATTTGTGAGAGAGTGAAGAGATATAATTTGCTGGAGAAACTGAGCTGTGATGGGATCAGGTGCACAAGTAGAGAGGTTGGCCTTGGCTGGGAGGAAGGCCACTCTGCATATCAGAGACTATGGAGAGAGGAGGAGAGAGTGGGAGGTGATGTCAAGTTCTGAGATGAAGATCACAGGAAAAGAGGAAGCTCACAGAGAATGGCCTCAATTTTCTCAATAGACTCAGCCAAGAGTGATCAAGAGAAAGGCACTGAGACTTGAGGAGAGATAGGAAGGTTTGGAATAGCTTCTGTGGAGAATAAGATAGGCAATTAATTGGAACAGGGGGAAAAGGACTGCTTCCTACAGGAGAGCCCAGCTGATGTTAGCCAACATGAGTCATAATTGGGGTAGAGCTGGATTGCATTCTTCTTCTGGAAAAGACCTGGATTCTCACCCCATGAAGGAATCAGTGGAGACCAGAATAGCAAATTCGTCCTGGCTTATTTGGGTTTCCCTTACTCACTCGTCCTTTTCAGGCCTCCCCAGTGTTGGTGCTGGGAGATCCCTTCTTGAAAGAGACAGGTGGTGGCCCTTGAGGAGGAGAGCTGAACTAGAGATATCACAAGACTAAAGGGAAGAGACTGGGTTAGGTAATGGCAGCAGCTGCCCTTCCATGGAGACATTGCTCTCCAAAAGGCATAGAATAAATTCTCCCATGTCCTTGGGGTCTGGGAGGGTCCTTCTGTGCTTTGGACCCTTTCCTTCCAGAGTCTTCTCTCACACAGGTCCATTCTCACAGGCCTCTACTAAGAGGTAGGGCTATTTTAGAGAGGGGGAGTGACAGAAAGGGGTGGAGGGAGTGTTAAGGAATACCATGATTTGGACTATTTAGATAACCCAGTGGTTTGTTGCCTTTTAGATGGATATCACTTACCAAAACATCTCTCAATATGTTGGCGTGAACGTCAAGAAGCTTTCGTAAGTCTCTGTAATCTTTGGGGAAGCAGAGCCGTGGAGGGTGGGACGTTACACGGCATGGGTGTCCTATTAGTCTGGAGTAGTCTCCCTCCTCCCATCAGCATCCAGGATGAACCAATCAGTCAACAAGTCTGCTCTGTGCTTGCTGACAATACAAAGATAAAGCACAGGAGCCTCTGCCTCGAAGGGGCTTATGTTCTCATGGGAGAATACAACGTGTAGCAATAGGTAAACATAAGAGAGGGAACAAGGTAACATTGGAGAAGAAATCACTAGCAGCTGAAGACGGGTGGGAGGCAAGGGAGACCAGGGGACACCTCCTGAACTTTGAAGGAAGCCAGGGATTCTAAGAGGAAGAGGTGAAGTAGAGGAGCATTCCAGGCATGGGGGACAGTGGAGCAAAGTCCCATTGATGGGAGATGTTATGTGTTTGAGGAACAGCAAGAAGGCCTGTATGTCATTGGAATGTACAGTTCATGTACACGATGCAGGGTATAAGCAGGGTATAAGAAGACTAGAAAGATAGGAAGCACCGAGCTACAGAGACCTTAAGATGCCAAAGAGGGATTCATTATTTGATTCTAGGGGTAAATAGAGAGCCACTGGAGTTTATTGAGTAGGGACGAGACTCGGTCAGAACGCTTATTTTAGGCAAATCACTCTGGTCGTTCTGTGGAGGATGGATCAGGATGGGGAGAGATATGAAGCAGGGAGACCAGTTAGAAGGCTGTTGCAATAGTCTGGGCTAGAGGTGATGAAGGTCTGAGCTTGGATGGTGGCTGTATGAGTAGAGAGAAGGGGGCGTACCAGAGAGATGTTGCAGAAGAAGAAACAACAGAATTTGGTAACTGGGGTAAGTGAGAATGAAGAGTGGAGGATGGCACCTAGATTGCTGAGTCTAAGGAAGGTGTGGCCATGAGTCTGAATTCTGGATGACACCTGGATGAAGGGTGTTCCAGCTTGTCTCCTATCCCCATGAAGGGAGTTCCCTCTAGAGGGAAGAGGACCTAGCTGGGAGCAGACATTCACTGTGGCTGTTAGGCTGGTCCTCAGGCGCTGAGAAGCTGATGAGATGACCTCCTCTCTCCTCTTCTCAGAAACGGCAGCATAGTGGTGGACTATGATGTGATCCTGTCCACAAGTTACACCCCAGATTACGTGACAGAATTGCAGGATATTGCAAAGAAGGTAGAGGAAACAACTAGAAAAGTCACCAGTGAGCAAACAGGCACAGGATGCCAAGGTAAGCGCCCCGTCTCACCCTGATCACCCACCTTTTTTTCTCATTACCCTGTCTTTACATACATGATGCACCAACTGCCTCTGTGCCTGTCTCTGTTGCCCCTGGGTCAGTGCCTATCCCTCTCCCTTTGTATTTGGTGAATTTTTACCCCTCCTTTAAAAGCCAACTCAAAAGCCAGTTCCCCTGGAAAACCTGCTGCTGGGTTCCTTCTTCCTAACAACCTTTCCCCCTCCCCCTCCCCGCCTCAGGCCTTGAAGATACAAAGACCTCTAACAATGGACAACCAAAATTTTGTATTTCCTACTTCTCTGCATGTTTTTATTCCCCTACCACTGTAAATTCCAGGAGGGCGGCATCTTCCCCAGCACCTAAGCATAATGTCCTTCACGTTTTCTTTTGGGTCCAAACCTGTGATTCTAATTCCTGTAGGGAACTCCCAGTGTGGAAATTTCCTCCACCGATATATATTCTCCTCTCCTTTGTGATATAGTCTTAGGGAGTTGCCTGGGCTGCTGAAAAGTTAAGTGACTTGTCTGTGGTCTCACACCTAGTATGGGTCAGAGGCAGGATTTGAACCCAGGTCTTCCTAACTCCCACCTCGGTCCTTTAGCCTTTATGTCATATCACCTATCTTTTTGCACACAGTAGGCAATTAGTAAATGTCTGTTAAATTGTGTTGAATTTTCTGAGACAGAAGGAAGGAAGGGAGCCTACAGGGAGCTCTTTGTCTCAAATTATCACTTTTGCAAGGCCCTGCCTCTCTCTCCCCTCTGAGGGAGAAGGTGCCAGAGGGCAGAACTGAAAGCAGACACAGTCCCAACTACAGAGTCCTTAAATCCCAACTTGGGCTCACCTACTTTGAGGAATTGGAAATCGCACATGTGGGAAAGAAGGAACAAGCATTTATTATGCAACTATTGTATGCCAGGCCCTGTGCTAGGCACATTACAAATCTATCATTTGACCCTGACAATAACCCTGGGAGGCACGGGTTATTATTACCCCCATTTTAAAGATAAGTAAATTGAGGCAGACAGTAAGTGCCTTGCCCAGGATCAGACAGCTAGTAAGTGTCTGAGTCAAGACTTGAACCCAGGACTTCCTAATTTGAGGCCCAGCACTTCATGCTAAGCTCCCTTTAACATAAAGAAAAGATATCACGTGCAAGTTTAGAGATACTATAGCCCAACTATTAGAAAATCAGCACCTTCCAGGACAGTCTCAATAGCCACAGGGCCAGGATGCAGGTGGACTTGTGGAAAAGGGCCAGTGGAGCTAAGGGAGAAGGAGAAAACAGTTCTGAGGATAATTAATGGGGTTGACCTATGTAGGAAAAAATCTGGGAAGGAGAGAATTTCAAAGGACTGATTGAAGACTGAGGGTCTGGGTTCTGAAGAACAAGGGTAGGAAGCCTGTATTCCCTCCCCTCCCCACCTCCTAACATGTTTCCATAGACCCCACTGTTGGAGAGGAAGCCTTCAACAGAAAAGGCCTGCAACAAGAGGAGATTTACTCTTGGTTTTCCTCTTTCACAGAACAATTATGTTTCAACCCCAGCAAGACATCAGTGGAAGAGCTTGTAATTCTGTACAATCCTGAGGGTATGTAAGCCTAAAGAAGAGGTGGGGCCAGGGTTAGGGGGAGCTCTGGAGCCCACCCTGGAGGAAGAGTGTACTATTTATTCCCTTGTACTGTTTATTCCCTTGACTTTCTCCCTTAGACACATGCAAAGAAACTGCTGGAGCACTTGAGGAACTCTTCTACATTGACTACCGGGATGGAACACCGTACTGTATTAACAGATGTACACAGGGCTTCAACTCATCACTGGACTGCAACCAGGGAACGTGTCAGTTCCAGCTGAGTGGGTCTCGCATAGGGCCTCGATGCTTGTGAGTTCCCAGGCCCTCCTAAGAACCTCCCTCCTTCTCCTAGCCCCATCTGGGCCCTCCCTGAACCAGATTGCCCCCTATCCTTCCAGAGGAGCAGGTTTTGATCTAGGTAGGCTAAAACCCTGTGGTCACATCTATAACAGTCCTAGCCTCTTACTGGTAAGAATGCTCTCTCACCCCTTGTCATCCTGACTTGGCCCTTGTCTTCAGGGAACCACATTCACTTTCTTGGACAGCTCCCATTCTGAATGGGAGGAATATGGCAGCCCCCATTCAAAAGGTGAAGAAGGACACACCCACACAAATGAGAAAAAAGCACAAAACCCAAACCACCCTAACATAAAAGCAAAGAAATTATCAATTGCTGCCAGGAGTGTGCCAGGAGCCAGCTCTAACTGTTTTAACGTGCTTAAATTTTCAGTGTGAGCATTCATATCTCAGAAATGGCAACTCCTACATACAAATCAGGGCTCAATTTATCGTTCTGTGGATTCTCTACACTTAAGAAAGGGCTAATACTGCAGATTTAACTTCAAAGTGTGTGTGCCTACATTTGTCCCCCAGAGAGCCAGGTTGTTAAACATTTCCCAGGGCATTTCAGTGTTGCTCCATAAACCTTGCTTGGACTCAGTAAGAGGGCAGGAGAAGGCTCAGCAAATGAAGTCATCACCACAATGGGAGCCAATAATAATATGAAGGCATTTAGATAGTGCTCTGGGCTTGGTGAAGTGCTTTACATCCATTATCTCATGTGAGCCTCACAAGCCTGGATTGCATCTTTCCTGAAAAGATCCCACGCAGGCGGCAAGTCAATGGAAGGACTATCATGTGCAACTGAGGAAGGAGGGGAGGAGCACTGAGCAGTTCTGAAAAGGGGAAGAGCAGGATTTGAAGTAGAGAGCTGGGGAGGCTGTCCCTCATGTGGGGGTAGATGGATGGGAAAAAGGAAAAAGGGCTTTGTCTTGCTAGATGAGTTACAGGTTGGGGGAGCAATTAGTGAAGGATTCTTAACATGTGATGAGGACTATGCATATACGTCAGCTGGACCAATCCCCTACCCTCACCCTGCCCTATAGGAACAACCTCTGGGAGCAGGAAACAATATTAGAACAATGAGGGAGGCCCCACAGTTGGCCTGGGAAGCAGCAATGGAAAGGTTACTTCTAGACTATAGGTCAAGTCACAAGTACACAGAACCTCTCCCCAAACTGGCCTTTATGCTGTGATTGCTGAGGTAATGGTGTTTGTAAGAGGGAGGCCAAGGGAGGTACAGGAGACCACTTTGAGGCAGAGCAATTCTGTCTGACGTGTGCTTTCCCTCATTGTGGGTGTCCCTGTGGGAGTAGAAATATCCCTAGAGTTGGAATTAGACTATATGAATTCAGCTTGTGGTTCTGCTGTGACTTTTCTGAGTGGATCTAAGGAGTCATTTAACTGATCTAAGCCAGTTTTCTCATCTCTAAAAGAAGGTGAATGGACTGTATGATCGCTGAGGGTCCCTCTAGATTGTGTGATCAATAAGTCCTGTGAATTGGGTCATGCTGTAAACTGCTTGAGGTCTTGGGTAACGAAAACACCAGGAATTTTAGGCACTGGAGACTCCCTGTCATGGTACTTGCTTCAGCTTTAGAACCCTTCCTGTATCAGAAGGAGTCATACCCTAAGACCTGACATCATAGCTCCCAAACTGTTCTAGGCCCATTTTCTTCGCAGCAGGCCTCCATCCCCACTCCAGCTCACATTTCCTTTTCCTGGGGCCCCTTGACCAGTGCCTTATCTCCTATATCCTAATTCCTAGAACTTGCACACACCTTTACCTTCTTCACAGCCCTCTCTCCATGGGATAAATGGGTCAGGTCTGGAGATTGGGTAGAGATAGAAGAAAGTAGCCATGATCTTGACTCAAATTTTCTTTCTCTCCTACCTTTACTATCATTCAACAGGTGTTTGACCACAGATACACACTGGTACTGGGGAGAATACTGTAACCTCAGCACCAGTAAGAACCTGGTGTATGGGTTAGTGGGAACATTAGGGGCAGTGCTGGTGGTCACCATTGTTGCCCTCTCTGTCTTCATGTACAAGTCCCAGAGGAGGATCCAAAGGTAAGCCATCTTGACCTCTACTTCTTAAATTCTAGATTCATCTTTGGCCCCTGTAATCCTCTGCATCTTCTGGATAGCCATTGAGGGTTGGGAGGAAAGATGATCTGAAGGAAGTCACAGCTAGACTGGACGCTCTTCAGGCCATCTCCCCAATAGACAGCTTCTCTGAATGTTATGGGCATTGTACTGAGCCCCCACTTCTGATGGCAGTGGGGGTCATTCTGGCATTTTTGGCAACAGGCAGAAGGCCAGGCTGGATCAAGTGTATAAATGGCATGAAGAGGATGGAGGACCAGCCCCTGGGAGCTTCCAGAATACAGGCTTTGACATCTGTGAAGGTACCACCAGCAGCCCTCCTTGGGTTCCTAGTGGCTGGAGGGAGGCATTTGTGAGGAATGTCAGAGGACTCTGAGGTCTAGAGCTGTGAAAGAGGAAAGGCAGTTCACAGTTCTAAAACTCTGGGCCCCACACAGCTTCCAAGACTCTATTGACAGCAAGAAGGTGGGAGAAAAAAGCACTGGGCTGGATGGGGGAGAGGAAATGTGAAAGAAAAGTCTACCTTCCCAATCATGCCACCTTCCTCCTTGTCCTCCCTCCCTCTAGAGCAAGAAGATTCCATTTATGTGGATTCCATCTACAGTAATTTCCAGCCCTCCTTAGGTCACATTGATCCCGCAAAGAAGGTAAGCAGGAGCACTTCTCTAGCCCCAAATTCCTTGACACAGACTTTTCAGGTCAAGCAGAACTGTCCCTAGGCTTTGGCAAATTGGGGCAGTGATTCTAGGCCCTGAGCACTAAGTGACCCCCATGCTTCTGGCATTTGACAATTAGTCAAAAAAGGCGATTGTTGGAGAGAAGGTAGCTCTCATATTTGGTGCCCCAAGATCTGATGCACATCAGTGTCTCAGGATACCCTCATATCACCAAGATTAGGAGGTAGGACTGCCCTCTCCCCACATCCCCAAATCCATATGCAAATCTCCTCAGCTTGCATCTTGGCCTACCTTGAGGTATCAGTCTCTCCAAGGTTGCTTTTGTCATTCATTGTTATATAATTTAACCTGGGGGAATAAATAGGGGTGGGGTGGGGTGGAGAACACAGGGAAGAAAGCATACAACATACTTCCTGTCCTCCTAGGGTAACCCATGGGTCAAGGTTAAATAAAAAACCATGACAAGGAAATTCTGACATCCAGCTAGGTACATAGGTGAAACACACTGAGTTATTCTGAGGCAGATCTGGTTAGTTCACTGGTTCAGATCTCACCCCAGGGTCTATGGGAGGAATCTTCCCTAATCTCCAGCATCTTAGCTGCCCTTACCTCTCTCTAGCCTCAATGGTCTTCCAGTAGCCTAGCACCCACACAAACACCTTCTCTTTCTAGATCCATATCCAAAGGCCACAGGTGGTGATGACCTCAGTATGAAAACTCACAGCTGAAGAAAACCTATAGGTGCAACCCTGCATGGAGACAAGGATGGTATCAATTGTAACAGTGCCAAATCCTCTGTTAGTGAGTGCAGGGACAGAGGCCTGGGCTTTGTTGGTAGGAGATCATGTGTATGTAAATTGCTTTGTAAATCACGAAGTACTCCGCAACCTTGCTAGGTTATTATTATTATTGTTTATTATTATTATTATTGTTTGTTACTATTGTGGTGTTCGTGTTATCGATATCCCAGGGACAGAGTTCCCCCACAATGCAGCTTCTTCTCTAGCACCTGACAGGAGCTTCTGGCTGCTCACACAGAGGAGAGAGAGGAGAGGAATGGGGGAGGAAGGAGCGATGGGGCAACGGGGAAGGGGAAGCACTTAAATGAAGACATCATTGTGGTCTTTGCTGAGTTCTGACACTTAGGGGCTGCTTCTCCTAGGGTGAAACATTTCTGCCCACCCAGTTTCAATAAGACAGACAAAATATATATGGAAACACATAGAACATTTAGATCTTTCTCTTTTTCTGCACATACACAGGCATATGCATATGTACACACAGGGTCTGGAGCTGACCCGGTAGGATAGTCCTAGACTATGGGAGGGACTGGAGAACAAAAAGGTGAAACATTTCTGTTGGTTTAACCCAAGGCCCCTTGGGAACAACATGGAGCACATACTCCTCAGCCAGCTGAATGTCTCCTGAGGCTTTTATCTTTCAGGCAGTAGCTTTGGAAGGGGGGTTGATGGCAGAACTAGTCTGTTCCCGAATGATGGAGTACATCTCCTCACCAAGGGAAAGACAATGCTGCCCTGGAATATCTACATTATTTTTGTTGTTGCTATCCCATTCTTATGACTTGCAAAGGCATTGGTGTCAGAGGACTTACTGAATCATCCAAAAAGTCCTTGGTATTCATGGTTACAAAAGTACCAACCATTAATATCACTTGAGTCACCTAATAACCCTGTGAGGCAGGTGAGGAACATTATTACAGCTTATCCAGAGACATAAAATCCGAGGTTATATATAGCTCATCAGTGGCATAGTGAAGACTCAAACTAGTGGCTTCTAACTTCAGGTCTGCTGTTTTTCTCCTCTGCTATTGTGTGCTACTGCTTCTCTTGCATTTGAGATGTCAGTCATGTTTTATTTAACACAGACCACACAGACAGATCCACACCCTGAGTTTCTCCTCCATAGAACACTCCCCCTGAAACGTTAACTTCAAAACAAAACAAAAATTTACTATGCTGCTCCCCAGTGGTTTCCTTGGAACCTGCCCCACTCATATGGCTCAGTATTCCTGGACAGCTCCATGTACAACTGCTCGGGGACCCCTACTGTGTCTCCAGCTCCAAAGAGCCCTTTCAACTTTCTCCCCATTCATTTCTTCATTTGCCTTCCAAGCCTTCAGCTCCTAGAATTGGGCTGAGTCCCAGGCGATGGCTACTTAAACACTCTCCTCTCTTGCAAAGGCTAAGTGGGAAAGCTAGGATAGGATGCTAGGGGCAGTTCTAAGGGAGTTACCTAGTCCCAGCAGTATTCATTACTACTTATTAACACAACTTTTTTTTCAACCACATTAACCCCTCGACACTGTCCTTCCCCTTCCTTTTTCCCATTCACCTTCCCCCACCTCATCACCTGCTGTCATGACCAGGATTTTCAGAGTCCCTCAGGCTTGACATGGAATGCTTGCCTAATAAAGCATTAGCCAGTTCCAGCTCTATTTATACTCACCTCACATAACCACATTTATAACAAGCAATAAAGATCTTATCCTCATGGTTACTCTGTGTTCTGGGGAAGATCCATGGGTCAAGGTTCCTTGCAGAGGAATCTCAGCTCTTATCTCAATCGATGCCTCTTTCCTCTTTTGTGCTCAAGCAAGAATTGGTGGCCTTGAAACATCTACTGAGAATGGAGGGGAGGAAGGAAACAAGCATGAACACCTACTATGTGCTAAGCATTTTCCAAACATTATTTCAGTTGATCCTCACAACAACCTTATGAGGTAGGTCTGTGGAAAAATAAAGGCTCTCAAATAATCTTCTCCTTTAAAGCACAGGAGAACAACAGCTCCAAGACCAAGTGCTAGCACAAATCCTGATAATGCAATTAAGACATCAGGACCTTCCTGCTCAACCCCAGGCCTCCCTCTCTTCAACCTTAGAGGAACTGACTAACTCAGTGACTGGCCAAATGGAGCAAACATTATCAATTTCTCTTCCTCTCAAAGACTGAAGACCTTGGGTGCATTGAACACTGTTGGTGAAGAGGTATTAGGGACAGAACAAAGGGAAGTCTTAGGGGTTCCTAGCATTAAAAACTATTGCCTTAGAATGACCTAGAAGGAAGCTGCAGCAGCTGCCTGCTTTTATTCTGGGGTCCTGGGATCTAATTCCACAGGACTCATAGACTTAAAAGGGGCTGTTAAAGGTCCTCCTCATTTTATAGATGAGGAAAATAAGGCTGGGAAAGGCTAGTAACTGCCCAAGGTCACATCAGTGGCAGAGCCTGAAGGCTCAGGCCGTGCACATCACTTTCTTGTCCCTGAGTATGAAACAACCAAGAAGAGCTCCAATTATTCTGAGGTTTGACTGGAGAACCACAATGGGCAACTCAGGGCAGAGGCATGTCACTCAGTTAAATCAGCTTTCAGTGTCCTGAGGCATGTCCCTGTTGAATATTCTTACGCAGCTATGGCTAAGTAAATCTGCATTTGTTAACTGCTGAATGTCTCATTTAATTCCAATATTGAACCTAAACTGCCAAGGGGCAAGCCTGAGTCGAGTCCAGCCCAGAAGAGTTAGAACAGCTGGGCTGGACTGGAATGGAATAATCTCACTGAAGCAGAGGATGGGCAGTGCAGAAGAAGGTGAGCCAGGACTGGCCTCAGTGCTTCTACTACTGCTTTGGTGATAATTCTTAACTTGCTTACCATGCTTACCAGGAGGCACCCCACTCCCTCCTACCCCTAAAAAATTAGAGAGTAAACTGTCTAGGACCATTCGCCATTGTCAATGTGCTCAGTGTCCTTTAAGAACTGTGCCCTGTAGTAGGGTCTCCTCGTGAGACACGGTAGCCTTTTCTGCTGATGTGTGGTTTTCCCATACCACCACAGAATGCTAAACCTTTCACAGGTCAGTCAGATTGTGTGTGAAAGCCAGGCCAGAAGGGGAGCAGATGGCTGTCAGTGTGCAAGTTCATATGGAGCTGTATGACACGAAAGGAAGCCTTACCGCCCTGTTTCTCCTTGGTGGGAAGGCCAGTCATGACCTCCAGGCACTGGTATTCCAGACTTTGGGGAGCTTCCCCTTAGGTGAGATCTAGGACTCTCTCTTTCTTGGTTAGGCTGAGTAAGCTCATTCCAATAGGAGAGCTCCTTCATTCTGTATTATCTAGTGTATATTCTCATGTGTGTGTGTGTGTGTGTGTGTGTGTCTACATATACATATATATTCTCTTATATATATTTCCTCTGTGTTTTCTGTTTTGCTATGATTTAGATAAAGGGGTTTCTCTGATTATTGCTGTGTATGTGTAGGAGTCGAGCTTTAGATATAAAGCACAGGGTCCTCCTGCTTCCCTCATTAATGAAGCAACAATCAGAAGTTAGCCTGAACTTGAAAATTACATCCCTTAGACTAACAATGTTTAAGGGAACAGATAGGATATAATTCTAGCCCAGTCCCTGCCTCTCTCTGAGGAGAAAAGAGTGCTCTCATCTCAAGCCTCTTCGTTTTCCTGCTGGCAGGAATTAAAGCATCCCTCAAAGCAGGTGGGAAAAGGAGGAACTAGAGATGTTGATTCTGCCTGTCTTCAAACCACACAATGCCATTCCCATGCTACCTGTGTGGGACAGCCCTTGTACCACAGAGTCCTACTTCTCACCCAGCAGGAAGTTCCCCAAAGTCTCTTGCTTAACATGATGAAGACTGCCTGCTCCTTTCAGGTCACTTTCTTCCCGGAGTTTTTTCCTTTAGCAACCCTTGAAGTGGGGTTGGCATTTTCCCTTTTGAAGCTGGAAGTCAGAAGCACCAAACATCCAAAAAGATTCATCTAACTCAAGATTAAAAAGAGAACTTTAGGGCTCTTATCTCCCAGTCCCACCAGTTCCACTCTACTCTTACCCAAGTGTGGGACATTGATTTCCACCCATAAGGAGACAGTATCATACCATTGGACTTGGGGATTGGGGTAACACCCAAGAAAGGAGACCAAACTGTCCCAGCCTGATTGGCCCACGCTTCCTTCGTGCGCACTAAGAAAAAAAAGGAAAAAAAAAGTAATTTACATGATAGTTCTATTGTATATTTAAAAGGCAAGTTGTACATAATAGATTTGCAGTTTCATATGCAATCATCTTTTCTTTTGTTATACTATGTTATGGAAATGCTTACATTACTCCATAAATTAAAAATAAAATACTAAATAATTTTTTAAAAAGTCCCCACTCGGGTGGAGCTAGGGCCCCTCCAACTTTGTAGATTTCTGAAGACCACCAAAGTCGCTATATTCTCATCTATTGACCAAATGCATTTCCATATAGAGATGGGAAGGAAGACATGTCCAGAGGAGCTAATTACCACTGTGTCCTTGCTGCATATCTCTGCTGTGTTAGGGAGAGTAAACCCCCTTTTGTTAACTGCTTAATAACTTGTAATTTGTTGAACTTATTTTGTCCCAACAGTGGACCTAAACTAAGAGAATGCTGGCTTTTAGGCCCTCTTTAACAAGGGCTAGGAAGAATGATGAGAAAGACTAGATGAGGGTTAGTTCTGGATGGGGAAAGTTAGCCCTCACAGCCGTGATGTCCTCTGTAAAGATCTTAGTAGATCTGAATACAAAGTAAACTCAGCAATTCTGTTTTCTAAATTGTCCTACTAGTTAACTGGACAAGTCCTTTTTATAAAACCTTATCTCTGTCTTCAGTAAATTCAGGAATATAGGCTTTTGCCCACATCTAGGCCAAAAGGTCTGGAGTAATCAATGTTCCATTGACCTAGACCATGCTAGGACTAGTGGCATCTCCTTCCCCCAATGGCTCTAAAGTATGCACAACCTTCTGGAGGCTGATCTGGGGTTTACTTTCTGGCGTTAACCCTGTTAATACTGAGGGTGAGGGAAATGGCTTTCTTTACAGTGCCATTTTTGTCTCATGTCATAGGCTCCCGACCCCTCTTGTAGGGAATAAGGTTTATCTTTGCAGGATCTGCCCCCTAGCCAGGATTTTGCCCTACAATCCAACTGGTATAGTTGTATACAGTCACATGCAAGTGTATATAAGCAGTGTGTATGTGTGAGTATATGTGTTTATGTATGACCATCTGGGTGTATTACTATGACTACGTTATGTTGTGGGGATATGTAGGTAGGGTAAAGGGCCCGGGTATAAAGGTGGCATTGCCTGGAATATCTGCTCCTGTAGAGTCAATCAGTTCTATGAAGACCTACAACATCTTCTGGAAATAACACCAAAAGAGACGTCACATTCATCATAGAGAACTGGAATGCTAAAGTAGGAAATGAAAAGCTAATTGGAATAGCAGGCAAGTTTGGCCTCAGAGCAGAAAAGGAAGCAGGGCAGAGACTAATAGACCTTTGTCAAGATAAGTCACCGGTCGTAACAATCACTCCTTCTCAACACTCCAAAAGGCGACTCCACACACAGAAGTCACCACATCGTCCATATAGAAATCATTGATTATATACATTATATATATATATATATATATATATTACAGCCAAAAGCAGAGAAGCTCCACACCACCAGTTAAAACAAAACCTGGGGGCAGACTATGGCTCAGATCATGAGCTTCTTACTGCAAAATTCAGACTTAAAGGGAAGAAGGTAGACCATAGAGGTATGACCAGAATAACATCCCTCATGAATATGAAGTGGAGGTGATGAATACAGTTAAGGGATTAGATGTGGTAGATAGAGTGCCCGAAGAACTATGGGCACAGGTTTGAAATATTGTGCAGGAAGCAGCAACAAAAGACATCGCAAAGAAAAAGGAGAGCAGGAAAGCAAATGGCTGTCTGGCAAGGCTTTACAAACAACTGAGGAGAGAAGGAAAGGGGAAGGAGAAAAGGAAAGACACAACCAACCAAATGCAGAATTCTAAAGAATAGCAAGGAGAGATTGTCTTAAATAAGCAACTGCAAAGAAATAGAAGAAAACAATAGAATGGGAAAGACAAAAGATTTACTCAAGAAAATTAGAGCTATCAAGGAAAAGTTTATGCAAAAATGGTCACGATAAAAGACAAAAATGGTAGTGATTTAGCAGAAGCAGAAGTGGCAAAAATGCACAAAAGAACTATACAAGAAAGTTCTTAACATCATGCGGACAATCATGATGGTGTGGTTAGTGACCTACAGCCAGATATCCTGGAGAATGAAGTCAAGTGGGCCTTAGGAAGCATTGCTAACAATAAGGTCAGTGGAGGTGACAGAATTCCAGCCGAGCTACTTAAAACCATAAAAGATGATGTTGTTAAATTGCTGCACTCAATATGCCAGCAAATTTGGAAAACACCACAGTGGCCACTGGATTGGAAAAGGTCAGTTTATGCCCCTATCCTAAAGAAGGTCTATGCCAAGGAATGTTCAAATTACTGAATTATTGTGCTCATTTCACATGCCAGCAGGGTTATGCTTAAGATTCTGCAGGCTAGGCTTCAGCAAAATGTGAACTGAGAATTACCAGAAGAGCTGGTTGGTTTTCAAAGGGGCAGGGAACTGGAGACCAAATTGCCAATAGTCACTGGATCATGATAGATGACAGACACCTTCCAGTCTAGAAGTCAAACAATACCAATACAATCAAATTCCCCATGAGGTAGGATCTGCAGTAAGAAGAGGGATGAGGAAACACAGTTACTTCCCTCTCTCCTTATAAACCCTGTTCCCACTCCTCCTACCACCACAATTCAACCTCAGGGTGTTAAAGATGAGGAAGAGCCTCATATGGAGACACAGCCAGGTTCACACAAGATTTAGCAGCTTCCACGTTAGAGGAGTACACTTGGAATATGATAGTCCAATTAGGATTACAACCAAGAATAACCTTCCCAGCAAAGCTCTATGATCCTTCAGGGGTAGAGGTAGGGAAGAGAGAAAGAAATGGATGTTTAATGAAATAGACGACTTCCAAGCATTCCTGATGAAAAGGCCAGAGTGCAATAGAAAATCTGACATTCAAAAAGAAGACTCAAGAGAAGCATAAAAAGGTTAACATGAAAGAGTAATCATAAAGGACTCAATAAAGTTAAACTATTTACATTCCTATATTCTCATGGAGGGAATATATTCCATATACATATATATATATGTATATGTATATGTGTGTGTGCGTGTGTCTGTGTGTCTGTGTGCGTATTCCCATAAAGATCATACATGTAAACTCCTAAGAACTTTATCATTATTAAGGCATTGGAAGGAGTCTACATGGCCAGAGGGCATTGATGTGAGTCAGTTATGTGGGTTGTAAAAAAAAGTAGGGATGAGAAAGAAGGATGCATTGGGAGAAAGGGAAAGGGAGAGTTAGAATGGGGAATTGTTTTTATATAAAAGAAGCATGAAAAGAAGAGCTTTTATAGTGGAGGGGGAAATGGTGGTGGTAGAGTGTGGCAGGCAATGCTTGAACCTCATTCTGATTGGAATTGGTTCAAAGAAGGAAGAAAGTATATATGTATTTGCATAGTATGTGTTTTATATATATAGTATGTGTTATATATAGTAGTTATTATATATATAGTATGTGATATATACATATATATATGTATATATATATATAGTATATGTTATACACACACACAAACACACATACACTCAGCTGGTAGCAGAAATCTATCTACCCAATGAGGAAATGGGAGGGGAAGGGGATAAGAGATACTGGGGAGGGAGATGATAAAAAGGGGAATGGGTTAAGGGACGCAGGGGTCAGATGCAAAACAAACTTGTGAGGAGGGAGAGGATAGAGAAAGAAAGAAAGAAGGATAAACAGAAGAAAATAGGATGGATCATAGTAGATAACTATATATATATATGTAATAATCATAGCTGTGAATGTGAATGGGATGTGCTCACTCATAAAACAGAAGCAGATAGCAGAATGGATCAGAAACTAGAATCCAACAATATATTGTATACAAGAGACACACTTGAAACATACACAGGGTTAAAATAAAGAGCCAGCTTCAGCTGAAGTGAAGAGGGCAGGGGTGCCAATCATGATCTCAGATAAAGCAAAAGCAAAATTAGACCTAAATGAAAGAGAAAATCAGGAAAACTGCATTTTGCTAAAAGGATTGTCTATGGACAGTCAAATAATATGAAAAAGTTTTTACAGTGAGTTTCTGTGATAAAGGTCTCATTCCTCAAATATAGGGAACTGAGTCAAATTTATAAACATAAGAGGCATTCCCCAATTGATAAATGGTCACAAGATACAAACAGGCAGTTTTCAGAAAAAATCAAAGCTAGCTCTAATCATATGAAAAAAATGCTCTAAATCATTATTGATTAGAGAAAGTTAAAATAACTCTGAGGTACCACCTCATGCCTGTGAGAAATGACAAATGCTGGAGGGGATGAGGGAAAACAGGTACATTAATGAACTGTTGGTGGAGTAGTGAACTGGTCCAACCATCTTGGAATACAATCTGGAACTGTATCCAAAGGACTATGAAGCTGTATGTATGCTTTGATTTAGTAATAACACAACTAGGTCTGTATGCCAGAGATCAAAGAAAAAGGAAAACATATGTCCAGAATTCCTTATAGCAGCTCTTTTTGTGGTGGCAAAGAATTGAAAATTGAGGGGATGCCCATCAACTGGTGTGTGGGTAAGCAAAATGGCCTTTGTTTTCTTTTAGTGACTCGGTGTATTTCATTGAGCCTTGCTAGGTGGTGGGCCCCAGGCCCAGAGCCCTATTAGGTGTGGAACCTATGTGGGTTCGGATTGGTGACTGGGGTGGTCCCAGGATGGGGCTGGCTAGGGGGAGGTGTTGACTCCAGAGCCATGCCCTTTTGGATGCTGACCTAATCTATGTGGATGTGAGCTTCCCACGGTCATGGAGGGAGGGCCAACTCAAGAACCAATCACCACAGCCTGGGCTCTGGTCATTCAGATGACGCTTGATGATGTCAAAAGCTCTATAAGAGGAGAGAAGACAGCTTGAATATCCCTTTTCTGTTGGAGCTCTTTGCAGCAGCTGTGGTGGTGCATGACTCTGGGCCAGCCCTTGTTCTGAGCTCCCAGGCTGAACCTAGATGTTGGTAACTTGTAATAGGAGGGCAGAGTTTATAATTTCAAAGAGGATCATATATATGTCTGAAAGGTTCGGAACCGCCAGATATAAGTAATTCTCAAAGTAGGAGGCAGAAGAATCAAAGCACATATTTAGCCTCCACTGTAACCAACCCACAAACCAGCATCCCCATTTTGATATTTTGATCAAGTTTCCAGGCCCAATAAGTCCTCCTCACAAGAGTAACCAGGAGGCCACAGAGAAGCATGATGGTATAAAGCAAAATCATATACATGCTTCCCCTCTATGGTAAAAAGACTACCCACTGGCCTCAAGTCCTTGTTCAGCACTCCTCAATCCTCTCGTAGGTCAGCTCTGCTACCAGCAGGTCCTGCTTCAGCTTCAGCTGTGGCTGTAGCTGTAGCAGCTTCTGGCTCCAACGGAAACTTTTTTTAACCATCCGGCTTCTGCGAGAGTGTAAGGTACGCCGGGGAAAGCACAGGTTCTTTCGATCTCCTTAAGCAAGGGAAGCAAGGTGAAGGAGCCAACAAGCTTACTCCAATCCAACATACAAACAGCATTCAGTTCAGGGGAAAAAGCCAAACTAGTCAAGGGCACTTGTTGACTAAGGGCTAAGGAGCCCATTTTTGGTTACCAACACATAACTATGAATTGTATTGGGTCTGTCTGTTGATATTTGTAATTTGTTTGTATTTTATTCTGAAGTTCAGGGTGCTGGCTTTTTCCCCTGAACTAAATGAATGTTCTGAAGTTCAGGGTGCTGGTCTCTTCCCCTGAAGTAAGTGAATGAATCTGTATTTGGTCTGTCTGTTGATGCTTGTAATTTGTTTGTATTTGTTCTGAAGTTTAGGGTGCTGCTTTTTCCCCTGAACTAACTGAATGCTGTCTGTATGCTGGATTAAAGTAAACCTGTCAACCCCTTCACCTTGCTTTCCTTGGTTAAGCAGATCAAAAGAAGCTGTGTTCTCCCAGTGTGCCGGCAGCTTTCTGGGTGCTGGCTGTGGGTGGATCTTACACCCCCACAGAAGCTGCTAGCCAGATTGTGGAAACAACTGGAGAATGGTTGAACAAGTTGTGGTATATGATTATGCTAGAGTACTGCTGTGCTGTAAGAAAGGACAAGGAAGGTGGTTTTAGAAAAAAAAAGAAGAGGGCAAGATCTGTGCAAAGTGAAGTGAGAAGAACTGGGAGATCGTTGTATATAGTAACAGCAAAGTTGTAATGGTGATCAACTGTAAAAGACTTAGCTACTTTGATCAATACAATGATCCAAGACAAAGTGATCAATTGTAAAATGTTACACCCAAACTGAAGCCCACCATCAATCCCCTTCATATTTTTGTCTCTGTCCTTGTCCTACACCCTGAAATGGCTTGAAACAGCTTAAGGCATAGTCCTGGGTAGATTGCCTAAGTCTAGTCCCCTGAACCCCCCTTTCTCCTGATTCAGCATTCTGTATATTCTCTCTACATCAGCATTATGTGCAAGGATCAGTTGCTAGGGAAGGGTATAAGTTTATTTCAAGGAGAAACCCCCCCCCAGTTACCAAATAGCCCCACACCCTGGGTTATAGTGCAGCTATTCTACTGACCAAGCTAGGTCCCTCCACTCAGACCATAGCTGATCAAGTAGGGGTTACTTTCTGGAAAATTCCACCCTGAACCCTCCACCCAGTTATAGGAAACCAATCACGACCTAGGGCCACCCATTCTAGGAAGCTGACCACCGTGTGTCACAGGATGGTCACATCCCTGAATCTCAGTGCCATATTTCCAAATTAGCTCTGAGCTGATGAATCCAACCAATGGCTGATCTTTGCTTCTGTATGTCATTGCTTCTGCTAGCGACCCTCCCTAATTGTATAATTGTGGTTGTTGCCTTTATAAGCATTGCAGTCCCTCAGTTTGGGACTGCCTGATTTGAGTGTATACTCCAGGTAGTTGCACACTTGGCCAATAAATCCACACTTAAATTTACCTTGAACCCAGGTCTCATCTCGCTGTTATTTTCTACACAACGTTTTGGAGGTCCCACCGAGATAGGGGTCCTAGCCACGCCCCCTTCGAGACCTGGGCTTGACTAGGCTCTCGGCCTCGACCAGTAGGCATCTTGGATCGTTCCTCTCACCAGAGGGGCCACCCCTGGATTTCCAGGCCTCTGGGGTCCCGAGCAGGCCAGAGCCTGCCAGCCTGACACTGACTTGCCTTCATTCAGCCACTGTGGATCTAAAAAATCCTCTGGAGGTGCTTCTGTCTGTCTGTAGGTGTTTGTGTCTGTCTGTAAGTAAGTGTTTGTGTCTGTCTGTAGGTAAGTGTTTGTGTCTGTTTGTGAGTGTTTGTGTTTTGTGTCCATCTGTTAGTGTTTGTAAAAGCGCTGACCCTTTGGCAGTGCTCCGATTTACCATCAGGTGCAACTCCTCCGGGCCATTAGGGGGTAAATCCAGTGCCTAAGTCTGTAAGTATCAATTTTTCTAATCTGAGTTTTGTTCAAGTTGGGGGCGAGGCTTGACACAGGCTTCCAAATTTAACCATCAGGTAGGGTAAGTGCAAGGGTAAGTCCAACACCCTTTCCAGGATCAGTGGCACGGTACATTGAACTTAACATTTCAGGGGGCCTTCGAGTGGCTCGGTATCCCAGCTAAGGGTGCATAGTACGTTGGTTTTTCCAGGATCGGTAGTCAACATCACAGTTCAGGAAGGACTTGACCCACCTGTTTCTTGGTCTGCATACTGCCCCACCGCCACCGGGGGACCCCAGGGCGCTGGGCTTCCTTTCCAGTTTTTGTTTCCTGGGGATGAGATCATTAGGGTGACCAGTAAGAGCGCTAGGGTAACCCAATTTGACATCTAGGATCGGTGGCATAGCCAGGAGGCCTGCAAGTGGCTTGGTATCCTAGGTAAGTGGGGCCCGGGTCACTTAAGGTGCCCTAATTTAATAATAGGGCCCGGGTGAGTCTCGAGACCCCCTTGAGCACTTTACTCCCTTTTGTTGGGTCTTCGTGTCCCAGGATTTTCTTCTGTGCCTTACTTACTCACAAGTGTCTCTGTGTTTTATATCTGTGTTGGCAGAGTGTGCCTCTGTATTTCCAACAGCTTTTGCTGTCGAAGTAGAACTTCCTCTTTTTCCACCCTTTCCTCCACTGCATGGAGGAGGGGGAGTGGAAGAAAGAGAAAGGCAGAAAATTTACTATCTTAACAAATAGCACAACATTTAGAGGATCTCTTTTTGCCCTGTTCAAGCAAAAAATTTTATTATTCCAACAAATAGTAAGGGTGCATGGAAAGGGAAATGATTTCTGACCTGTTCAAGGTCTTTGTGTCCCTTCTTCTTCTGTGCCTCAGGTCTCAGGTCTCTATAATTTTATAAGGTATTGCCTCCTTCCACACAGTTTCATTCTGTTCTGATGCGTTCATTGAGCTTTAAAATTTATTATTTAGACAAACAGAGCAGAAGAACCTTTTTGTCTTTAGTCTAGTTTCCTGTCTGAGTGTTATTCGTTGAGTGTTATTTGTAATAAGTTTGTTTCAGTTTTCATTTGTGCCTCCCGCGGTTTGAGTGGTCCTTCAGTAGTAAGGAATGTCCACCTGCCGTGATTATGGTGAGCGGAGCAACTGGGTCATGGTCACCAGTGGTAGTGAGGCGCTTGCCGGCGTCCCTGACGTTGCCACTTCCTGCGCCTGGGACCCCGAGCCACCTACATCGCCCTCCCCTTCCTCACCTGATCCTGAAGCAAAGAACGGACCACCTCCATAGCCCTCCTCGTTCAGTCCTGCAGTGGAGGAAGGTAGGATCCCCCACCCCAATTCTTCTGAAGGGGTTCCTTTTCTGGTATATGTTCCTTTTTCTACTTCTGCATTGTAATGAAGTGGGCCACGTCCAGCGAAAGTGGCCTCCTCCCTGCCTTCGGGCAGTGGCTAAAAACTGTAGAATTGCAATACGTGAAGGCTGCTGAACTCTGCAGCTTCCCAGCACCCCCAAGTCCACAACCAGGCTCTGCAGTTATGAGGAGAGAAGCCTCTACAATCGGTATGTCATCTGAAATTTTCTCTCTGTGCTATTATAGTACTCCTAAAATTGTGGGAAATTCTCCTATATCGTAAAATATTAGCCCAAGCAATCTTTAATCTGAATCTTGTTGAAAATATACAATGAAAGCAATTACGTAAAATTAGTTAAGTTACTTTCTTAGCCTGGTTAAGATCATGGCTAAAACGATTCGGCCACTACTTCTAAACTTCTCATAGACTGTGAAATTTGACAAGCAATTTTAATCTGATTCTGATGTGTGTGAATTGGGTTGCTTCAAATTCTCAATTGCATAATTATATTCTGGGCATGGTGTACATTTCTAAATTGTTTAATTTGAAAAACAGATAAATCGGCAATATTGAAGTAAAGAAACAATGAGATTTTTATTTGCTCCCCAGTTGGGTTAGGACATTTCTAAATTCTCTTATATTGTGCACAAATTTTGTTACTGTGATAAGGTTTACCTAATGATCCTCTGCATTACAGCACCTAAGAAACCTTGAAATATCTAGGACTCTTTGTGTGGTATTTGAGAATGATTTTTCCACCAACTTAGATACTTTGCTTAAAAAGGAAGATGTCTATCATTCTGAGATCCTTTAAATAATTTTCTTCGCAAAAATTTTAATCCTTAACTTCAGGGTATATTTTAAAATTGTTCAAAAGGGACACACTTTTAGAAAGTATGTCAGTGATTTTAAAAGGCCTTTTCTAAACTAATGTATTGAGTTTGACCTGCGTTCTGGCCTACCACTTTGTTTAAGCTGAAAGAATCCAACTTATGAGCTCTTTTGTCTGGTTGAAATGTAAAGGAAAGTTGAATGATAGGTTTGTGAGATTTGGAAAGATAACTAACGGCCTTGATTGGAAATACGAAAGGCATATAACAAAGGTTTAGGGACAAATGGAGATTGCTCCTGGGGGCTCGTCCGTTCTTTTGTCCCAAGAAAGATGTTTTTGTTTAGTGTGTAGAGGATTTATGTGTGTTTGAGAAAGTATTTCATGGTATGACCTCCTGGACCTGGCACCAGCCAAGTTCCAGGCACTAGCTGTAGACCCAACTCCTTAAAGGAAGGACCCTCCAAGGTAGAGACAGCTCTATGCCCTTTTTCAGCAGGAAGCAGTTCGAGCAAGTGAGATCTTCGTCCCTTACCCCAAATGATTTTGGGTCCTATCCAGTTAAGGGGGGGATTAACAATGAGGTATTGGAGTGCCAGGTATTGGAATGCCAGTTCAGTAACAATGGGATATTGGAGTGTGGAGTGCCAGGTATTAGAATGGCAGTTCTAAAAATTTTTCAAAAATTGGTCAATAACTAAATTAAGGCCTACTAAAATTTCTAGTGAATTGTGAATTTTTAAATTTTTCATTCCTGGGATCCTTGCCAATTCTTTTTATTTTGTAAAATTGCAAAACTATCTGTACAGGCAAGGTCATCAGCTCCAAAACAAAAACAAAATGAGTCATGTAAATTTTAGACAATGAACTTTGGTAAAAGATTCTAATGATTGGCTTTTTGATTGAGACAGGTTCAAATTTTCTGACTTGATTGCCAGGGCTTGCTGTTGAAGGTGAAATGCACCTGGGACCATAACTAATTAAGTTTTGAGTTAAATTTGGGGAATATTTGTCTGCATTAAATCAGAACAAACGCCACAGGCTACTCAGAAGGAATATGATACTGTACTTTAACAGGTGGAGGTCTGTATATGGGAATGGGCTGAGGGGACAATCTTAGTCTCAAACTAGGGTGGGATCCTCCTGGCTCAGTTTCCCCTTTCGCTCCTTTAAATTTCCTACCTGACTATTGCTGAGTCTAGCCATGAGGACAGGCAACTAACGGTAACTATATCTTACCCATGTTACAATCTGTCCCTGCTTTTTCCTTTTATAACAAGTTTCTGTGGCCAGAGCAGGTAGTTAATATACAACTAGTATCTCTAAAGGCCATCACAGAAACATTCTGAAATACAACTGGCCATGGTTCAAATTCAGGGTTATAGTTAAGAGATAAGGGTTATATCCCCCATCTAGATAATATCTTTGAGTACAGTCACCAGAGGCTCAGCCTGCACCCAGGTACATGCATAACAAAAGACAGCTCCAGGGAACTCAACCTGGAGAACCTTGGGAGGTAGACTGGCTGCTGGCTATAAAGATCATCTACTCTTTGTAGATACTTTCTCTTTCTTAGGGTGGAAGCCTTCCCCTCCAGGAAGGAGAAGGGCTCTGGCAGGATGATAAGGAGCTTGGTTGAAATACTTCCATCATTAAGTTCCTACAGCATATGCAGCAGCTCCATAAATCAGTCCCAGAGGCCCTACCTGTCCCGAAGCTGATCCACTCCATCACTTCCTGCCTGGGGATTCCGTTTTTGGCTTGGAAACACAGGGCTTCTTACTGTCAGCCTGACCACCCCATCTGCAATGAAAGCCGACTCCAGTCCAGCCTGGCCACACCACAGCCAAGTGAAAGCCGCTCCATCTCCTGAAGGGAAAGCAGAACACCTCGAGGAATTCACTTCAGCTGGGGCAATTACATTTTGATTTAAGCCTATGTATCTGCCCCTTTTGACTTGTCCATGCGTCGCTCCACCCTTCCCATGAACATTATCCTGATTTTAATTGTTTGGTGGGTTCCCCAGAGTTAGACTCTCTGGATGTGTCTGACTCAATGGGTTTGACTCTTTCATGAAAAGAAGTGGGGAATGTTACACCCAAACTGAAGTCCACCATTAATCCCCTTCATATTTTTGTCTCTGTCCTTGTCCTACACCCTTAAATGGCTTGAAACAGCTTAAGGCATAGTCCTGGGTAGATTGCCCAAGGCTAGTCCCCTGAACCCCTCTTTCTTCTGATTCAGCATTCTGTATATTCTCTCTACATCAGCATTATGTGCAAGGATCAGTTGCTAGGGAAGGGTATAAGTTTATTTTAAGGAGAAACTCCCCAGTTACCAAATAGCCCCACACCCTGGGTTATGGTGCAGCTATGCTTCTGACCAAGCTAGGTCTCTCCGTTCAGACCATAGCTGATCAAATAAGGGTTACTTTCTGGGAAATTCCACCTTGAACCCTCCACCCAGCTATAGGAAACCGATCACGACCTAAGAGGGCCACCTATTCTAGGAAGCTGACCACCCTGTGTCACAGGATGGTCCCAGCCCTGTATCTCAATGCCATATTCCCAGATTAGCTCTGAGTTGATGAATCCAACCAATGGCTGATCTTTGCTTCTGTATGTCATTGCTTCTGCTAGCAACCCTCCCTAATTGTGTAATTGTGGTTTTTGCCTTTGTAGTACCTCAGTTTGGGACTGCCTGGTTTGGGTGTATACTCCAGGTAGTCGCACGCTCGGCCAATAAATCCACACTTAAATTTACCTTGAACCCAGGTCTCGTCTTGCTGTTATTTTCTACACAACAGACTTAGCTACTTTGATCGATACAACGATCCAAGACCAAGTGATCAACTGTAAAAGACTTGGCTACTTTGATCAATACAATGATCCAAGACAATTCCAAGACTCATGATGAAAAAATGCTACCCACCTGGAGAGAGAACTGATGACTGAGTACAAATCAAAGCATAATTGTCTCACTTTATTTTTTATTTGCTTATTTTGGAAATGTGGCTAATGTAGAAGTAAGTTTTGCATGATTTCACATATGTAATGGACATCATATTTCTCAGTGAATGGGGAAGAGGTGGGAGAGAGGGAGAGAAACTGGACCTTAAAATTATTAAAGAATGTAGTAATAACAATAATAATAATGATAATAAAGAAGCTTAGGTAAGATGTGCCTCCTGTCCTTAGGGAATTTAAAAGACAGTTAAGGTCTCAGACACACTAATAGACAACAGCACAAAATAATGCCTGGGTGAGCATGGAGGAGATGCAAACCAAGTGTTATACAAGGTCAGGGGTGGACGTTAGGAGAGTAACTATTGACTTGAAGGATTGGGAAAAAGAAAGCAGAGAGAAGTTCAACCCAAGAATCGTTACCTGCCAGGAATTCTTATTTCTGGGTTGGAATGATTTATATGAGCTCGCCTATGACCCTGGCAGGGAGGGGCAAAAGGAATGGATGGATCCAGGAAGCATGGGCATGTTGGGGAAGGCATGCTCTGGAGCCTAGGCTGTGGTGGAAAATGTCTTGAATTTCTCTCTCTACCGAATACTTTAGGAAAGCAGGGAGGGGAGTAAGAGGGGGAAGGGGGCAAGGGGAGGGTGGGAAGGTCTGTCAGATTTTTTAGCATAGGAGATAACCCTGTTAATCCAGTGGCAAGAAGTACACCATAATGTGGGCTGGTATCAAAGGGTAGGAGCAAAGTCTTATCTGTATATTATGTTATATCTTGCACATTATATAATAGCCTTACTAAAATAGGCTCTGGTTCAATTGCGGAGTGCATTGGAGCTCAGATTCCTCCCCCAAGTGAACCCAGGTAGCCAGGGAATTTGCCCTCCACTCTACATCAGTCTCTCTCTTACTTCACAAGAGGTTAGGAGCTCCTTCCTTCTTCCCCAGCAGTCTCCTTTGCTCTCCCATCCATCTGCCTGGCCTCTCCCAAACCCCAGACAATCTTTCTAGGCTCCCCCAGTATTTGCTCTCCCAGTGCTCCCTACTGCCTGAACCACTTCACAATCAGCTGCTTCCTAGTCCCACCTTCATTTTTCTTAGGGTTACAAATCTGTAATTTCTCATCTCTTTCTCCTTCCTGATCTGCCAAGGAGGCTGGGGACACATCAAACAGATGGCACTCCCACCCACTGCCCTTTAGTCAAGGACCCGGAGGCCCTTCACCCTCTGAGCAGGTTAGCTCAGTGGAGATGGCCAGCCTAAGCTGGTCCCCATTCAGATTCAGGACTGACATAAAATTTCAGAGAGGTCGAAGGTTCCTCACAAGATCCATTTATTTCCTGGTTTCTTTTCCTGGACTGCTCAGTTTTTCAGACACTTCTGAACGTGACAGGGGACCAGCCTGAAGTGAACAAAGGCCAAGCACAGTTGGAACTATTGGGGGAGGAGATGCTGGCCTTCTGGTTCCTGTCTCTTGTACTTCAGCTCTCGGTTTCCCAGTTCATTGCTTCTAAGAAAGGTGAGTGGGCTCCCCTTCCTCCATTCCCAAGCCTCAGATGTCTCTACTCCCCACAAGTGAACTCTTTTGTGAGGCAAAGATTAGTGCTGGAGACATCTCCCTACAAATCAATACATCTCTTCTGGGGACTCCCTTTTTCCCCTTTCTCTTCTCTCCCTCCCTGTCCCTCATTACCCTCTCCCCATATTAATATTTCAACACCTCATTCTCCTCCCCCTCCCAATCCCCTTCTTGTCTTTCCCAGTCTTAGACCTCCTCTTTCTCTAAGTCTTTCCAGCCACTTCCTCCACCTGCCCACCCCCTGCCCTCTTTCCCATTTTTCCTCTTTTCTCCTCCCCATGGTTTCCTTTTTGGGTGCCCCTTCAAGTTCCTCTCTGGTACAGTGGAATGAGCACTAACTCTAGGATCAAAGAACCATTGTCTGGGCCTGAGTGGAATGAATGACACCATGACCTGGGGCTCATGACAGAGTGGCTTTGGAGTCACAGGATGTGGGTTCAAATCTCACTTCTGGTGCTCCTTATCACTTAACCTTTCCAGTCCTCAGTTTTCTCTCCTACAAAATGAAGGGTTTGGCTAGAAACCTCTAAGGATTCCCCCTCCCTCAGTCTTCAATTTGTAGTGTGATGCTAACTCCTGCCTCTGAGGTTCTCACTTTGAGTGAGGTAACAGCCATTCAGTGAATAGGCCTCTTTAAGAAGTAAGTCAAGGCATGGCCCCTTTAATAAAAAAAAAAAATCAAACTGGGAGGGTAAGACCCTCAGGGTTGCTGGCCAAAGATGAACCAGTTACCATTTACATTCACTCTGAGCCAGGTGGGCCCAAAAAATAGCCATTAAGTGCTGCTTGGGTAGGGACCTATTATTGTCCAGTCAATGAGATCCAGAGTGAAATGGGTTTAAGGTTTGGTCTTTGAGAAAGAGATGTAGCCAGTAAACCCCAAGTTTACTAGGCAGCTTTTGGCCATCAAAATTTACCTTCCTTTGGAAAGATAGGCAGAGGCAGAGGCTTTGGCAGTGGAAGAAACTATTCACTGAGCAGGCATTACCTCGCTGGAAGTGAGAACCTGAAAAGACCTTAGCCTGAAAGGGCCAGGGTCTCCCAGTGCATCCTGGGCCATCTCCAGTCCTCCTGATCTATATCTGGTCACTGGATCCAGATGGCTCCAGAGGAGAAAGTGAGGCTGGTAACTTTGTGCAGCCCTCCCTCACTCAAATCAAAGTCAACTGCAAGTCATGGCATCATCTCCCTAATGTCACTGTCCTCTTGCACAATGAAAGACAAACACAGCAATCTGAGGCTTACTGTCTGCCTAGCCTCAGTGAGGCATTGGGAGGGGGACCTGTAAAATAAGAGGATCAGACTGGATGGTCTCTAGGATCCCTTTTTGCTACAGTTATGATCCTTGTGATGTGACCCCCATTCCTTCTTCCCTTCTCCTCCTTTTTCCTTCTCTTTACCTGAAATCTCCTTAAATTAACAGTTAAGACATATTGGCCCTCTACTTTCTGAGTTATGCCCTGGCCTTTTCTAGGACCACCCTTTAGCTCAGTTGCGCACCTCAGTGGGGAACCAAAGGAAACAAATGGGTCACACCTTGGATTCCGACAGCACTAATCTTGGCTAGGGCAAGAAAGAATGGGGTGATTGCCCTTGCCCCATGAGAGTTTAGTTTTTCTTTCACCACCCCACCTCCCACATAGTCTGCCTTTCTTGGGAGTTTCCATCTGGCCACCAACCTCAAGGGTTGAAGGAGGAAAGGAATACCATTTCCATGGCACCTACCATGTGTTAACTGCTTTTTACAAATAGTGTCTTTCCATCCTCACAACAATCCTGGGAGATAGGTGTTGTTATCATCCACATTTTGCAGTTGAGGAAAACTGAGGCAAACAGAAGTTAAATGACTTGCCCAGGGTCACACACCTTATCAAGCATCTGAAGTCAGTGCTCTATCCTCCTTATCCAGCAAAGGCAGAAGGGTCAAGGGGTAAGGTGTCAGGTGACATGATCATAAGAGGTCTGGGAGAGCGGGTACAGCTTTGGGGGCATCAAACCCCTCTATCTAAGATGTCGCCCCCTCCAAGCTTTCCAGTGTATAGCCTAGGTATTTTGAGATCCCTCCCTACCCACATGGTAGGAGCAGGGTGGAATCGGAGAAGTACAGGTGAAGACCGGAATTGAATTTAGTTCCTAGAGTCACTTCCATGTGAGCTGTTATCAGTCCTTTAATTGTCTGGAATTTGTCCTGTCCTGGGCTGCAGTTTTCCCTGGCCCTTGGCCCAGCTGGTGAGATAGAGAAGAAATGAATTGTTGGGTGTGCCTTGAGTTATGCCTCCCCCCTTCTCAGCACCCACCCAGAGCCCCAAGCCTGTGAGGGAAGACTGAAACCAAATAGTATGTATGTTTCTTCCACCCCCTAGAGTGGAAGGTGACCGACCATCATACATACACTGGTTCTCCTTCCTCCCACTTTAACAAAACTAGTTTCAAGGCACCAAAGACAAACTTCCAACAGGACCTGACTACTGACATGCACACAGCACTCTTACCCACGTTGTCTCATTTGTGATCCTCATTTGTCAAGGTAAATGTTCTTAGCTCCATTTTAGGGATGCAGAAACTGAAGCTCACAGAGGGAAAATGATTTGCCCAAATTCACATCACTAGTTATTGGCAGAAATATGACTCTAACTTGGGTCTTCTGGACTTCAAATCCAATGAATTTTTCAGACCCGTTTTGTGTGGGTCCCAACCTACAGGTGTAATGTGTCGCCCTTCTTGAGTTACTTCTTTTATAGCAACAGACCCCTGGACAGAGCCAAAAGAATGAGTGTCTAATGGTAGAATTTCTACTATTTTGATAGATAGGAGGACGCTGTGCCAATGCCCCCACGCCATCCCACACATCATCTATCACTCTTCTCTGGGTTGCTGTTTTAATAATCTGGCTAGCAGCTCCTGTGGGGGCGTAAGATCCCCCCACAGCCAGCACCCAGGAGGCTGCAGGGACGCCAGGGAAAGCACAGGTTCTTTTTATCTGCTTAAACAAGGAAAGCACAGTGAAGGGGTTGACCAGCTTACTTTAATCCAGCATTCAGTTAGCATACAGACAACATTCATTTAGTTCAGGGGAAAACGCCAGCATTCAGTTAGCATTCAGTTAGTTCAGGGGAGCATACAGGCAAGCATCAAGAGACAGACCAAATACAGATTCATTCACTTACTTCAGGGGGAAAAGCCAGCACCCTGAGGTTTAGAACATTCATTTAGTTCAGGGGAAACGAACCAGCACCCTGAAACTCAAAACCAAAATACAAACAAATTACAAATATCAACAGACAGACCCAATACAATTCATAGTTACCAGCATCTGGGCTCGGCCCGAGAGCAAGGCCTGGCCCAGAGTCACGCTGCCACTGCTCCCGCACCAACCGGAAAAGGAAAGAGGGCTCTTCAAGCTGTCCTCTCCCCTCTTATAGAGTTTTTGACATCGTCAAGCGCAGCCTGAATGACCAGGGCGATTGGTTCTTGAGTTGGCCCCTTCCCTTAGGTTAACACCCAATAGGGCGTGGCTCTGGAGTCAACACCTCCCCTCACCCAGGCCCATGACTCATCACACAGGAAGTTCTCTGTTCACAGGCTTGGCCCAGCAAGGCTCAATGAGATAAACTGAGCCACCCAAAGAAAACAAAGGCCATTCTGGCCACAGTTGCCTCTTCAATAGATGGGCTGTAACCATCAAAGCCATGAATAGGAATTCTAGCACCTGAGACAAATTCAGTTGACTGGGGGTAAGGGAAGAGAAGTGTCCAAGGTTTGAAAACTTTTGTCCATGGTTGACCTTGAGGTGGACTGAGGGCAGACATCGTGAGAGCTGGGGAGTCTGAAGAACTGGAAGGCTGGGTTGCTTAAGGGGGATGGAGCCCCTGCTGAGGTACAGAAGATTGTGAGTCAGGAACTTATTGGGGAGAGGGACCTGGAAGTCCATAGGTGACAGTAACAGGGATCCAGGCAGGAGGGATCGAACTTTAAAGGAAGATAAATTGCTGCTGAGTGATGATGGCAAAAAGTGGGTCTGAAAGTAGCATTAGGGAGCAAGGAACATGCCGACTCTTCTTCCTGGCCCTGTGTGTCAGCGGGTATGAGAGAAGGAACAGGCCGACTTTGGAAAGGGTACCGGGAAATGGGCAGAAAGCTAGGCTTCATGACCACCGGCAGATGGAAGGGTCATAGCTGTGATCAAATGGAAGGGACCTGAGAGCTCATCTAGTCTAACCCGGAGGTTAAGTAACTTTCCCAAGACCACAGAGATCCTCATTCCACGTTCAATCACATCGAACTCTTCCCAACCCCATTTGCGGTCTTCTTGGCAGAGACACTGGAGGGGTTTGCCATTTCCTTCTCCAGCTCATTTTACAGGCGAGGAAACTGAGGCAAACAGGGTGAAGTGACTTGCCCAGGGTCACGCAGGAAGTGTCTGAGGCTGGATTTGAACTCATGAAGACGAGTCTTCCTGACCCTAGGCCCAGCACTTCACCTTCTGCACCACCTAGCAGCCCTCCTGGTTCCATAACCAGTGACCTTTCTACTCTTCCACAGAAGGAATATGAAAGGGTGAGATCTGGGATGAAGGGGAAGTTTGTTACTAAGGGAGGAGAGTTCCAAAGGACCTAGTGAAAAGGGAGAGAAGACAGTAGAGACTGGGGAGGGCTAGGGCTTTCAACTCTGGGAGAGGAGGCACCAATGCTCCCTGGTCTCACGCTGATCCCTAATGTCCCAGTTGGGATGGGTCCATAAGCCAAGCTGTGCACTGGGGCTGTCCACCCCCTGGAATATGAGAGCTACAGGACCTGGAAGGAGGCAACCTTGGCCAAGTAAGGGAGTATCTGGTGGGGCATCCCATGTGTGAAGAAAGGAACCCCTGCCATGCTGACACCTAGGTGTTAAGGCAAAGAGTAAATGAGAAGATGTTTCCCACCCATTTGAATAGGCTTAAGCTGGGGCCCCAGGTGGGGCCAGCTAAGGGAGGTCTGATTATATCTTGGCCCCTAAATTTGCCCCAAACCCCTAATTACTAGGTGCTAAGCAGATGTGGTCATGAAGCTCCCAGGGTCCTAAGTGCTAAAACCAGAGCCAATCATAGGAGCTTAAGTTCTAGTCAGAGTACCCTGAAGGGATCTGAGATTTTGTCAGGGCAGTGATTCCCCATTTTGGCCCAGATCAAACTCCCCTGTGACACACAGACGGTCATCAACAGCTGCTGTAGCTGAAAAACTAATCGTCCTACATTGCCCTTGCTTGATCCTCAGTGAACAGACACCCTTGAAGCTGGCCTTTGAGACAGAGGAGCTGCCCATCTTCTAAGGTGAAAAGAGAGCTGGCCTTGGAGTTAGCACGACCTGGGTTCAAGTCCCAACTCAGACACATCCTTTACCTCTCTCTCGGTGGCCCCAGATAATTCTTCTGAGACTTAAGTTTCAGAGGGAATGATGAAATGACAACTCAGGTCCAAAAAAAAAAAAAGAAAAGAAACCTAACATTTGCAGCTGACCTCCCCCCATAGCTTCCAGCCCCATCTCTATCCCACTAGAAAGGAAAGGGAAAAGGGAAAACAGCAAGGCCCAGGAAGTGAGGAAAACAGACTAAGAACCCAACAAGGGACTCACTGCCTGTCAGTCCATCCAGCACATTGCTGATGATTCAGGCTGGGGCTCAAGCAGACTGTAGGACACCACGTCCAGATCCTATCAAAAACCTTAGGAGATTTCTTTGGAGCAAATTCTAGAAGTCAGAGCACAGAGACCCACTAGAACCTATCAGAGGTCACATAGATTTCCCTCCAGAGACACACAGATTTTCCATATTCTATCCAGGGCTGGGGGAGCCAGAGAACACTAAGAAATGCCCATGTGAAACTGTAGAAAGGCCCGGTTTTAGGAGAAAATTTTACCACAGCCCCATGGGGGTAGCATTGGCTCTCTGGCATTTGTTACTGGTCACCACTCTCTGTGCACCTAATAACCCATTCCTAGACAGTCAGCTATGTAGGAAGAAAGTACGTGGAAGGTGGGAGAGGGGTAGCTCTCAGCCCTCTGTTTCTCATTCCAAGAAACAGGGATTTTGATGGCTTCTCTCTTGTTATACTGGGGGGGGGGGGGGGAGGGCGTTGTGAGGAAGAAATGTGATGGTAATTGAGAGACAGCCCTTACAGATGGCAGCTGGGTGATGTGAGGAAACAGGAAAACCAGAGACCTCCTTGCTTTACTCTATTGCCCCCTGCTTCTCCCACCCACCTTGGCCCCACCCTGTGGTGGCTGCCTTCCTCCCCTATGGCTGGCTGTCCCTAATCACCCTCCTTTTACCTGGAGGCTCCTTTTGTTCTCTTAGTTATCCAAGGCAGAGGTCAGATTTTATTAGCCAATAAAGGGAAATGAGATTAAAAAAAAAAATCCCAAGCTTCAAGAGAACAGACCCTGACAAAAAAGAACATCAGCATCGACCTGGATCTATTCAAGAAAGCACTGAAGAAGTAAGCCTAAAGAGGAGAAATGACTTATCTAAAATCATACAAGTTATAAATAGCAGCTTGATAAATGTTTATTGACTGACTAACTGATGTGCCAAGGCCATTCTGAGAGAAGCTAGGTCCAATTAAACGTTTTACACCCATCCTAGGCTAGATGGTGGTTCTGACTACTGGCCCAGAGTCACAGCTGGTCTAAACTGTCTGTCCCAAGCAGGTTGAGCCATAACCTGGGTTTCCCACAAAGGTATGAAGTTTAAAAGGTTCTGAGATCAAGCACGGGCTTCCAACAGGAAGAACTAATTCATTTTAGTACTTAGCAAAAAGAATAATTTTTTTTAGGGGGGAAGGCAGGGCAATTGGGGTTAAGTGATGTTAAACCTGAAAATTTGGTTGAAGGAAACAACAGAGCTAGGTGATAGAAAAATCCATGTTGTTTATTATTTTCCCTTAAAGCATAGCGGAGCTAGCTTACTTGTACGTACAAGGAGTCAGAGTATAACTCTGGCTGCCTGAACAAAGCAATGAGAAAACTTATATACGTTATTTTAGCAGAGCTAGCAAGCCTGTATGACCTCATTTTTATGACCCCCATGTATGTTTAACCATGATACAAGAAGAGGATTTTCCTTAATGGAATAGATTGTAAATACAACAAATTAGATAGTTATCAAAGTGTCAATTGGATTTGTAGCCCCAGGATCTCTGTGTTTAATTGGCCATTAACATTCCACAACATAGTATATGCCCATAAAATATTAAGATAAGGAAAAGTCACATAATTCAAGATAGTGCCTGGGGTCAAGGTTTTCACCCTTAATGGCCATGGACAGAGCAAGAAATGCTCCATCTGGATTTGTTGATACAAGAGAACAGAGACTGTTAGGATCAGGCTTTTCTTCTGGTTAAGTAGTTCAGGCCCTGAGTCTTATTGAAATTACAAAAATGATATAAAATAGTATAATATTTTCCACATTTCCTCCTTTTGGTCAAAGGTAAGCTGAAAGCTTCACCTGAAGACCAATTAAGGTATGGAAAAACCTCTATCTTCCTCAGGGGTAAAGTTGTAAAAAAAAAAAAAAAAAATCCTTATCTAGGTGGATTCAGGTTTTTTTTTTTCTCTTTCTGTGTTTGGACATCCCCAGAGATGCACAGTAATTATAAACTACTTGTAAACAAGCAGGGGGAGCAAGTTGCAAGGGGTATCAGTAGGGAGCATAATGGGGAAACTAGAACACCTAAGTAAAATAAGCTAAAGACACCAAAGGTACAAGTAAACAGTCTTGGGAACGCAACGGACTCAGGAAGAGAGTTGTCCTTCGTACAGGTTCTGGTCCAGAGTCTCTTGGGAAGGTTGCCTGCGTCTGATGCTGTCCCCTTCAGGCTCTTTGAAACCGGAGGGCAAGGTGTCCTATGGGCTCAGATGTCCACTCAGGAGCACAGGCAATCATCAGATATGATAGAAGGATCAAGGAGTCCATATCCACAAGTTGGCAGCTGTAGAAGTAGTCAGATCTGACAGGAGCTCTCAGAATACATGTAATTTGATAATTGAGAGAAAAACAGCACACCATAGGTCCCAGCCACTCAGGGCTAAGTTCAAACAGTACAAATACAAAGTAGCTTTAAATCCCAGTTACATATTTCCAATGTCCATTTAAAGCAAAAAAAAAAAAATTTTTTTTTTCAGATGCCTGATTGTGGTTATCTGGTTCCTAGATAGTAAAAGAGAGTTCTGCTTCTCTGGTTCAGATCTAGAAATTCTCAAACAATTCTAACTTAATATAACTTAATCACTTAAATTTGGCTCTCCTTCTTTTAACTTCAGAGTATTTCAGTTCATATATCATCTACTGTTTCTGTCCTTACCTAAATTTCGTACCTGGTATAAGAGTCCTTTAAAATATAAAGGTCCAACCATAAATTGAACTCATCTTCCTTTTAAAATCATCAGACAGATACCTTAATAAAGGAGATATAATTTCACTTGTACTATCTCATACAATTTTCTTGCACAAAAATCCACATTTAAGATCTTACTACCAAAACACACTAATTAACTTGAATTTCCATGACTGATAAATTTTGGAGCCAATCATACACATCTTGTATATAATTCTTAGAGGAATCAATTTGGTCCTATTGCCTTTTCCTCTCAAAATTTGCTATCCTATTTAATTAGACATTTATCACATTACATCTTTGCCTTATTACTCTGTCTAATCATTTCCTCCTTTTGGAGGATGTTATCTCTATACTCCTAATCTTTATTTGGTCATGAACATAGGTTAAAATTGTAAGCTATTCATTCCTGCATCCTATTATAATAACTCAGAGGTATTCCAATGTTCATCTGTTACCTAATAGATTTAGCATTGTGCTTACAAAACTTCTTGATAATATAAATTTGCTATGAAAGAAACGAGGGACAATATCATATATCTTAACAGAAGGAAAGAACTTCCTTAGCTCTGTTTGATTCCAGGCACGAGTCATATCTGTCAGCCAATCATATAGCCATTAGATGCTGAAAGCAGGGCTTACGAGTAATCAGGTGGGGATTTTCCTTTTCAGAAAGGAAATAGCAGAATTGGGAAATAGAGTCAGGAAGATCCTACCTAGGTTGTGTCCAAGGTCGTCTTCAAGACTTTCTCCCAGGCATAGACATTCACCTTTAAGAATTCTCAGTCTGTAATGCCTGCCATTCCACTACTGGCTTCATGTGACCTAGTCCTGTAATCAGAGCTTAAAACAATATTAAATTGTAGTCCCATAAAATCTTAAATAGCAAATAAATATCCTTCAGATAGGACTGTCCCAAATTTCATTGAGCTAATATTTATCAAATCGAATCAAGCTGCATAACTTTCCTGTCTTCTAAAATACTTTCTCACACTCTCAACTTAACTTAAACCATTTGAAACTATCATTCTCGGGACAGGAGAGGCTTAGCTAACTCCCATTTGTCCCCTAACTTTCTCATCTGCCTTTCGTATCCCCTCAAGCTTTTATTTACCTTTCCAACCTATTACTCAGTGTCCCTTTACGTTTCAACCATAACACAAAACAACTCATAAGTTAGTACCTTTTACTGACATAACTGTGTATACTGGAATCCCATTCCAGTTTGCTTAAACAAACAAAAGAGGTTAATGACTGACCTCATAAGTCAATGGATTTGTCCCTGTTAACTCATTCTGGAGGAAAAAAAAGAACACTTCAGGAATTGAGTCTTATACACATTGTTAAGCAATAACTCTCGCTTAAAATCACAAAAACATTTTCCAAAATACTTCTAGAATTGTTTACCTAAACTGAAGATGTCTCTGATTTAGTCGCAGTAATTAATTACACTATTTGTGTCAATACCCAATTGCTCTTATATCACTTCACAACATCCAAGAACTCTATCTCGCACAAATACAATACAACTTTAAAATCCCAGCCCTAGTCCATGGGATAATGATTCAACCCTACATCATAAAACTCTTCCCTTTCTAATTATTCTCATTAACACTTTAGAAACCATATTTTCTTTCATTTGACTATACAAGAGTACCAATATAACCAGTCATTTGATTATAACAACAATATTTTACATATTTGCATTTATCCAATTTCCCATTTTTTCAAAAAAACAACTTCTTTCACAATGGTAACAGATTCTGGCAGATAACTTCCCTTTTGTCACTACCTGCTTATTTCTGATTAAAGAGATCTGCCACATCATCTCCCCCTGAGGGTGGGTTCTTTCCCATCAGATGGCAAGCTTCACTAATAAGAACGGTATCCTTAAGACCCACATCCTCCTCGAAACCCAATCTTATCCTAAAAACGCATCACTTTTGCTGACTTTAAAAAGCCAGGTTTTTTTTTAGGCTTCTGACCCCTACTGTTCTTTCTTTCAGTAAAAACTCAAATCCCAGTAATTGTTGCCCCTCCCCTTTCCTTCCCTTCTGACATGTGGTCTGAGGTGAATCTTCTTATCTAAACTAAGGGCGGGGAGGAGTAAGAAATTCAGACTGTTGTTTCCAACCTCCTTACTCAAAAAAGAACCTTGAATAAGACATTGAATGGGCACTTCTATAGATAAGCATTAATTCTAATAATTCTAATTAGGTTCTCACCCAGAAACTCCGAGAACTCACAATAGGTTTGAACTGCAACCAATTGGCTTACAGGTGGAAATTCAGCGGGCCTTCCAAAATTACACAAAAAGATTTTACAGAACATTTTCCAAAAATATTTTCCTTAAAGCAAATTAATCCTTAAATGCTGGAATTCATTAACTAAGTTGGTGCCAAATGTCCTCATTCTCAAATATTGCACAGAATTCCTGGATATTACAAAGTTACTTAGTCAAAAAGTGTTATAATGTGGAGGACACTTAATTTCTATAATTACATACCCAATTAATTAGCCTTATCACAATAATAAAGTTTGCCAGGACTTTAAAAAAAGCTTTTTCCATAAGAATTCCTCTACACAGAAAACCACACAAGATTGATAAGAATTCATGACTAGATGGTTTCAAAAGTTCTTGTTTCAGTTAAAAACCTCAATTTCTTAATTAACTACGATTCTTAATCTAACAACATCCAGATTATAAGAGAAATTATTCTCTAACAGCACAAGTAATGCGATGTTAACCAATTTGTATATAATAACTAACTTAGAAATAAGTATACCACAAGCAATTATCATGTATCTAAGACTTGAAACAGATTCCAATTAATTACCAATCTAGTGATCATAACTGAGTTGGATAAGCAAATCAAATCTGATTCCTAACCACTGGTGGTAACATTTTAATTTCTAAGGCCCAATACTCTTAGCATTGTAAAAGATTACCACATTTTTCAACATTGCTGATACATCTGTTTGTCAAATTACACAATTGAGAAATGTAACAGCGCCCTAAACATAATTATGCATTTTAAAACTTGAAACAACCCATTTATCAGTTAGGTGAACATATTCCTAAATCTCCTTGCCCAGAGAATCTTTCATCTCATCATTTGAAACTATAACCTTAAATCACCAGATATATTTTCATAATAGAAAACTTTTTCACACAGAAAGTCTGTCCTCATGGTTAAATATCAGTATTATTAATTATTTACTTGTTATAACCACATGTAACAGTTCCAAATTTTATCACATCCCTTTGAAAACCCAATTCACATATATCAAAATCAGATTAAAATTGCTATAATATCATTTCTTACCACACAATGGTCTTCTCAAATTCCACAATCTAAGAGAATTTTTGGGAACACAATGCAAGTTTAGAAACACAGAAACAATAATTTTCAGATGACGTCTATTGCATTTCCAGATTTCCACATATAGAAATTATTCAGCTTATTACTTTTGGTATTTAAAAACCACTTCAAAAGTTAACAATTACATTAAATCAGAGATAGATAATAATGATGTTGTATCTAACATATACCAGACTTTATGTTACGCATTTTACAATCATTATCATTTTGATCCCATAACAACCATCATTATTACTTTCCCTTTAAAACTCAGGAAACAGGTCAAACAGATTAAAATACAGTTTTGCAATTGGAACGAGAAGTGTAAAGTTACCTAGAGAAGTTACCTAGAGAAGTTACCTAGAGCAGAAGCTAGTATCCCAGTGGTGACAATTCTGGGAGGCAGGAAGTCCAAATCCATCTACCTCACCCTTCCCCCACAACTGCAGAAGTTACTGAGCCTAGGGCAGATTGCAGCTGCTGGGGACAGAGTGGGCAGAATGCATAGGACCTGGGTGACAATTCCAAACTTTGCCAAAAAGAATGGGCTACAAAGGTAGCCAGGGGCACAGGACTGTCAGAATACTGTCAGTCTGTGAATTTCTGTCCTTCTCCTCCTTTTGCCAGGTGGGGAAGGAGGATTTAAGTTTTCCCTACAGTTCTCCTGCATTCTCTTCTCCTAATCTGATCTGGGAGGAGAGAGGAGTTTGTTTTAGCTGCTCTAACTTTTACTGCAGCTCTGGCTCGGTCAGAGACAGGACGATGGTGAAAGATCCCAATGATTGTAACTCAAGTAACTTCACCAAAGTGATCAGCAAGAGTGAGCTCCTGGAGGGATTTTACAGTCTCAGGAGTTCTGTCCCAAAATCCAAACTAACCAATTTCCAAACTTTTAATGAATAATCAATCCCCGAATATGCTAAAATGTTTCAGCTCTATTTTTTTTTTTCAAGTTCGGCTGGCCAGGCCAAACATTGAAAAGGAAATAGAGTCTCTGTTTCCCTAACTGTAGCCTTAGAATTCTCTGGCTACCTGCGTTTCAGATTTTACCAAATCATAGACATTTCACAGCGCACGCTCTCACACAGACAGTTAACAGACATTTAACAAAACAAATACAGAACAAATACAGACAGAGCTCAGAGTTCAAACAACAGAGAATTAGAAGCTTTCATGAGTTAGCTATTAGCACCCCTATGGTCTTTGGGGAAGCCTTGGCGTTCCTGATTTTTCTGACTCTCCATATCCTATCCCTTAGGAAGGGGGAAAGGGGAGATGGAGGAGGACTAGGACAGGTAAAGGAAGGCGAGGAGTAAGGATAAAATGCATTTATCCTCCCCATAATCAGAGCCTTCAAGGGAAGGAAGCAGGAATAGGGCAGAAGGCAAAAACAGAGCCCTTAAGGGAAAGGGGGAAAGGGGGTGGGGAGGGAAGAGAGAGAGGAGGCAAGGGTAGCAGAACAGAGTTACCTCTCTCAGGATCAGAGCCCTTCCTGGGAGGCAGAAGGGGAGGGAAAAAGGAAGTGCAGTTTTTCTCCCCAGGACCAGAGCCTCCAAGCGAAGGAAGAAAGGGAGTGGAGGAACGGTTGGACTTCTAATTCTAGTTTTTGACTGATCCATAGTTAATTTTCTAGATCAATCAGTGTTTCCAGGGGATCTATGTGCGTTTGACCGCAGATCTGTGTTTTACCACAGATTTGATCCCTGCCCCCAGAGCTAGCTTAAAGGGAATTTCCAGACTTCAACCAATTTTGTGGGAGTTTTTTTGGAAGCTGGGAAGAGAGACAACTTACCCCACCTTGTCAAGGCCAAAATTCCAGGAAAAATTAATCCTATGGCGCCCAAAAGCGTTGGCAAGATTGGGCTGCGTTGTCCCGTTTCCATCATTTCCATCCGAAAGTCACGGCACCATAACTGTTAAACCTGAAAATTTGGTTGAAGGAAACAACAGAGCTAGGTGATAGAAAAATCCATGTTGTTTATTATTTTTCCCTTAAAGCATAGCGGAGCTAGCTTACTTGTACGTACAAGGAGTCAGAGTATAACTCTGGCTGCCTGAACAAAGCAATGAGAAAACTTATATACGTTATTTTAGCAGAGCTAGCAAGCCTGTATGACCTCATTTTTATGACCCCCATGTATGTTTAACCATGATACAAGAAGAGGATTTTCCTTAATGGAATAGATGGTAAATACAACAAATTAGATAGTTGTCAAAGTGTCAATTGGATTTGTAGCCCCAGGATCTCTGTGTTTAATTGGCCATTAACATTCCACAACATAGTATATGCCCATAAAATATTAAGATAAGGAAAAGTCACATAATTCAAGATAGTGCCTGGGGTCAAGGTTTTCACCCTTAATGGCCATGGACAGAGCAAGAAATGCTCCATCTGGATTTGTTGATACAAGAGAACAGAGACTGTTAGGATCAGGCTTTTCTTCTGGTTAAGTAGTTCAGGCCCTGAGTCTTATTGAAATTACAAAAATGATATAAAATAGTATAATATTTTCCACAGTGACTTGCCCAAGGCCACACAGCTAGTAAGTGTGAAGTGTCTGAGGCCAGATTTAAACTCAGGTCATCCTGACTCCATGGCCAGTGCTCTATTCGCTGCAACACCTAGCTGCCCCAAGAAGAACCATTTTAAATTAGGATGTTATCCCTGCCCCCCTCCCCAAGCCTTATTCCAGAGGAGCTCTTTCCTGGACAGCTGCCCTGCTTCCTCCCCAGCAGCCCAGCATCTCTGACTCTTCTCCACCAGGCTTTGTGTCCCGAGTTTCTTTTCACCGCCACTCGAATGGCCCAGCTCCACTGAATTTACCTCAAAAAATTGACTTCAGGGTTTCCTTTTGGGTGCTGCTCACTGGTGCTAGAATTGCTAGCTATAGCTCTAAAGTCAGGAAAATGTTTCCCCAAAGCCCCTCTTGTTCACCTGGGAATGTCACTCACTGGGTACAGTGAAAATGCAGTCCCTATGTAGCATCCATACAGTGCCCTCCGGCAGGCTTCTTCACAGGTCTCTACTCTCACTTTCAGGGCTTGATGAGAACGGAACCATCTGGGACTCAGGAGGGTGTGCCTTTTCTGCCAACCTCAGTGCCCCCGAGTGCCAGTGGCAGAAGGCACCCCACAACTTTACAGGTGAGGCCGGCTGCATCCCTGTTGGGACAGGGACTCTCTCTAGGCTAGGGATGGGAACTCAGAGAAACCAAGATTCAATCACTCCCTCCTGGTGTATAGGAGCCCAAATTACAAAATCAGAGGATCACTCCCTTGGTTTGGTAACCACCTGAGCCTGGACTTTTTATTTTGGATTGGATCTGTTCCTCGATGCAGGGTAATTGAGGCAGAAATAACCTCTCCTGATAGAGACAGGCTCCTCTCAGCCTTAGAGGGCTGCCCAGCTCTAACAACAATTCTGCTAGCAGCTACTGTGGCTGTGTAAAACCACCAAAGACAAGCACACAGATGGCTGCTAACACAGGTTCTTTGGATCTGCTTTACTAAGGAAAGTAACATTAAGGGGTTAACAATCTCACTTTAATCACACATACAAATATAAACTCACTTAATTCAGGAAGAAAAGCCAGCAACGTGAACTTCAGAGCAAATACAAACAAATTACAAAATACACAATATAAACAGACCAAATCACAATTAATGGTTACCGGGAAAGCATCAATATCTGGGTTCACAAGCCGGGGGCTCTTAAAGTGGCTGCCCAGAGTCCCACATCACTCTTTCAGTGACTGAGAGCCCCGAGGGAGAATGCCAGCCTCTGGGTTTATATATCTTGTTCAGGGTCAAAGAGTGTCACAATGTGGGACTCAAACCCATGTGACCTAAAAGCCTGTGGGTGTCACAAAAATGTCACTCAAACACATGCAAACCAGGCTTTCCCTTGAGGCAAGGAGGTCATCAAAGACTCCTAATTTAATCAAAGAAACAAAGGCCAAACTCTTCAAGGGCACTTGATTAAATAAGTGCTAAAAGAAAAAACAGTAAAAAAGTCCCACCTTAATTAATATTACATCAGGGCACTGCTCAGGGTCACAGAGGTGGGACTTGTCTCAGGTCTTCTTGATGCAGCATTTAGCCTAGGCCACGTCTCAACGTAATGGACTAGATTATAGAAAGTCAGTCAGGAAAGATACCCCAGTCTACTAGTTAATTTTTTCCTAGGAAGGGGATCAGAATTGGTGATTTCCTCAGTGTGGGGAACTCCTACTGAGGAAAGTCTGTCTACTGAAGCAGAGTAATAATGATCTGTAAATTTACTATTTTAGAGAATTGCCTGCAGAACTGAGAGGTTAAGTAATTTGCTCATGGTAACACAGCTAGGGTGTGTTGGAAGTCGGACTTAGTTAAAACCAGGCTCCAAAACTGGCCCTCTGTCCTATATTAGATACCTCTCTATTGAATTTGATTATGGATTAAAGTTTATCAGTCCCCCAAAGAAAGCTAACATTGTAACTAAGGAGTTGCACTTTAGATTGGTGTTTCCCTTGGTGAGTTTTGGGAGATATGAGTTCCAATTCTGTCTCTGCAATTTTTCTTGCCATCCAACCTTCTCCTCTATTCCCACTGCCAGCATCCTAGCATATGCCTTCGCTATCACTTTGTATGGGACAGAATTTTCAAATAATAGGAGAGACATCTTTAGGAGAAGCAAAGTGAATTTATTTTACAAACCTTGCAAGATTGGGCACACCTCCACAACAGAGGAGGCGAGGCAAAAGGGAAAGCTGCCTTAATATATACTCTTAATGAAAAGATTCCCACCCACCTCTATCCTTTCTCATCATTGGCTGGGAGGCAGGCTTACAATCTAGGCAGGAAAAACTAGATAGAGGACTAGGGGACCAAGTTTGATCGGGTCAGTTCAGGTTTTCCTTATCTGGGACTCAGCTGCTGGGGGTAGCATTCGAAAGTCTAGGAGAAGAAATTGGGGGGGGGCAATTCCTTTGGCCTCATTCAATGCAGGTCACAGTGACCCTCTCCTTATCTGGTCACCAAGAGAGAGAGGGGGAAGGGAAGGACCCCTACCATTTCAGGCCCTGATTTTCTAGAAGTTTAGCTTAGTCACTACAAGGCTAAATTCTAAGCCTCTCTTACTCCCTCAGACATTCCCTGTTTCAGAAACATGAGAAGAGCGCAACTTCTTTATTTTTACCCTGTGAAGTCTTCACAATTTATCCTTCCCATTCAACTTGGTCAGACTACGATAGGAATCTTCTAACAGATCCTCCTCTACTCTCTCCCTCTTTAATCTTTCTCTAATACCACTGTCCAAATAACTTTTCTTATGCATAAATTTGGTTCATTCCTCTGGTCAAAGTCCCTCAGTGGCTCCCTATTGCCTAATGAATAAAATACAAGTTCCTTTTTCTGGCATTTGTTGCCCTTCATCATCCCAGCTTCCCATGCTCATTTCATACCACTCCCCAATACCGAATTTAGATTCTAGCTAAAATGGATTGTCCTGTGAACACACCCCATACATTCCACCAGTTATATGAAATCTTTGTTCAGGTCTCTCCCTGATTAATAAGGCAAACTCAGAAAGAGTAAGTTAAAGTATTTTATTCAATACGCCAAGGCAGTAAGCATCCCCTAGACTGACCTCCATTCAATCAGTGAGTTGCTTTTTACAGACAGCTATAAGCAACTTCCATATAAGGACAAAGGTATTGTGATTGGAGCACATAATCATGGCATGGGATTAGTGTCTCTCCTTCCTAACCACAGGGAGGACACCAGAAAACTGGGCTGGACAATGGGTAGGTAGAAAGAGGACCTGATAAGTCTCCAAATATTCTCATGGCCACTGCAAAGAGGAGGGTTTAGATTAAGTCTTTGTTTTTCCAGAGAGCAAAATAAGGATCCAGGAGAAATTATGAGGAAGCAGACTTCAGTTTGCCATAGAGGAATTTGCAGTTTTGAATCACAGATCCAGTTCCAATACTCCATATAAAAGAATGACTGGGGTGAGAGTGGGAGGCGGGGATGTGGGGGGGAGGGCTTGGCACCCAGGTGGGTATAGCTACACAGCAGTACCAGCACCAGGGCCATCAGGCAGAAGACCAGCCTTCATGTCTTGGCTGTACAATGAATTGATACCAAATACTAGCTGCATGGTCTTGATAGAAGCACTCCTTCTATAGTACCCTGTTGTTTGTGTTTCTTTCTCAAAGAGGACCAATGATATCAGGAAGGTGATGTCTTGACATTGAAGTGAATTGGATTTAAGTGAGGCAGGGCTGTGCAGTCACTAGCGTCACTCTCTCCTGTGGAGCCATCTGGGTCCAGTAGCAAGACACAGATCAAGACAACTGGACATGGCACCAGATGAAGTATGAGATCTTGGCCTTTTTAAGCCAAAACTTTTTCCCAGGTCTCAGTTTGTCTGAGGCAACATCCATTCAGTGATTACAGATAGGTAAGAAATGAGGCCAAAATGGCCTCTTTTACCTAATCAAAAAAAAAAAAAAATCAGTCTGGGAGGGAAAAAGACCCTCAGGGTGTCTGAAAAGAACAGAACCAATTGCTATTTACACTCACTCTGCATCAAAACCCAAACAATGACCAACCAACGCTTGGGCTGGGACTTATTATTGGCCAATCAGTGAAAGCCACAGTAATTTGGCTTTAAGGTAAAGTAGCTCCATTTGAATTCAAACAGGTTTTATCAAGAACAGAAATTTATATTGCTTTGGGAAGAGCACCCACATGTAAGTGTATGATTCCCTACATGAAGGGAGGAAGGGAAAAATAAGGGAAGGGAAGGAGAAGGAAAGGGAGGAAGGAAGGAAAGAAGAAGCCTAGACACCTGATGATGGAGCCTGTCAAGGTTCTTTAAGGGGTCAAGCAGCCCAACTTGCTTTTGGGCTTCCTTAATGAAGAAAAGGCCCATAATGGACGGGAACCTGAGGTATGTAGTTTCAGTGTAACCCTTCAGGGGAATCCTTACATAGCTGTTTGGTTTCTTTGTTCATTCTCAAGGAGGAGACAAGTAGTGATATTTAAATCATGTGTGGTTTTAACTTAATTCTTACATAAAAATAGACCTTTATTTATTTGAGGGTAAATCAAGTACGTATTGCATTTTATGTGTTGAATTTATCACCCAAAAATAACCTGATCATAGGATTCATTTTCTTTTTTCTGAAAATTAGAATTTTAACCAAGATGATTTGAAAAGTGCCTAACTCGAACTCTAACCTCTAACTAAACTCTAACCTCCTCTAAATCCAGGGTATGGCATCACAGAGAAGGGAGTAGGAAATACATAGTAGAGTAAAAGTGGCCAGGAAAAGGTTAATAGAAAAAGAAGAAAAATAAAATGGGGAGAAGGAAAAAAGGCAACAGGAATGAAAGATTCATGAATTGATCCATATATTGTTGGCCCCACAGAGACCACAGCCAAAGATCACAGCACTGCAGAAACTGGAAATAAGAAGACTGGGGCCAAATATGGCTTCCAGAGTACAGAAGGAAGACAAAAAATATCTACTGAGAATGAAAATATTAAGACAAATTCCAAAGCTGTCCCCAACACGAACTCGAAAACGTCCACCGACACCTCCACCAGCCTGGAATGCAGGATCCCCACCACCACCACCACCACCACCACCACATCAAAACCATCCCATATCTCCACACTGACAAGCCCCAGAACTCAGAGTACCATTGAGTTTAACAACTCAAACACTCCAACAACTCAGCCTGTCACCCCTACCCAAGTGACATCTGCAGCACCTACTACTTCCACAGGGACCACAACAATAACCAAACCTTCCCCTGGCTCCACCTTCACTAGCCTCACAGCTCAGAGTACCACACAGTATGAAATCACAACCACTGTGACCACTGAAGCTATCAACTCTCCTGAAAGTACAACAGCAGCTTCCACTACTACCCCAGGGACCTCAACACTGACAACACCTTCGCCAGACCTCTCTTCAAATACACTCACAGCCCAGAGTGGGACAAACACTAAGAACATGACAACAGTGAGCACCCAGACTGTTACCCCTACTAAAAGTGAAACAGCCGGTGCCACTACATCCCTGGGGACTTCACCAATGGCCACACGTTTCTACAGTTACACAGTGAAAACTTCCACAGCTAAGACAACCACCGTATCTGAAAGCATAACCTCTCTGACGACCCAGGCTCTGACTCCCACATGTGTACTACCCACTACATCCTCAGGGACCACAGCAACAGCTACACCATCCCCTGGCTCCACCTCAACTAGCCTCACAGCTCAGCCTACCACAGAGTCTGAAAGCACAATAACTGTGAACACCCAGGCTGTCACCCTTCCAGAAAGTACAACACCACCTGCCACTACTGCCCCAGAGACCTCAACAACAGCCACACCTTCCCCAGGCTTCTCCTCAAACAGCGCCACAACTCAGAGTACCACCGACTCTGACAGCACGACAACTGTGAGCACCAAGCCGGTCACCGATCCAGAAAGTACAACAGGAGCTGCGAATACTTCCCCAGGGACTTCACCAACGTCCACACCTTCCTCTAGTTACACGGACACAACTTCCACAGCTCAGAGTACCACGGTATCAGAAAGCATAACCACTCACACAACCCAGGCTCTGACCTCTACCCAAGGGACATCTGTGGGAGCCACTACTTCCTCAGAGACCACAGCAACAGCTACACCTTCCCCTGGCTCCACCTCGACTACCCTCACAGTTCACAGCACTACACAGTCTGAAAGCACAACAACTGGGACCACCCAGGGTGTCACCACTACGAAAAGAACAACAGCAACTGCCACGACTTTATCGGGAACCTCACCAATGACCTCACCTTCCCCAAGCTTCTCTACAAACAGCCCCACAACTCAGAGTACCACCCACTCTGACAGCATGACACCTGTAGGCACTCTGCCTGTTACCCCCACTGAAAGTACAACAGCAGCTGCCACTACTTTCCCAGGGACTTCAGCAACACAAACACCTTCCTCTGCTTACACTGGGACAACTTCCACAGCTCAGAGCATGACCGGGTCTGAAATCACAACCTCTCTGACAACCCAGGCTCTCACCCCTACCCAAGGAACATCTGTGGGAGCCACTACTTCCTCAGGGACCACAGCAACAGCTACACCTTCCCATGGCTCCACCTCGACTAGCCTCACACCTGAGACTACTACTGAGTCTGAAAGCACAGTAACTGTGAACACCCAAGCTGTCACCCTTCCAGAAAGTACAACACCAGCTGCCACTACTGCCCCAGGGCCCTCAACAACGGCCACACCTTCCCAAGACTTCTCCTCAAACAGCCCCACATCTCAGAGTACCACCGACTCTGACAGCACGACAACTGTGAGAACCCAGGCTGTCACCCTTCCAGAAAGTACAACAGCAGCTGCCAATACTTCCCCAGGGATTTCACCAATGTCCACACCTTCCTCTGGTTACATGGAGACAACTTCCACAGCTCAGAGTACCACTGCATCTGAAAGCATAACCTCTCTGACAACCCAGGCTCTGAGCCCTACCCAAGGGACATCTGTAGCAGCCTCTACTTCCTCAGCAACCATACCAACAGGTACACATTCCACTGGCTCCACCTCCACTACCCTCACAGCTCAGAGTACCACTGGATCTGACAGCACGACAACTCTGAGAACCGATCCTGTTACTACTTTCCCTGGGACTTTCTCAGCAGGCACACCGTCTCCTGGTTACACTGGGACTAGTCCTAGCTCGCACAGTACCACCAAGTCTGAAAGGCCAATCACTCTGACTACCCAGGCTCTCACCCCTACCCACGGAACATCTGTAGTAGCCTCTACTTCCTTAGAGACCACAGCAACAGCTACACCTTCCCCTGGCTCAACCTCAACTAGCCTCACAGCTCAGGCTGCCACAGAGCCTGAAAGCACAATAACTGTGAACACCCAGGCTGTCACCCTTCCAGAAAGTACAACAGCAGCTGCCAATACTTCCCCAGGGATTTCACCAACGTCCACACCTTCCTCTGGTTACATGGAGACAACTTCCACAGCTCAGAGTACCACTGCATCTGAAAGCATAACCTCTCTGACAACCCAGGCTCTGAGCCCTACCCAAGGGACATCTGTAGCAGCCTCTACTTCCTCAGCGACCATACCAACAGGTACACATTCCACTGGCTCCACCTCGACTACCCTCACAGCTCAGAGTACCACTGAATCTGACAGCACGACAACTCTGAGAACCGATCCTGTTACTACTTTCCCTGGGACTTTCTCAGCAGGCACACCGTCTCCTGGTTACACTGGGACTAGTCCTAGCTCACACAGTACCACCAAGTCTGAAAGGCCAATCACTCTGACTACTCAGGCTCTCACCCCTACCCAAGGAACATCTGTAGTAGCCTCTACTTCCTCAGGGACCACAGCAACAGCTACACCTTCCCCTGGCTCAACCTCAACTAGCCTCACAGCTCAGGCTGCCACAGAGCCTGAAAGCACAATAACTGTGAACACCCAGGCTGTCACCCTTCCAGAAAGTACAACAGCAGCTGCCAATACTTCCCCAGGGACTTCACAAACGTCCACACCTTTCTCTGGTTACATGGAGACAACTTCCACAGCTCAGAGTACCACTGAGTCTGACAGCACGCCAACTCTGAGAACCCAACCTGTTACCCCTACTGCAAGTACAACAGGAGCTTACCCTACTCCCCCAGAGACTTCACCAACAGCCACACCTTACTCCGCTTACAACAGGACAACTTCCACAGCTCAGAGCATGACCGGGTCTGAAATCACAACCTCTCTGACAACGCAGGCTCTCACCCCTACCCAAGGAACATCTGTGGGAGCCACTACTTCCTCAGGGACCACAGCAACAGCTACACGTTCCCCTGGCTCCATATTGACTACCATCACAGCTCAGAGTAACACAGAGTCTGAAAGCACAACTCTGACCACCCAGGCTATGACCCTTTCCGAAAGTACAACAGGAGCTGCGACTACTTTAACAGAGACTTCAACAACAGCCACACCTTCATCTGTTAACACTGGGACAACTTCCACAGCTCAGAGTACCACGGTATCAGAAAGCATAACCACTCAGACAACCCAGGCTCTGACCTCTACCCAAGGGACATCTGTGGGAGCCACTACTTCCTCAGAGATCACAGTAACACCTATACCTTCCCCTGGCTCCACCTCGACTACCCTCACAGTTCACAGCACTACACAGTCTGAAAGCACAACAACTGGGACCACCCAGGGTGTCACCACTACTAAAAGAACAACAGCAACTGCCACGACTTTATCGGGAACCTCACCAATGACCTCACCTTCCCCAAGCTTCTCTACAAACAGCCCCACAACTCAGAGTGCCACCCACTCTGACAGCATGACACCTGTAAGCACCCAGCCTGTTACCCCCACTGAAAGTACAACAGTAGCTGCCACTACTTTCCCAGGGACTTCAGCAACACAAACACCTTCCTCTGCTTACACTGGGACAACTTCCACAGCTCAGAGCATGACCGGGTCTGAAATCACAACCTCTCTGACAACCCAGGCTCTCACCCCTACCCAAGGAACATCTGTAGCAGCCACTACTTCCTCAGGGACCACAGCAACAGCTACACCTTCCCCTGGCTCCACCTCGACTAGCCTCACAGCTGAGACTACTACTGAGTCTGAAAGCACAGTAACTGTGAACACCCAAGCTGTCACCCTTCCAGAAAGTACAACACCAGCTGCCACTACTGCCCCAGGGCCCTCAACAACGGCCACACCTTCTCAAGGCTTCTCCTCAAACAGCCCCACATCTCAGAGTACCACCGACTCTGACAGCACGACAACTGTGAGAACCCAGGCTGTCACCCTTCCAGAAAGTACAACAGCAGCTGCCAATACTTCCCCAGGGATTTCACCAACGTCCACACCTTCCTCTGGTTACATGGAGACAACTTCCACAGCTCAGAGTACCACGGTATCAGAAAGCATAACCACTCACACAACCCAGGCTCTGACCTCTACCCAAGGGACATCTGTGGGAGCCACTACTTCCTCAGAGATCACAGCAACACCTACACCTTCCCCTGGCTCCACCTCGACTACCCTCACAGTTCACAGCACTACACAGTCTGAAAGCACAACAACTGGGACCACCCAGGGTGTCACCACTACGAAAAGAACAACAGAAACTGCCACGACTTTATCGGGAACCTCACCAATGACCTCACCTTCCCCAAGCTTCTCTACAAACAGCCCCACAACTCAGAGTACCACCCACTCTGACAGCATGACACCTGTAAGCACCCAGCCTGTTACCCCCACTGAAAGTACAACAGCAGCTGCCACTACTTTCCCAGGGACTTCAGCAACACAAACACCTTCCTCTGCTTACACTGGAACAACTTCCACAGCTCAGAGCATGACCGGGTCTGAAATCACAACCTCTCTCACAACCCAGGCTCTCACCCCTACCCAAGGAACATCTGTAGCAGCCACTACTTCCTCAGGGACCACAGCAACAGCTACACCTTCCCCTGGCTCCACCTCGACTAGCCTCACAGCTGAGACTACTACTGAGTCTGAAAGCACAGTAACTGTGAACACCCAAGCTGTCACCCTTCCAGAAAGTACAACACCAGCGGCCACTACTGCCCCAGGGCCCTCAACAACGGCCACACCTTCTCAAGACTTCTCCTCAAACAGCCCCACATCTCAGAGTACCACCGACTCTGACAGCACGACAAGTGTGAGAACCCAGGCTGTCACCCTTCCAGAAAGTACAAAAGCAGCTGCCAATACTTCCCCAGGGATTTCACCAACGTCCACACCTTCCTCTGGTTACATGGAGACAACTTCCACAGCTCAGAGTACCACGGTATCAGAAAGCATAACCACTCACACAACCCAGGCTCTGACCTCTACCCAAGGGACATCTGTGGGAGCCACTACTTCCTCAGAGATCACAGCAACACCTACACCTTCCCCTGGCTCCACCTCGACTACCCTCACAGTTCACAGCACTACACAGTCTGAAAGCACAACAACTGGGACCACCCAGGGTGTCACCACTACGAAAAGAACAACAGCAACTGCCACGACATTATCGGGAACCTCACCAATGACCTCACCTTCCCCAAGCTTCTCTACAAACAGCCCCACAACCCAGAGTACCACCCACTCTGACAGCATGACACCTGTAGGCACTCTGCCTGTTACCCCCACTGAAAGTACAACAGCAGCTGCCACTACTTTCCCAGGGACTTCAGCAACACAAACACCTTCCTCTGCTTACACTGGGACAACTTCCACAACTTCCACAACTCAGGGTATGACCGAGTCTGAAATCACAACCACCCTGACAACGCAGGCTCTTTCCTCTACCCAAGGGACATCTGTAGCAGCCACTTCTTCCTCAGGGACCACAGCAACAGCTACACCTTCCCCTGGATCCACCTCAACAAGCCTCACAGCTCAGAGTACCACTGAGTCTGACAGCATGCCAACTCTGAGAATGCAACCTGTTACCCCTACTGCAAGTACAACAGGAGCTTACACTACTCCCCCAGAGACTTCACTAACAGCCACACCTTCCTCCGCTTACAATAGGACAACTTCCACAGCTCAGAGCATGACCGGGTCTGAAATTACAACCACTCTGACAACCCAGACTCTGAACCCTACCCAAGGAACATCTGTAGCAGCCACTACTTCATCAGGGACCACAGCAACAGCTACACCTTCCCCTGGCTCTATATTGACTACCTTCACAGCTCAGAGTAACACAGAGTCTGAAAGCACAATAACTGTGAACACCCAGGCTGTCACCCTTCCAGAAAGTACAACAGCAGCTGCCAATACTTCCCCAGGGATTTCACCAACGTCCACACCTTCCTCTGGTTACATGGAGACAACTTCCACAGCTCAGAGTACCACGGTATCAGAAAGCATAACCACTCACACAACCCAGGCTCTGACCTCTACCCAAGGGACATCTGTGGGAGCCACTACTTCCTCAGAGATCACAGCAACACCTACACCTTCCCCTGGCTCCACCTCGACTACCCTCACAGTTCACAGCACTACACAGTTTGAAAGCACAACAACTGGGACCACCCAGGGTGTCACCACTACGAAAAGAACAACAGAAACTGCCACGACTTTATCGGGAACCTCACCAATGACCTCACCTTTCCCAAGCTTCTCTACAAACAGCCCCACAACTCAGAGTACCACCCACTCTGACAGCATGACACCTGTAAGCACCCAGCCTGTTACCCCCACTGAAAGTACAACAGCAGCTGCCACTACTTTCCCAGGGACTTCAGCAACACAAACACCTTCCTCTGCTTACACTGGGACAACTTCCACAGCTCAGAGCATGACCGGGTCTGAAATCACAACCTCTCTGACAACCCAGGCTCTGAGTCCTACCCAAGGGACATCTGTAGCAGCCTCTACTTCCTCAGCGACCATACCAACAGGTACACATTCCACTGGCTCCACCTCCACTACCCTCACAGCTCAGAGTACCACTGAATCTGACAGCACGACAACTCTGAGAACCGATCCTGTTACTACTTTCCCTGGGACTTTCTCAGCAGGCACACCGTCTCCTGGTTACACTGGGACTAGTCCTAGCTCGCACAGTACCACCAAGTCTGAAAGGCCAATCACTCTGACTACCCAGGCTCTCACCCCTACCCAAGGAACATCTGTAGTAGCCTCTACTTCCTCAGGGACCACAGCAACAGCTACACCTTCCCCTGGCTCAACCTCAACTAGCCTCACAGCTCAGGCTGCCACAGAGCCTGAAAGCACAATAACTGTGAACACCCAGGCTGTCACCCTTCCAGAAAGTACAACAGCAGCTGCCAATACTTCCCCAGGGATTTCACCAATGTCCACACCTTCCTCTGGTTACATGGAGACAACTTCCACAGCTCAGAGTACCACTGCATCTGAAAGCATAACCTCTCTGACAACCCAGGCTCTGAGCCCTACCCAAGGGACATCTGTAGCAGCCTCTACTTCCTCAGCGACCATACCAACAGGTACACATTCCACTGGCTCCACCTTGACTACCCTCACAGCTCAGAGTACCACTGAATCTGGCAGCACGACAACTCTGAGAACCGATCCTGTTACTACTTTCCCTGGGACTTTCTCAGCAGGCACACCGTCTCCTGGTTACACTGGGACTAGTCCTAGCTCACACAGTACCACCAAGTCTGAAAGGCCAATCACTCTGACTACTCAGGCTCTCACCCCTACCCAAGGAACATCTGTAGTAGCCTCTACTTCCTCAGGGACCACAGCAACAGCTACACCTTCCCCTGGCTCAACCTCAACTAGCCTCACAGCTCAGGCTGCCACAGAGCCTGAAAGCACAATAACTGTGAACACCCAGGCTGTCACCCTTCCAGAAAGTACAACAGCAGCTGCCAATACTTCCCCAGGGACTTCACAAACGTCCACACCTTCCTCTGGTTACATGGAGACAACTTCCACAGCTCAGAGTACCACTGAGTCTGACAGCACGCCAACTCTGAGAACCCAACCTGTTACCCCTACTGCAAGTACAACAGGAGCTTACCCTACTCCCCCAGAGACTTCACCAAAAGCCACACCTTCCTCTGCTTACAATAGGACAACTTCCACAGCTCAGAGCATGAACAGGTCTGAAATCACAACCTCTCTGACAACGCAGGCTCTCACCCCTACCCAAGGAACATCTGTGGGAGCCACTACTTCCTCAGGGACCACAGCAACAGCTACACGTTCCCCTGGCTCCATATTGACTACCTTCACAGCTCAGAGTAACACAGAGTCTGAAAGCACAACTCTGACCACCCAGGCTATGACCCTTTCCGAAAGCACAACATCAGCTGCCACTACTTTAACAGGGACTTCAACAACAGCCACACCTTCATCTGCTAACACTGGGACAACTTCCACAGCTCAGAGTACCACGGTATCAGAAAGCATAACCACTCAGACAACCCAGGCTCTGACCTCTACCCAAGGGACATCTGTGGGAGCCACTACTTCCTCAGAGACCACAGCAACAGCTACACCTTCCCCTGGCTCCACCTCGACTACCCTCACAATTCACAGTACCACACAGTCTGAAAGCACAACAACTGGGACCACCCAGGGTGTCACCACTACGAAAAGAACAACAGCAACTGCCACGACTTTATCGGGAACCTCACCAATGACCTCACCTTCCCCAAGCTTCTCTACAAACAGCCCCACAACCCAGAGTACCACCCACTCTGACAGCATGACACCTGTAGGCACTCTGCCTGTTACCCCCACTGAAAGTACAACAGCAGCTGCCACTACTTTCCCAGGGACTTCAGCAACACAAACACCTTCCTCTGCTTACACTGGGACAACTTCCACAACTTCCACAGCTCAGGGTATGACCGAGTCTGAAATCACAACCACTCTGACAACGCAGGCTCTCACCCCTACCCAAGGGACATCTGTAGCAGCCACTTCTTCCTCAGGGACCACAGCAACAGCTACACCTTCCTCTGGCTCTATATTGACTACCTTCACAGCTCAGAGTAACACAGAGTCTGAAAGCACAATAACTGTGAACACCCAGGCTGTCACCCTTCCAGAAAGTACAACAGCAGCTGCCAATACTTCCCCAGGGACTTCACAAACGTCCACACCTTCCTCTGGTTACATGGAGACAACTTCCACAGCTCAGAGTACCACTGAGTCTGACAGCACGCCAACTCTGAGAACCCAACCTGTTACCCCTACTGCAAGTACAACAGGAGCTTACCCTACTCCCCCAGAGACTTCACCAAAAGCCACACCTTCCTCCGCTTACAATAGGACAACTTCCACAGCTCAGAGCATGACCGGGTCTGAAATCACAACCTCTCTGACAACGCAGGCTCTCACCCCTACCCAAGGAACATCTGTGGGAGCCACTACTTCCTCAGGGACCACAGCAACAGCTACACGTTCCCCTGGCTCCATATTGACTACCTTCACAGCTCAGAGTAACACAGAGTCTGAAAGCACAACTCTGACCACCCAGGCTATGACCCTTTCCGAAAGCACAACATCAGCTGCCACTACTTTAACAGGGACTTCAACAACAGCCACACCTTCATCTGCTAACACTGGGACAACTTCCACAGCTCAGAGTACCACGGTATCAGAAAGCATAACCACTCAGTCAACCCAGGCTCTGACCTCTACCCAAGGGACATCTGTAGGAGCCACTACTTCCTCAGTTACCACAGCAACAGCTACACCTTCCCCTGGCTCCACCTCGACTACCCTCACAATTCACAGTACCACACAGTCTGAAAGCACAACAACTGGGACCACCCAGGGTGTCACCACTACGAAAAGAACAACAGCAACTGCCACGACTTTATCGGGAACCTCACCAATGACCTCACCTTCCCCAAGCTTCTCTACAAACAGCCCCACAACCCAGAGTACCACCCACTCTGACAGCATGACACCTGTAGGCACTCTGCCTGTTACCCCCACTGAAAGTACAACAGCAGCTGCCACTACTTTCCCAGGGACTTCAGCAACACAAACACCTTCCTCTGCTTACACTGGGACAACTTCCACAATTTCCACAGCTCAGGGTATGACCGAGTCTGAAATCACAACCACTCTGACAACGCAGGCTCTCACCCCTACCCAAGGGACATCTGTAGCAGCCACTTCTTCCTCAGGGACCACAGCAACAGCTACACCTTCCTCTGGCTCTATATTGACTACCTTCACAGCTCAGAGTAACACAGAGTCTGAAAGCACAATAACTGTGAACACCCAGGCTGTCACCCTTCCAGAAAGTACAACAGCAGCTGCCAATACTTCCCCAGGGATTTCACCAACGTCCACACCTTCCTCTGGTTACATGGAGACAACTTCCACAGCTCAGAGTACCACAGTATCAGAAAGCATAACCACTCACACAACCCAGGCTCTGACCTCTACCCAAGGGACATCTGTGGGAGCCACTACTTCCTCAGAGATCACAGCAACACCTACACCTTCCCCTGGCTCCACCTCGACTACCCTCACAGTTCACAGCACTACACAGTCTGAAAGCACAACAACTGGGACCACCCAGGGTGTCACCACTACGAAAAGAACAACAGAAACTGCCACGACTTTATCGGGAACCTCACCAATGACCTCACCTTCCCCAAGCTTCTCTACAAACAGCCCCACAACTCAGAGTACCACCCACTCTGACAGCATGACACCTGTAAGCACCCAGCCTGTTACCCCCACTGAAAGTACAACAGCAGCTGCCACTACTTTCCCAGGGACTTCAGCAACACAAACACCTTCCTCTGCTTACACTGGGACAACTTCCACAGCTCAGAGCATGACCGGGTCTGAAATCACAACCTTTCTGACAACCCAGGCTCTGAGTCCTACCCAAGGGACATCTGTAGCAGCCTCTACTTCCTCAGCGACCATACCAACAGGTACACATTCCACTGGCTCCACCTCCACTACCCTCACAGCTCAGAGTACCACTGAATCTGACAGCACGACAACTCTGAGAACCGATCCTGTTACTACTTTCCCTGGGACTTTCTCAGCAGGCACACAGTCTCCTGGTTACACTGGGACTAGTCCTAGCTCGCACAGTACCACCAAGTCTGAAAGGCCAATCACTCTGACTACCCAGGCTCTCACCCCTACCCACGGAACATCTGTAGTAGCCTCTACTTCCTTAGGGACCACAGCAACAGCTACACCTTCCCCTGGCTCAACCTCAACTAGCCTCACAGCTCAGGCTGCCACAGAGCCTGAAAGCACAATAACTGTGAACACCCAGGCTGTCACCCTTCCAGAAAGTACAACAGCAGCTGCCAATACTTCCCCAGGGATTTCACCAACGTCCACACCTTCCTCTGGTTACATGGAGACAACTTCCACAGCTCAGAGTACCACTGCATCTGAAAGCATAACCTCTCTGACAACCCAGGCTCTGAGCCCTACCCAAGGGACATCTGTAGCAGCCTCTACTTCCTCAGCGACCATACCAACAGGTACACATTCCACTGGCTCCACCTTGACTACCCTCACAGCTCAGAGTACCACTGAATCTGACAGCACGACAACTCTGAGAACCGATCCTGTTACTACTTTCCCTGGGACTTTCTCAGCAGGCACACCGTCTCCTGGTTACACTGGGACTAGTCCTAGCTCACACAGTACCACCAAGTCTGAAAGGCCAATCACTCTGACTACCCAGACTCTCACCCCTACCCAAGGAACATCTGTAGTAGCCTCTACTTCCTCAGGGAGCACAGGAACAGGTATACATCCCCCTGGCTCCACCTCAACTAGCCTCACAACTCAGTCTAACACAGAGTCTGAAAGCACAATAACTGTGATCACCCAGGCTGTCACCCTTCCAGATAGTACAACAGCAGGTGCCACTACTTCCCCAGGGACCTCAGCAATGACCTCACCTTCCCCAAGCTTCTCTTCAAACAGCCCCACAACTCAGAGTAACACCCACTCTGACAGCATGACAGCTGTAAGCACCCAGCCTGTTACCCCTAGTAAAAGTACAACAGGAGCTGCCACTACTTCTCCAGGGATTTCACCAACATCCACACCTTCCTCTGGTTACACAGAGACAATGTCCAAACCTCAGGGTACCACTGTATCTGAAAGCTTAACCTCTCTGACAAGCCAGGCTCTCACCCCTACCCAAGGGACCTCTGTAGTAGCCACTTTTTCCTCAGGGAGCACAGCAACAGCTACACCTTCCCCTGGCTCCACCTCAAATACCCTTACAGCTCAGAGTACCACCAACTATGACCGCATGACAACTGTGAGAACCCAACCTGTTACCCCTACTGAAAGTACAACAGCAGATGCCACTCCTTCTCCAGGGACTTCAGCAACAGAAACACCTTCCTTTACTTACACTGGGACACATTCCACAACTTCCACAGCTCAGAGTATTACTGAGTCGGAAATCACAACCACTCTGACAATCCAGGCTCTGACCCCAACCCAAGCGACATCTGTAGCAGCCAGCACTTCATCAGGGAGCACAGGAAAATCTACACCTTCCCCTGGCTCCACTTCAACTAGCCCCACAGCTCAGAGTACCACAGTGCCTTTCACTATGACAACTCTGACTACTCAGGCTCTTACCCCTACTCAAGAAACAACAGCTGCAGCCACAACTGCCCCTGGGACTGCAGTATCGGCTACTCCTTCCCCAGGCTCTACCGGCACCAGCCCCACAACTCAGAGTACTACTGAGCCCAGCAGCTCAACACCTGGGACCACTGAGCCTGTCAGCCCTACCCAGGGGACAACAGCAGCACCAACTACTTCCCCTGGGACTACAGCAACAGCCACTCCTTCCACAAGCCTTCCTGAGACCAGCCCCACACCTCAGAGTACCTCGGTGACCCGCAGCACGATGACTCTGACAACTCCGGCTGCCACCCCTACCCGAGGTACAACAGCAGCTGCCACTACTTCTCCAGTGACCACCCAACCAACTCCCACACCATGTAAGTGCCTCTTTGGGACCCTTCCCTTCTATGTTTCTGTTTTTCCTCTGTCCTTTCTTTGGTTAATGCCATCCTTGTGTTCCCCTTTGTTCATGGAGCTTTAATTTCACTTGGAGGCCACTTCCTCTCCCACTTTAATTTGCCTTAACTGCCTCTGGCTCTCTCCAGGTGTTACTCCCTAGGACTATCATATATTACTTAGCCTTGGTATGGCCTCCTGTAGATATCCTTTTATCCTGACATTCACCTATTCTCAAATCGCATTTAATTGCCCCTCCTCCTTTTTCTCTATGAAACCCTATAACTTTCTTTGTAAATGTTTATGGTTCTACCTCCCAGTCCCACAAAGGCTTGCACTTTAATGCTTTAATGGCTCTTAAAACATAAGTGACTCTGCCTGAACTGGCCTCACAAAGTCCTTTCTCCCTTTTACTCTCTTCCTAGTCCTCCTTCCAGATTTCTCCTCTCTGTCTATCACTTCTTTCAGTCAATCACTCAACAAGAAAGTCTTAAGCTCCTACTGTCTTCTAGACACTGTGTGGGGCAAAAGAAGAATGGTGAAAATAGTCCCTGCTCCAGGTTAGCTTACATTCTCATGGGGGAGACAACACATGAATAACTAGGTATATCTACAATATAGCCACAGTTAACGGCAAGGAACCTGGGAGAGGATGGTTGTATCAGTAGCTAGGGGCACTGGGAAATGACTCCTGCAAAAAGAAGAATTTGAGCTGAGTCTTGAAGGCAGCCAGGGAAATTAAGAGTCAGAGGTGAAGGGGGAGAGCATCCCAGACATGGCAGACAGCTACAGCCAAGGCAGAGATGGGAGACGGAGTATCCTCTTTCACGAACTGTCATATAATTGGATCTCATCATTCACGGAGGGGAGTAAAGTGTAACAAGACTGGAAAGGCAGGAAGGGGGTGGTTTATGAAGAGATTCAGATGCCAAAGAGATGGGTTTATATTTGTTCCTAGAGGTTATAAACTCACTGAATAAGGGCTGACATGGTCTGATCTATGCTTGAAAAAAATCATCTTGGCAGATGAATGGATTGGGATGGAGAGAATCTGAAGAAGGGAGATCAGTCAGAAGGCTACTGCCATATTCCAGACAAGAGGTGATGAGGCCTCAACTACAGTTGTGACTCTAAGAGTAAAGAGGAGGGGACCTAGGTGACAGATGATGTGAAGGTGGAAACAAGATTTAGTAATGGATTTGCTGTGTGGGTATACAAGAGCTGAGAGTCAAGGATGACATTTTGAGCCTGAGTGACCAGGAGGATGGTGGGGCCACAATGGTGATAGAGACATTTAGACAAGGGGAGAGTTTTGGGGAAACGATAATGAGTTCTCTGTTGGAGTACTGAGTTTGAGATAATTATGGGGCATCTAATCTGAGAGGTCCTAAAAGTAGTTGTCAGACAGGACTGTAGCTGAGAGGGCACAGAGTTGGTTACACAGATCTGAAAATCATGTCTACAGAAAAAAAATTTTGAACACACTGATGAGATCAAGATCGGGTAAAGCAAAAAGAGACAGGGGCCTAGTCCAGTATCTTGGGGGACATTCATAGTTAGTGAGCCCGACACAGATGAAGGGCCAGCAAATGAGGCTGAGGAATGGTCAGAGAGACAGAAGAACCAAGAGAGCAGTGGCACGAAAACCCAGACTGTACAGGAGAGGTGACCACCAGCATCAACAGCTACAAAGAAGTGAAGAAAAAGAGAGACTGAGAAAAGGATAGAGGGTTGGCTCTGGTAAAGAGAACCACCTTCTTATCTGAAACTGGAGTAAAGGGGGAGAGAGTGGGAGAATATCTATGAATGAAAGAAAATAAGGAGGAATCTTTATTTGAGTACTGGAAATGGTGTTGAGGGAAGTGGTGTTATAAGGAGGAAGCTGTGTCGTAGGGCCAGAAAAGGAGAGGACTGAAAAAGGAAGAAATTTAAGGTTAAGAAAGGTTTATTGATAATGAAGGAAGCATTCTAGAGGACAGTGGAGGGAGCAGACAGATCTGGGGTTAATAGGATTTATACATCAATAGCTAGGGTTTCAGAATCACTGGGATGGGGAAAGTATAAAGTGAGTATTAGGGAATGGGAGTGAGTCCCATTCACATTCCCATGTCAGTGTCTCACACAGTCTGTATCTCTTTCCTTGGTCTCTTCTCTTTTCTCTTTGCCTCAGGACTCATCCTTGTCTCTCCTAAACCTTTGGCCAAAGCCTCCCACCACTCTCTTTCTTCCAGGTCTCCCCCTCTCCTTACTGAATTGAGTATCTTACTTCTTTCAGTGATATGCTTAAATGGAGGTACTCCATCGGGAGACTCCTGTCTCTGTCCCACTGGTTACAGTGGAGATCGATGCCAGGAGAAAGAAATTGTGTGCCAGAATGGGGGCACCTGGGATGGAATCAAATGCATCTGCCCTGTTCTCTACTATGGCTCTAAGTGTGAAATGGTTTCAGAAAGCCTTCCAATAGGTAAGCCAAACATCTCTGGGTCATCAACACCTGAGCTGAGTACAGGGGTGTGAAAAGGGGCCAAAGGTACCCCATTCTTCAGGGAGAGGGTAGAGGGTCACAAAGCATGGGGGACAGAGAGGGTTTATCGTGAATGACTGGTATGCTCATAATCAAGTCCGTTTCCAACAGAGCCAGAAAAGGTCAATGCTACTGTGGAAGTGACAGTGTCTGTGACGAATTGGAATTACACAACGGACTTAGAAGACCCATCGTCGGATGCCTATAAGGATTTCGTTGAACTATTCAAAAAACAGGTACAGAATCAATGGATCCTAAGAGTATTGGAGTATTAGAGGTCATCTAGTACATTCCCTGATTTCACAGAGGGCATCTAGAAGAGTTAAGTGACTTACTTAAGTCACTTGCCTAAAATTCGACCCATTAGACTCTGCCTCCAGTTCTTGGTGTCTTTCACTCTGGTCCTGATTCTCAATCTTAGCATCTCCGGGAAAACAGAGTAGTGGGAGGAGGTCTGCAGCAGGAGTTAGATGATTCACTTGAGAACTGTTCCGACCACTTATAAGCCATTTTACCTGGATGACTCACTTCATTTTAATGAGTTTCCATTTGCACCTTGAGTCAGGAAGACCTGGGTTCTAATCTGGCTTCAGGCACTAGTTGTGTGACCCTGAGCAAAGCACTTAACCTGTCTTAGCTTCAGTTTTCCTCAGCTATGATATGGGAGTAATAGAAGGACTTGCCTACCAGGCTTGTTGTGAAGAGAAGTAGGATAATATTTTGTCAAGTGCTTTGTAAACCTTAAATTTTTATTATTTTTATTATTGTTATTATTATAGCTTATGAGGTTCTTTGGAGAGTCAAATGAGATCATGGACACAAAATTTCTTTGTTATTGTAAACTGCTGTATAAATGTTTAGTGTTAATAACCCTAGTATATCTTCTTGCTTTCCCATGTCAAAGCTGTCTTTTCCCCTTATTTAGAAAACAAGAATCCTCCAAATTATCGGTATTTTCTCAGTTAATCTACAAACATACACTATGATTTGCTGGGCATGGGGGAATACTAGTGTAAGGTGGGGGTGGGGGTGGAGAGAGGAGGACTGGCAGATGAAGGCCAGTTCCTCAGAGTATGCATGCTCATTTCTAGTTCAACAGCCATGCATCACTTTCAATTCCTTTACACCTTGATGCTTTTTCTCATGGAAGTTGCCTTTTCCCTCTTAACATTTAGAAAACAAGAATCCTCCAAATTATCTTAATTTTCCCCATCAATCAACAAGTGCCTACCATGTGCTAATTAACTAGTAGGTAGTTTGGGAGGAGGAAGAAGATTATCAATGGGGGAGGAGGGGTCAGAACAGGCTTCATGCAGAAGATAGTGCTTGAGCTACATCTTAAAGGAAGAGACATTATGAGGTGGAGGTGAGGAGGGAGTGCTTTCCAGGAATAGGAGAATGGCCAGTGCAAAGACAAGGAGAGGGGAGGTGAAATGTCCTGTGCAAGGAACAGGGACGAAAACAATTTGGTTACATAGCAGAGTGTAGGAAGGGAAGGGCCATTAGGTGGGACAGTGGATAGAGTGCTGGGCCTGATCTTCTTAAATATAAATCTGGACTTAGATATTAGTTGTGTGACCCTGGGCAAGTCACTTACTTCTGTTTTCCTCAGTTTCCTCAACTGTAAAATGAACCAGAAAAGGAAATGGCAAACCATTCCAGTGTCTTTGACAAGAAAACCCCAAATGGGGTCAAGAAGAGTCAAACACAACAGAAAAATAACTAAACAACCAAAGGAAGAGAAGTAGTGTTGAAAGAGACTGAAAGATGGATGGGAACCAGGTTGTGAAGGGCTTTAAAATTCAAATACAGGAGTTTATATTTTATCCTAGAGGCAATCAAAACCAATGGAGCAGAAGGGTCAGATCTATGTTTAAGGAAAATTACTTTGACAGCAATGTTTGGGACAGACTGGAGTTGTGAGAGACTTGAAGCAGAGAAGCCAATGGCTGATGAAGGCCTGAACCTGGTTGAATACAAGGAAGGGGCCAAGCGACAGATGGTGTGGATTATAGAACTAACAAGATCTGGCAACTGACTGAATACTTCAGTTGATGGAGAATGAGGGGTCATGGATAATGCCAAGGTTATGAACCTGGGAGACTAGAAAAATGGTGGTGTCTTCAACAGAAATAGGGAAGTTCCAGAAGAGAGGCAGTCAGCAGTGGAGACCGAAGGGATGGTCAGACAATAGAAGCAAGGAGAGTAATGAAATGAAAACCCGTAGAGGAGACAGCAACCCAGGGGAGGGTGGTGAACTGTGTCAAATGCAGCAGTTAAGTCAAAAAGGAGGAGGACTTGGGAAAAGATCACAGATTGGGCAATTCACAGATCACTGTGGATTTTTGAGAGGGTAGTTTCAGTTGAATAATGAGGTTGGAAGCCAGATTGCAAAGGATTGAGGAATGAGGAGGCAGCAGGTGTAAAAAGATTTTTCAAGGAGTTCAACTGAGAAAGGGAAGAGGGCTATAAGATGGCAGTTGGAGTGGATGGTAGACTTTAGTGAGGGTTGTGTTTTGTTTAAAAAAAGACTTTAGCATGTTGAAAGAAGTAAAAGAGAAAGTAGTAGATAAAGAGAGATTGGAGATTTGTGAGAGAGTGAAGAGATACAATTTGCTAGAGAAACTGAGCGGTGATGGGATCAGGGGCACAAGTAGAGAGGTTGGCCTTGGCTGGGAGGAAGGCCGCCTCTGCATATCAGAGACTATGGAGAGAGGAGGAGAGAGTGGGAGGTGATGTCAAGTTTTGAGATGAAGATCACAGGAAAGCGAAAAGAGGAAGCTCACAGAGAATGGCCTCAATTTTATCAATAGACTCAGCTAAGAGTGATCAAGAGAAGGGTATGTGTGGGAGACTTGAGGACAGATAGGAAGGTTGGGAATAGCTTCTGTAGAGAATAAGATAGGGAATTAATTAGAACAGAGGGGGAAAAGACTTCTTGGTACAGGAGAGCCCAGCTGATGTTAGGCAACATGAGTCATAATTGGGGTAGAGCTGGATTGCATTCTTCTTCTGGAAAAGACCTGGATTCTCACCCCATGAAGGAATCAGTGGAGACCAGAATAGCAAATTCATCCTGGCTTATTTGGGTTTCCCTTACTCACTCGTCCTTTTCAGGCCTCCCCAGTGTTGGTGCTGGGAGATCCCTTCTTGAAAGAGACAGGTGCTGGCCCTTGAGGAGGAGAGCTGAACTAGAGATATCACAAGACTAAAGGGAAGAGACTGGGTTAGGTAATGGCAGCAGCTGCCCTTCCAAGGAGACATTGCCTTCCAAAAGGCATAGAATAAATTCTCCCATGTCCTTGGGGTCTGGGATGGTCCTTCTGTGCTTTGAACCCTTTCCTTCCAGAGTCTTCTCTCACGCAGGTCCATTCTCACAGGCCTCTGCTAAGAGAAAGGGTTATTTGAGAGAGGGGGAGTGACAGAAGGCAGGGGGAGTGTTAAGGAATACCATGATTTGGACTATTTAGATAACCCAGTGGTTTTTTGCCTTTTAGATGGATATCATTTACCAAAACATCTCTCAATATGTTGGCGTGAACGTCAAGAAGCTTTCGTAAGTCTCTGTAATCTTTGGGGAAGCAGAGCCGTGGAGGGTGGGACGTTACACGGCATGGGTGTCCTATTAGTCTGGAGTATTCTCCCTCCTCCCATCAGCATCCAGGATGAACCAATCAGTCAACAAGTCTACACTGTGCTTGCTGACAATACAAAGATAAAGCACAGGAGCCTCTGCCTCGAAGGAGTTTAAGTTCTCAGGTGGGAACACGTGTGTAGCAACAGGTAAACATAAGTGTGGGATCAAGGTAACCTTAGAGAAGAAATCACTAGCTGCTGAAGTCGGGTGGGAGGCAAGGGAGACCAGGGGACACTTCCTGAGCTGTGAAGGAAGCCAGGGATTCTAAGAGGAAGAGGTGAAGTAGAGGAGCATTCCAGGCATGGGGGACAGCGGAGCAAAGTCCCATTGATGGGAGATGGTATGTGTTTGAGGAGCAGCAAGAAGACCTGTATGTGGTTGGAATGTACAGTTCATGTACACGATGCAGGGTATAAGCAGGGTATAAGAAGACTAGAAAGATAGGAAGCACCGAGCTACAGAGACCTTAAGATGCCAAAGAGGGATTCATTATTTGATTCTAGGGGTAAATAGAGAGCCACTGGAGTTTATTGAGTAGGGACGAGACTCGGTCAGAACGCTTATTTTAGGCAAATCACTCTGGTCGTTCTGTGGAGGATGGATCAGGATGGGGAGAGATATGAAGCAGGAGACCAGTTAGAAGGCTGTTGCAATAGTCTGGGCTAGAGGTGATGAAGGTCTGAGCTTGGATGGTGGCTGTATGAGTAGAGAGAAGGGGGCGTACCAGAGAGATGTTGCAGAAGAAGAAACAACAGAATTTGGTAACTGGGGTAAGTGAGAATGAAGAGTGGAGGATGGCACCTAGATTGCTGAGTCTAAGGAAGGTGTGGCCATGAGTCTGAATTCTGGATGACACCTGGATGAAGGGTGTTCCAGCTTGTCTCCTATCCCCATGAAGGGAGTTCCCTCTAGAGGGAAGAGGACCTAGCTGGGAGCAGACATTCAGTGTGGCTGTTAGGCTGGCCCTCAGGCGCTGAGAAGCTGATGAGATGACCTCCTCTCTCCTCTTCTCAGAAACGGCAGCATAGTGGTGGACTATGATGTGATCCTGTCCACAAGTTACACCCCAGATTATGCGACAGAATTGCAGGATATCGCAAAGAAGGTAGAGGAAACAACTAGAAAAGTCACCAGTGAGCAAATAGTCACAGGATGCGACGGTAAGCGCCCCATCTCACCCTGATCACCCACCTTTTTTTCTCATTACCCTGTCTTTACATACATGATGCACCAACTGCCTCTGTGCCTGTCTCTGTTGCCCCTGGGTCAGTGCCTATCCCTCTCCCTTTGTATTTGGTGAATGTTTACCCCTCCTTTAAAAGCCAACTCAAAAGCCAGTTCCCCTGGAAAACCTGCTGCTGGGTTCCTTCTTCCTAACAACCTTTCCCCCTCCCCCTCCCGCCTCAGGCCTTGAAGATATAAAGACCTCTAACAATGGACCACCAAAATTATGTATTTCCTATTTCTCTGCATGTTTTTATTCCCCTACCACTGTAAATTCCAGGAGGGCGGCATCTTCCCCAGCACCTAAGCATAATGTCCTTCACATTTTCTTTTGGGTCCAAACCTGTGATTCTAATTCCTGTAGGGAACTCCCAGTGTGGAAATTTCCTCCACCGATATATATTCTCCTCTCCTTTGTGATATAGTCTTAGGGAGTTGCCTGGGCTGCTGAGAAGTTAAGTGACTTGCCTGTGGTCTCACACCTAGTATGGGTCAGAGGCAGGATTTGAACCCAGGTCTTCCTAACTCCCACCTCGGTCCTTTAGCCTTTATGCCATATCACCTATCCTTTTGCACACAGTAGGCAATTAATAAATGTCTGTTAAATTGTATTGAATTTTCTGAGACAGAAGGAAGGAAGGGAGCCTGCACTTTTGCAAGGCCCTGCCTCTCTCTCCCCTCTGAGGGAGAAGGGGCCAGAGGGCAGAACTGAAAACAGACACAGTCCCAACTAGAGAGTCCTTAAATCCCAACTTGGGCTCACCTACTTTGAGGAACTGAAATCAGAAATGTGGGAAGGAAGGACCAAGCATTTATTAAGCAACTATTATATGCCAGGCCGTGTGCTAGGCACATTACAAATCTCAGTAGCCACAGGGCCACGATGGAAGCATGCTTGTGGAAAAGGGCCAGTGGAGCTAAGGGAGAAGGAGAAAACAGTTCTGAGGACAATTAATGGGGTTGACCTATAGGGGAAAAAATCTGGGAAGGAGAGAATTTCAAAGGGCTGAGCGTCTGAAGACTGAGGGTCTGGGTTCTGAAGAACAAGGGTAGGAAGCCTGTATTCCCTCCCCTCCCCACCTCCTAACGCATTTCCATAGCCCTCACTCTTGGAGAGGAAGCCTTCAGCAGAAAAGGCCTTCAACAAGGGGAGATTTACTCTTGGTTTTCCTCTTTCACAGAACAATTATGTTTCAACCCCAGCAAGACATCAGTGGAAGAGCTTGTAATTCTGTACAATCCTGAGGGTATGTAAGCCTAAAGAAGAGGTGGGGTCAGGGTTAGGGGGAGCTCTGGAGCCCACCCTGGAGGAAGAGTGTACTATTTATTCCCTTGTACTGTTTATTCCCTTGACTTTCTCCCTTAGACACATGCAAAGAAACTGCTGGAGAACTTGAGGAATTCTTCTACATTGACTACCGGGATGGAACACCGTACTGTATTAACAGATGTACACATGGCTTCAACTCATCAATGGACTGCAACCAGGGAACGTGTCAGTTCCAGCTGAGTGGGTCTCGCATAGGGCCTCGATGCTTGTGAGTTCCCAGGCCCTCCTAAGAGCCTCCCTCCTTCTCCTAGCCCCATCTGGACCCTCCCTGAAGCAGATTGCCCCCTATCCCTCCAGAGGAGCAGGTTTTGATCTAGGTAGACTAAAACCCTGTGGTCACATCTATAACAGTCCTAGCCTCTTACTGGTAAGAATGCTCTCTCACCCCTTGTCATCCTGACTTGGCCCTTGTCATCAGGGAACCACATTCACTTTCTTGCACAGCTCCCATTCTGAATGGGAGGAATATGGTAGCCACCATTCAAAAGGTGAAGAAGGACACACCCACACAAATGAGAAAAAAGCACAAAACCCAAACCACCCTAACATAAAAGCAAAGCAATTATCAATTGCTGCCAGGAGTGTGCCAGGAGCCAGCTCTAACTGTTTTAACTTGCTTAAATTTTCAGTGAGCATTCATACCTCAGAAATGGCAACTCCTACATACAAATCAGGGCTCAATTTATCGTTCTGTGGATTCTCTACACTTAAGAAAGGGCTAATACTGCAGATTTAACTTCAAAGTGTGTGTGCCTACATTTGTCCCCCAGAGAGCCAGGTTGTTAAACATTTCCCTGGGCACTTCAGTGTTGCTCCATAAACCTTGCTTGGACTCAGTAAGAGGGCAGGAGAAGGCTCAGCAAATGAAGTCATCACCACACTGGGAGCCAATAATAATATGAAGGCATTTAGACAGTGCTCTGGGCTTGGTGAAGTGCTTTACATCCATTATCTCATCTGAGCCTCACAAGCCTGGATTGCATCTTTCCTGAAAAGATCCCACGCAGGGGGCAAGTCAGTGGAAGGACTATCATGTGCAACTGAGGATGGAGGGGAGGAGCACTGAGCAGGATTTGACGTAGAGAATTGGGGAGGCTGTCCCTCATGTAGTGGTAGATGGATGGGAAAAAGGAAAAAGGGCCTTTTCTTGCTAGATGAGTTACAGGTTGGGGGAGCAATTAGTGATGGATTCTTAACATGTGATGATGACTATGCATGTACCTCAGTTGGACCAATCCCCTAGCCTCACCCTGCCCTATAGGGAACAACCTCTGGGAGCAGGAAACAATATTAGAACAATGAGGGAGGCCCCACAGTTGGCCTGGGGAAGCAGCAATGGAAAGGTTACTTCTAGACTATAGGTCAAGTCACAAGTACACAGAACCTCTCCCCAAACTGGCCTTTATGATGTGATTGCTGAGGTAATGGTGTTTGTAAGAGGGAGGCCAAGGGAGGTACAGGAGACCACTTTGAGGCAGAGTAATTCTGTCTGACATGTGCTTTCCCTCATCGTGGGCATCTCTGTGGGAGTAGAAATATCCCTAGAGTAGGAATTAGATTATATGAATTCAGCCTTTGGTTCTGCCATGACTTTTCTGAGTGGCTCTGAGGAGTCATTTAACTGATCTAAGCCAGTTCTCTCATCTCTAAAAGAAGGTGAATGTGATGAGGGTTTGGGGTGAGAGGTGATCAACACCCCAAAGTACCGACACGCCGGGTCCTGCCGAAAGAATTCAACTCAAGCTTTCTCAGCCAAGGGAAAGATAAAGTTTATTAAGAATTAGCCAAATAAGCCTGCCCGGAGAGATCCCACCCCTTGCGACGCCTGTAAGGAAAAAGGGCCAGACCCATCTGAGCTAGATTGGTTCTGACCCCCTTCATGGAGGCAAGATGGAGATTATATACACAAAGGTTGTAGGAGGGATTGAGGGGTGGTCTGGGGTGACCAGAAGAGGGGTCTAGGGAGGGACTTAAGGATGAGGTCAGATTCCAGGGTGGGGGAAATAGCTGAAGGCTATATGGAAATGACAACCCATCAAGGGCTGGGGTAACAGAGCTAGGGTATAGATATTTTGATCAGATTAAGGATGGGAAACAGGATTAAGGGTGGGAAACAGCTGGACAATAGAGGACTGGGCAAGGTAGGCATTTGGGCTTAATGGTTATAGCCTCAGGCCAAGGCCAGGTCGAGTGGCGTGATTCAAGGAGAGTTCAAGGGTTCAAGGGGTTCCCAGAGACTGTGCCCTCATCAAATGGACTGTATGATCCCCAAGGGTCCCTCTAGATTGTGTGATCAATAAGTCTTGTACGTTGGGTCATGCTGTAAACTGCTTGAAGTCTTGGGTAACGAAAACACCAGGAATTTTAGGCACTGGAGACTCCCTGTCATGGTACTTGCTTCAGCTTTAGAACCCTTCCTGTATCAGAAATAGTCATACCCTAAGACCTGACATCATAGCTCCCAAACTGTTCTAGGCCCATTTTCTTCGCAGCAGGCCTCCATCCCCACTCCAGCTCACATTTCCTCCTCCTGGGGCCCCTTGACCAGTCCCTTATCTCCTATATCCTAATTCCTAGAATTTGCACACACCTTTACCTTCTTCATAGCCCTCTCTCCATGGGATGAAAGGGTCAGTTCTGGAGATTGGGTAGAGATAGAAGAAAGTAGCCATGATCTTGACTCAAATTTTCTTTCTCTCCTACCTTTACTATCATTCAACAGGTGTTTGACCACAGATACACACTGGTACTGGGGAGAATACTGTAACCTCAGCACCAGTAAGAACCTGGTGTATGGGTTAGTGGGAACATTAGGGGCAGTGCTGGTGGTCACCATTGTTGCCCTCTCTGTCTTCATGTACAAGTCCCAGAGGAGGATCCAAAGGTAAGCCATCTTGACCTCTACTTCTTAGATTCTAGATTCATCTTTGAGGGTTGGGAGGAAAGATGATCTGAAGGAAGTCACAGCTAGACGGGAGGCTCTTCAGGCTATCTCCCCAATAGACAGCTTCTCTGAATGTTATGGGCATTGTACTGAGCCCCCACTTCTGATGGCAGTGGGGGTCATTCTGGCATTTTTGGCAACAGGCAGAAGGCCAGGCTGGATCAAGTGTATAAATGGCATGAAGAGGATGGAGGACCAGCCCCTGGGAGCTTCCAGAATACAGGCTTTGACATCTGTGAAGGTACCACCAGCAGCCCTCCTTGAGTTCCTAGTGGCTGGAGGGAGGCATTTGTGAGGAATGTCAGAGGACTCTGAGGTCTAGAGGTATGAGGGAGGGAAGGCAGTTCACAGTTCTAAAACTCTGGGCCCCACACAGCTTCCAAGACTCTATTGACAGCAAGAAGGTTTGAGAAAAATGCACTGGGCTGGATGGGGGAGAGGAAATGTGAAAGAAAAGTCTACCTTCCCAATCATGCCACCTTCCTCCTTGTCCTCCCTCCCTCTAGAGCAAGAAGATTCCGTTTATGTGGATTCCATCTACAGTAATTTCCAGCCCTCCTTAGGTCACATTGATCCCGAAAAGAAGGTAAGCAGGAGCACTTCTCTAGCCCCAAATTCCTTGACACAGACTTTTCAGGTCAAGCAGAACTGTCCCTAGGCTTTGGCAAATTGGGGCAGTGATTCTAGGCCCTGAGCACTAAGTGACCACCATGCTTCTGGCATTTGACAATTAGTCAAAAAAGGCGATTGTTGGAGAGAAGGTAGCTCTCATATTTGGTGCCCCAAGATCTGATGCACATCAGTGTCTCAGGATACCCTCATATCACCAAGATTAGGAGGTAGGACTGCCCTCTCCCCACATCCCCAAATCCATATGCAAATCTCCTCAGCTTGCACCTTGGCCTATCTTGAGGTATCAGTCTCTCCAAAGTTGCTTTTGTCATTCATTGTTATATAATTTAACCTGGGGGAATAAATAGGGGTGGGGTGGGGTGGAGAACACAGGGAAGAAAGCATACAACATACTTCCTGTCCTCCTAGGATAACCCATGGGTCAAGGTTAAATAAAAAACCATGACAAGGAAATTCTGACATCCAGCTAGGTACATAGGTGAAACACACTGAGTTATTCTGAGGCAGATCTGGTTAGTTCACTGGTTCAGATCTCACCCCAGGGTCTATGGGAGGAATCTTCCCTAATCTCCAGCATCTTAGCTGCCCTTACCTCTCTCTAGCCTCAATGGTCTTCCAGTAGCCTAGCACCCACACAAACACCTTCTCTTTCTAGATCCATATCCAAAGGCCACAGGTGGTGATGACCTCAGTATGAAAACTCACAGCTGAAGAAAACCTATAGGTGCAACCCTGCATGGAGACAAGGATGGTATCAATTGTAACAGTGCCAAATCCTCTGTTAGTGAGTGCAGGGACAGAAGCCTGGGCTTTGTTGGTAGGAGATCATGTGTATGTAAATTGCTTTGTAAATCATGAAGTGCTACGCAACCTTGCTAGGTTATTATTATTATTATTATTGTTTGTTACTATTGTGGTGTTCGTGTTATCGATATCCCAGGGACAGAGTTCCCCCACAATGCAGCTTCTTCTCTAGCACCTGACAGGAGCTTCTGGCTGCTCACACAGAGGAGAGAGAGGAGAGGAATGGGGGAGGAAGGAGGGAGGGGGGAATGGGGAAGGGGAAGCACTTAAATGAAGACATCATTGTGGTCTTTGCCGAGTTCTGACACTTAGGGGCTGCTTCTCCTAGGGTGAAACTTTTCTCCCCACCCAGTTTCAATAAGACAGACAAAATATATATGGAAACACATAGAACATTTAGATCTTTCTCTTTTTCTGCACATACACAGGCATATGCACATGTACACACAGGGTCTGGAGTTGACCCTGTAGGATAGTCCTAGACTATGGGAGGGACTGGAGAACAAAACGGTGAAACATTTCTGTTGGTTTAACCCAAGGCCCCTTGGGAACAACATACTCCTCAGCCAGCAGAATGTCTCCTGAGGCTTTTATCTTTCAGGCAGTAGCTTTGGAAGGGGGGTTGATGTCTAGTCCCCAGTGATGGAGTGCGTCTCCTCACCAAGGGAAAGACAATGCTGCCCTGGAATATCTATATTATTTTTGTGATTGCTATTCCATTCTTATGACTTGCAAAGGCATTGGTGTCAAAGGACTTACTGAATCATCCAAAAAGTCCTTGGTATTCATGGTTACAAAAGTACCAACCATTAATATCACTTGAGTCACCTAATAACCCTGTGAGGCAGGTGAAGCACATTATTACAGCTTATCCAGAGACATAAAATCCAAGGTTATATATAGCTCATCAGTGGCATAGTGAAGACTCAAACTAGTGGCTTCTAACGTCAGGTCTGCTGTTTTTCTCCTCTGCTATTGTGTGCTACTGCTTCTCTTGCATTTGAGATGTCAGTCATGTTTTATTTAACACAGACCACACAGACAGTTCCACACCCTGAATTTCTCCTCCATAGAACACTCCCCCTGAAATGTTAACTTCAAAACAAAACAGAACTTTATTCTGCTGCTCCCCAGTGGTTTCCTTGGAACCTGCCCAACTCATATGGCTCAGCTCTCCTGGACAGCTCCATATACAACTGCTGGGGTACCCCTACTGTGTCTCCAGCTCCAAAGAGCCCTTTCAACTTTCTCCCCGTTCATTTCTTCATTTGCCTTCCAAGCCTTCAGCTCCTAGAATTGGGCCAAGTCCCAGGTGATGGCTACTTAAACACTCTCCTCTCTTGCAAAGGCTAAGTGGGAAAGCTAGGATAGGATGCTGGGGCAGTTCTAAGGGAGTTACCTAGTCCCAGCAGTATTCATTACTACTTATTAACACAACTTTTTCTTCAACCACATTAACCCCTCAACACTGTCCCTCCCCTTCTTTTTTCCCCATTCACCTTCCCCCACCTCATCACCTGCTGTCATGACCAGGATTCTCAGAGTTCCTCAGGCTTGACATGGAATGCTTGCCTTGATAAAGCAGTGAGCCCCAGAGTTTCCAGCTCTATTTATACTCACCTCACATAACCACATTTATAACAAGCAATAAAGATCGTATCCTCATGGTCACTCTGTGTTCTGGGGAAGATCCATGGGTCAAGGTTCCTTGCAGAGGAATCTCAGCTCTTATCTCAATCGATGCCTCTTTCCTCTTTTGTGCTCAAGCAAGAATTGGTGGCCTTGAAACATCTACTGAGAATGGAGGGGAGGAAGGAAACAAGCATGAACACCTACTATGTGCTAAGCACTTTCCAAACATTATTTCAGTTGATCCTCACAACAACCTTATGAGGTAGGTCTGTGGAAAAATAGAGGCTCCCAAATAATCTTCTCCTTTAAAGCACGGGAAAACAACAGCTCCAAGACCAAGTGCTAGCACAAATCCTGATAATGCAATTAAGACATCAGGACCTTCCTGCTCAACCCCAGGCCTCCCTCTCTTCAACCTTAGAGGAACTGACTAACTCAGTGACTGGCCAAATGGAGCAAACATTATCAATTTCTCTTCCTCTCAAAGACTGAAGACCTTGGGTGCATTGAACACTGTTGGTGAAGAGGTATTAGGGACAGAACAAAGGGAAGTCTTAGGGGTTCCTAGCATTAAAAACTATTGCCTTAGAATGACCTAGAAGGAAGCTGCAGCAACTGCCTGCTTTTATTCTGGGGTCCTGGGATCTAATTCCACAGGACTCATAGACTTAAAAGGGGCTGTTAAAGGTCCTCCTCATTTTATAGATGAGGAAAATAAGGCTGGGAAAGGCTAGTAACTGCCCAAGGTCACATCAGTGGCAGAGCCTGAAGGCTCAGCCTGTGGACATCACTTTCTTGTCCGTGAGTATGAAACAACCAAGAGGAGCTCCAACTATTCTCTGAGGTTTGACTGGAAAACCCCAATGGGCATCTCAGGGCACAGGCATGTCACTCAGTTAAATCAGCTTTCAGTGTCCTAAGGCATGTCCTTGTTGAATATTCTTACGCAGCTGTGGCTAAGTAAATCTGTGTTTGTTAACTGCTGAATGTCTCATTTAATTCCAATATTGAACCTAAACTGCCAAGGGGCAAGCCTGAGTCAAGTCCAGCCCAGAAGAGTTAGAACAGCTGGGCTGGACTAGAATGGAATAATCTCACTGAAGCAAAGGGTTGGCATTTTCCCTTTTGAAGCTGGAAGTCAGAAGCGCCAAACATCCAAAAAGATTCATCTAACTCAAGATTAAAAAGAGAACTTCAGGGCTCTTATCTCCCAGTCCCACCAGTTCCACTCTACTCTTACCCAAGTGTGGGACATTGATTTCCACCCATAAGGAGACAGTATCATACCATTGGACTTGGGGATTGGGGTAACACCCAAGAAAGGTGACCAAGCTGTCCCAGACAGATTGGCCCATGCTTCCTTGGTATGCACTAAGAAAAAAAAGGAAAAAAAAAAGTAATTTACATGATAGTTCTATTGTATATTTAAAAGGCAAGTTGTACATAATAGATTTGCAGTTTCATATGCATCTTTTCTTTTGTTATACTATGTTATGTAAATGCTTACATTACTCCATAAATTAAAAATAAAATACTAAATAATTTTTTAAAAAGTCCCCACTCGGGTGGAGCTAGGGCCCCTCCAACTTTGTAGATTTCTGAAGACCACCAAAGTCGCTATATTCTCATCTATTGACCAAATGCATTTCCATATAGAGATGGGAAGGAAGACATGTCCAGAGGAGCTAATTACCAGTGTGTCTTGCTGCATATCTCTGCTGTGTTAGGGAGAGTAAACCCCCTTTTGTTAACTGCTTAATAACTTGTAATTTGTTGAATTTATTTTGTCCCAACAGTGGACCTAAACTAAGAGAATGCTGGCTATTAGGCCCTCTTTAACAAGGGCTAGGAAGAATGGATGAGAAAGACTAGATGAGGGTTAGTTCTGGATGAGGAAAGTTAGCCCTCACAGCCATGATGTCCTCTGTAAAGATCTTAGTAGATCTGAATACAAAGTAAACTCAGCAATTCTGTTTTCTAAATTGTCCTACTAGTTAACTGGACAAGTCCTTTTTATAAAACCTTATCTCTGTCTTCAGTAAATTCAGGAATATAGGCTTTTGCCCACATCTAGGCCTAAAGGTCTGGAGTAATCAATGTTCCATTGACCTAGACCATGCTAGGACTAGTGGCATCTCCTTCCCCCAATGGCTCTAAAGTATGCACAACCTTCTGGAGGCTGATCTGGGGTTTACTTTCTGGCATTAACCCTGCTAATACTGAGGGTGAGGGAAATGGCTTTCTTTACAGTGCCATTTTTGTCTCATGTCATAGGCTCCCGACCCCTCTTGTAGGGAATAAGGTTTATCTTTGCAGGATCTGCCCCCTAGCCAGGATTTTGCCCTACAATCTAACTGGTATAGTTGTATACAGTCACATGCAAGTGTATATAAGCAGTGTGTATGTGTGAGTATATGTGTTTATGTATGACCATCTGGGTGTATTACTATGACTACGTTATGTTGTGGGGGTATGTAGGTAGGGTAAAGGGCCCAGGTGTAAAGGCGGCATTGCCTGGAATATCTGTTCCTGTAGAGTTAATCAGTTCTATGAAGACCTACAACATCTTCTGGAAATAACACCAAAAGAGACGTCACATTCATCACAGAGAACTGGAATGCTAAAGTAGGAAATGAAAAGCTAATTGGAATAGCAGGCAAGTTTGGCCTGAGAGCAGAAAAAAAAGCAGGGCAGAGACTAATAGACCTTTGTCAAGATAAGTCACCGGTCGTAACAATCACTCCTTCTCAACACTCCAAAAGGCGACTCCACACACAGAAGTCACCACATGGTCCATATAGAAATCATTGATTATATACTTTACAGCCAAAAGCAGAGAAGCTCCACACCATCAGTTAAAACAAAACCTGGGGGCAGACTATGGCTCAGATCATGAGCTTCTTACTGCAAAATTCAGACTTAAATGGAAGAAGGTAGGGAAAACCATCAGACCATAGAGGTGTGACCAAAATAACATCCCTTATGAATATGAAGTGGAGGTGATGAATAGATTTAAGGGATTAGATCTGGTAGATAGAGTGCCCGAAGAACTATGGGCACAGGTTTGAAATATTGTGCAGAAAGCAGCAACAGAAAACATCCCAAAGAAAAAGGAGAGTAGGAAAGCAAATGGCTGTCTGGCAAGGCTTTACAAACAACTGAGGAGAGAAGGAAAGGGGAAGGAGAAAAGGAAAGACACAACCAACCAAATGCAGAATTCTAAAGAATAGCAAGGAGAGATTCTCTTAAATAAGCAACTGCAAAGAAATAGAAGAAAACAATAGAATGGGAAAGACAAAAGATTTACTCAAGAAAATTAGAGATATCAGGGGAAAGTTCATGCAAAAATGGTCACGATAAAAGACAAAAATGGTAGTGATTTAGCAGAAGCAGAAGTGGCAAAAATGCACAAAAGAACTATACAAGAAAGTTCTTAACATCATGCGGACAATCATGATGGTGTGGTTAGTGACCTACAGCCAGATATCCTGGAGAATGAAGTCAAGTGGGCCTTAGGAAGCATTGCTAACAATAAGGTCAGTGGAGGTGACAGAATTCCAGCCGAGCTACTTAAAACCATAAAAGATGATGTTGTTAAATTGCTGCACTCAATATGCCAGCAAATTTGGAAAACACCACAGTGGCCACTGGATTGGAAAAGGTCAGTTTATGCCCCTATCCTAAAGAAGGTCTATGCCAAGGAATGTTCAAATTACTGAATTATTGTGCTCATTGCACATGCCAGCAGGGTTATGCTTAAGATTCTGCAGGCTAGGCTTCAGCAAAATGTGAACTGAGAATTACCAGGAGAGCAGGCTGGTTTTCAAAGGGGCAGGAAACTGGAGACCAAATTGCCAATGTTCACTGGATTATGAAGAAAGCAGGAGAGTTCCAAAAAAAAACCCTCTACTTCTACTTCATTGACACACTAAAACATTTTACTGTGCCACAAAATGTGGCTAGTCCTTAAAGATATGGGATCATCTTATTTGTCTCCTGAGGCACTTGTATGCAACAGTTAGAATTGAACATGGAATAACTGATTGTTTTAAGAGTATAAAAGGAGTACAACAAGGATGTATATTGTCACCTCATTTATTTAACTTACATGCAGAGTACAGCGTGTGAAATGCCAGGCCAAATGAATCAAAAGCTCGAATTAAGGTTGCTGGGAGAAATATCAACAATCTCAGATATGCAGATGACACCACTCTGATGGCAGAAAGTGAAGCAGAATTAAGAAGCCTCTTGATATGGTTGAAACAGGAAGAATGTAAAAGCTGGCTTAAAGCTTAACATCAAAAAAACTAAGATCTTGGCAACTGGTCCCATCACTTCCTAGCAAATAAAGGGAGAAGAAACGGAAGCAGTGTCAGATTTTATATTCTTGTATTCAAAGATCACTGCAGATAGTGATTACAGCCATGAAATGTAAAGATATTTACCCCTTGGAAGGAAAGCTATGGCAAATCTGGACAGCATACTAAAAAGCAGAGACATCGCCTTGCCAACAAAGGTCCATAGAGTCAAAGCTGGGATTTTTCTAGTAGTAGTGTATGGCTCATCCCATCCCACCTGATGGTGGAGAGAGAAGCTATAGTTTCAGAAGGGGTCCCAGAATCAGAGACAGTGGGGTTTGGGAGGACCTGAAGGTTATCACTATTCAAAGCTGCCTGCTAAACTCATGAAGAAGAGACACACGTCCCCTTCTGTATTGTTAGTGAGAAGTATGGAAGCATTTTTATAAAACAAATTTGCAAATCTTATACAAAATTGCTCAAGATAGCCTGGATGTAGCATGGCAGAATATAGATAGGAGGTTAGCACAACAGGTACCCAAGCTGAAGGTCCAGGTAGAGAAGGTAGCAAAGGAGATTCTCCAGGACTTGGTAGAACTGGTTACAAGAACCACAATTATTCCCTGAGCTTAGTACCTGTCTATCATTAAGAACTGTGGAAATTTCTCAGATAGGAAATAGGCCTAAGAGGTATGTGGCAGCTTGACGATAACAGAGCTCTGGACCTGGAGTCAGAAAAACTAAGTTTAAATCTGGCCTTGAACACTAGCTTTGGGACCCTGGGCAAGTCATTTAACCTGTCTGCTTCAGTTTCTTCATCTGTAAAATATGGATAATAATAGCGCTGACTTTCTAGGCTTATTATATAGACAGGATGAGATAGTATTTGTGAAGCTCTATAAATGCTAGCTATTTGTTAGCTAGAGGTACAATGAGGGAGCACGATTTTGAAACAGGAAAAGAATCCTTCTTATTCCTGGCCACGAAGGAGAAAATCTTAGGTGCCTTAGTAGCAACTTACCACTAAAGCTACATACCTTCATCTGAAGCCTTATGGTACTAGACTATAAGAGGTAGAGGGGAAAGTAGCTGAGCTTTATCAGAGAGGTAGTGATTATGCTGTAAGCAAAATTATTCACACAGTGTGAAGTGGGATGAGTTGAAAGTAGGACTCCTAGAGGGGCAGCGTCCATTGACATCTTGTGGAAAGGGGAGATGGTATTGACCTCAAGGTCAGAATGTCTGGGACCCACATGATGAAGTACTACTCCAAGCCAGTTGTCCTCAGGTGGGACTAACAGAACTATGAGATCAGGACAATGTGGCCCTTAGTCTCTCTGCCTTTGCCTGTGTTTTAGCTAAATAAAGGTAAAATTTCTGTGATTTTGGAGCTTGTCGGTTTCCATGTTTCTTTAAAAAAATTTTCCTTGATGTTGTTTAACTTTACCCTTTGTTACCAGGTAAAACTTCTTTTGAAAAAAAAAAAAATCTACCTTTGGCTAAGCAGCACCCCCTAGAGGCTAGATGTTAAAGTTGGAATGGCAGTTTCTAGAACAGATGTAGAATCAAAAAAAGAAAAAAACACCCAACAACAATAACAACCAAAAACTCAGGCTAGGGAGAACCAGGGACCAACGTTTCAGTTGCTCGTTCCTTTCTGGGGGAGTTCCTTCACAAAACTACTCTTCTAAGTCTCCTGTAAAGTTCTCTTATCTGATTCATATTAAAACTTGAAGGAAGAAAGAGAACTCTGCCTTTAAGGACTTTACTTCTGGTTCAAGGCTTAGCAATCAGTCAATAAATCAACAAACATGTATTAAGTGCCCACTATGTGCTGGAGATACAAAAAGATGCAAAAAATAGTCCCTGCCCTCAAAGAGTTTACTAGTCTCCTTTCTCGGCACTTAGCATTAGGTCTCCTGTCTCCCCAAATTCTAGCTTCAAGGCCTATTGCAAGGCCTGGAGCAGCGGTTCTTTACCTGACATCACGAACTCTTTTTTTAACTATATTGATAATTATTTCAATATATTCAGTTTCCTATGCATTATATTTTATGCAGTTCAAAACATTATTCTGAGAAAGAGGTCATAGGTTTCACTGGGCTGACAAAGGTTAAGAATCCTCGAGCCAGAAAATGTAAGGGAAGGTCAAAGATCACCCCCCACCCCCACCCCACCCCAGTCTCCTCATTCCTACCTCTGAAATGAACAGACAAGCTGGCCGGAGGTAGGAGTGAATGGTTGTGAGGGGTTAAGGTTGTAACAGTGGTTCTGATGGTGGAAATATTTTGAATAACTGAGGGAAGAGGGTGGGTGGACTTTCTATGGCCTCCCTAGCTTCACTGACTGACTGGACAAGAATGTGTCCATTTCTAGATTGTGCTATGACTCAGCAACCCTGCTGTTTTTGTGCAGGATCCCAGGCCTGAGGAAGCATGACTCAGAAGCTGAGGGAGGGAGTAGTTATAAGCAGACACTGCTGCAGTCCATGTGAGGTTTTGTTATGGGGAGAACGGGTTGTTCTTTATCCTAGAACCTCAGGGTGAAGTTATGGTTTTTGTGGTCTGATACATGTGATACCATCAGACTCCTAGCCATGTGGCCCTGTGAAAGGTCTAGGTCCTCAGATTTCCCTAACATCATGGTTCCAAAAGCCACACCCACCTCCATTCCCTGCAGACTTCATCTTTGGCAGAGATTTCCCTTTCATCCTCTTCGCCCACCAAATCTTCGACCCCCTCCCCAGTCCTCCCTTCTTCCAGAAAATATACCATGTGCCAAATAAGAGGAGTAAGCAGCAATCCTCCTGGCAGGCAGATTGTGGAATAGACAAAGTCATCCTTCCCTGCTTTTCCTGGGGGATAAAAAAGGAGGGAGAAAATTGTTACTGTTCAATTGAATCCGAGCATCCTGAATCTCCCCCACACTTGTTAGTATTCATTTCTTTCCCCCATACTGGCTTGACACAGCCTAGCAGAATGCCCCATACAGGAAAAAGCTGGTAAGCACCAGGTTCTCTTGGCTTTTTGGTCTCAAAGAAGACATCATGAGACCTAGGGAGAAAATGGAAAAGAGGCTGCTATCCACCAAGGTGGCAGGGTAGGGCCTGAATGTCCAATCTATAATGTACATTGAATGTAAATGAATATAACAAATGTTAAATCTTCCTGTTGGATGGTAACTTGTCTTATTGGGAACATGGCTTAGAGGAGGGCAATCTTATGGAGAGTGGGGGTGAGGGGGCGGGGAGTGAACAGCAGAGTTTATCTCTTGTCCTTAGATGAAAAGATCGAGAAGAGCTAACAGAACTTTGTGGCCCAGAGAATACTTTCCCCTCAAGAAAGTACTCTTGGGCCCTGCCAATGGATCTGAATTTCCTCCCTGGAGGCACTGTTTCCGTCTCCCACCATACTCCTTCCCATTCCACCCTGCTCTGAGCCCTTAGCCTCTCCAAGGCTGGGCAGAGTGTCCTAGGAAGTTTTCTTAGAGAAGCCAGGAAATTGAGGAGACCAGAGAAGAAGATAGGGCCAGGGAAAGGAGTCAGTGAGTCAGGAAGGGGCTGCATGAGACTGCTCAAAATAGCTTGAAGCTGTAGGGCCCAGTATGTCTCACACCCTTCTAAGACAGGCTAGCTCCCAGGGATCATCAGCCAACTAGCAAAAGACTCCAGGGGGCAGGGAAGGAAAAGAAGGCTATGTGGGAGGTTAATTCAAGACTCAATCAAGAAGCATTCATTAAGCACCTACTATGCATCAGAAACTGAGCTGAGAGAACAAAGAAAGAGGAAAATAAAAGGAATACAAAGGGGAAAAAATTCCTCTCTTCAAAGAGTTTATATTCTATCTGGGGACACAACATGTACAGATACATATATAAATGAATATATACATACATGCACACACAAAATAAATGTAAGATCGTTTGAAGGGGGAGAGGGGGTGGTACTAGTAGCTGAAGGTATCAAGAGGCTTCATGCAGAAGAAGGTGGCCTTTGAACTAAATTCTGAAGTTGTAACACTAAATCAGAAGATTATTCTCCCCTCTGGGAACCTGACCTGCCAATGCATAATAAATTGGCAGAGTGAGCCTAGAGGAACTGTTGTAAAGTTTTGAAATGTTTTAAACAACCTGCTATGTAGGAAGAAAAAGACAAACCCAAAATAGTTCCTACTCTTAAGGAAGCTTGTTAAGACTTTGGCTCTGGGATTCTTCTAGTTATGCTAAGAAACAGAGCAGGACCTCGGGACTGTAGAAAGGTCAGCTCTAGACCCAAGGGTCACTGAGTGAGGATGCTGCCCTCCCTCATCCACAATTAGGGAGAGGGACAAATATTTATTAAAGTATTCATAGGTCAACAAGAAATGAGGATGGTGGAGGAAAAAGCAGGAGCCCATATATCTCTCTGTTGGTATAAGGAAGAGAGCAAGATATGTGTCTAAGTCAATAGTTGGTGCGCGTATTTGAATAGTGTGCCCGTAACTAGATAGCAGCACAGGACACAATGGTGCAGGTAGAAGAGGTTGCTGTGTATGTTTGAGATGGGACATGTGTGTGACAGTGCAGCAAATCTAAGTATATATGTGTATATAGGCAGTGGGTACATGGAAAGGAAAGCTACATAAGTCTCTGAAGGTAGCAGGGGAGAGATGTGTGTTTGTGTCTTACGTGTGAGAACAGAGTATGTTTATTTGACTGGGTTGTTAAGTGTGGGGGAGTTGAAGTGGGGAAGTGTATGAATAGTCAGTGAGTTTGTGGAGAGGAGAATTATATGTCTCTGCATGTAGCTGGGGAGAGAGACATCTGTGTGTATTTATGTGAGAATAGAATATGTTTATTTGTATGTGTTGTTAAGTGGGGGTGGGAGGGAAGAATAAGAAGAGGGGAGTGTTGGTCAGAGCGTGTGCTCAGGCAGCTAGCCAACCCAGGACTGGAATTTCCCCAAAGCTCATTTCCTATGTTTAATCCTCAACTGGGGATTTTATCCATGGCTGTCAATCTCCTCAAACGTCATTTGGAGAAGCTCAATATGTCCTACTCTTGGGCCCTGATAGATGGCAGACAGCAGAAGTCCCTTCCAACAATACCAATACAATCAAACTCCCCATGAGGTGGGATCTGCAGTAAGAAGAGAGATAAGGAAACACAGTTCCTTCCCTCTCTCCTTATAAACCCTGTTCCTACTCCTCCTACCACTGCCATTTCAACCTCAGGGGGTTAAAGATGAGGAAGAGCCTTGAGAGATATAGAAGGGGGGTCCCCCGGTCTTCAACTACCACCTAAACAGTGATAGTCATCTAATACCAATTTAGTAACTTCAATAAGGGCCAGAGCCTGAAATAATCAACCAGAAGCAAAGCCTGGACCTTAACAGCTTCTTTGTCCTCTCCTTATGTCAACAAGCCCAGATGGGGGCTTCTTTCCTCTGTCTACGGCCATTAAGGATGAAACCCTTAACCTGAGACATTATCTTGAATAATGTGACTTTTTCTTTTATGGGCATATACTATGTTGTGGCATGTTAATGGTAAATTAAACACAGAGATCCTGGGTTGTAATTTCAATCAACTCTCTTCTTTTATTGTATTTACAATCTATCCAATTAAGAAATTCCTTTCTTATACTGTGATTAAACATACATGGAAATCATACATTTGAGTGACACAGACATGCTGAGTTGGGACTGTCCTGAAAGGTATTGAAGCTTTCTCATTCTTTTGTTCAGTCCGTCAGAACTTGTGGTCTGGCTCCTTGTATGACAGTAAGCAAGCTCTAGCTTTAAGAGAATAAACATTATGAATTTACATATCACCTAGCCTGTTTGCCTCCTTTAACCAAACTTTCAGGTCGACAATGGGCTTCAGGAAACTTCGATAGAAGCAGAATTGGCCCCAGTTTCCGAGCTGAGGTTCCCAGCTTTTTTATCCCTTTATCCATTGGGAAGTTCCTTGTAATTTGTGCCAAATTCTTGCCTTCTTCCCTCACTTTCCTAAGTGAGAATCAGCTACTCTAGGTCACCCTTCTTGTATTCTGCACAAACCCAGCTCTTCTCTCTCTACCCTGTTCACCATGCAATAAATCAGAAGCCACGCTGTGTTGGAAAGAATACTACTTGAATTGGAAGTCCTAGATTCTAGTCCTGACTGTGCCATTAAAGTAGTCGTATGTGACATTATGCAAGTCAGTCGCTTGAGCTCCTTGAGTTTCACTTTCCTCGTGTGCCAAAGAAAGAGGTCGATTTCTAGGGTCTTATCCCTTTTATCCCTAATAGCTCAGGAATTTAATTATTTCTTAAAGACTACAGCAAGGGATCCAATAAATTATTCACTGTGATCCAATTGGCCAATTTTGGGAAAAGATCTAATCAGTTATCTTCAGAACACAAACATCAAAAACCACACAATTATATCAATAGATGCAGAAAAATCCTTTCACAAATTACAACACTTATTTATGCTAAAAAAAACAACCCAACCTACAAAGTATAGGCATAGAAGGGCCATTTTTTTAATACAACAAAAAGTATATATCTAAAACCCAAAGTTAGCATTATATATAATAGGGAAAATGGAAGTTTTCCCAGTTACTTCTTGAACTCCTTTGATGTGTCTAGAAATGTGCTAAGTGCTGAAAAAATCAAATATAAAATATAATCCCTGCCCTTAATGAGCTTACATTCCAGTTATGAAACAAAATGTACATGAAACAATTAAGAGTTAAACTTTGTCAGTTATCTGTAGGCACCATAGCAATTCAGAGAACTGAGAACTTGATATGGACTAGAATAGTTTTGAAAGTCTTATCTACCTTGTATAATCAGAACCTCTGGACCCTGAGAGCCTCCACCTGTGAGATACATGTGACAGATGTTACTCTACTCGCCCTGTAACCACGTACACACAAACATACTCTCCCCTCTAGCTGGCAATGAGAGACCTATCCTGTTAGGAAATCCACATCAAGATGAGGCAGGAAATGATATCTCCCTGTTTTGGACCAAGAGGGAGTAGGAGAGGAAGCATGTGGGACTCGCTGCTCCCCAACCTACTTCAGGAACAGGTGACACAAAGTTATCTTTGATTCAGCCCGGAAACCTAGCTAAGCTTCCTAGACACAACATGACCCTTCTTCCCCTCACCCCTGTGCCTCATGCTCCCCTTGGGATTCTCAGAATAGTTAGGGAATTCCCAAGTCAGGGGCTTTCCATTTCAGCTGAGCCCCCACAACAACAACACACACATACCCTAAACACTTCCTTGTCCCCATGGCCCAGACTCAAAAACACAGTGTGGAGAAGGCTTGGAGGAACAGCAGCACCAGTCAGAGGCTGGGAGGTAGAATCTATGGGAGCCTTGTTTGGAGAAGAGATAGATAGGAGACTACAAGAATTGGGAAAGGGGCAGGGGGGAGAATAAGACATCCTTGGCACACTCTGGCTAGTTCTAGACTTTTTGTGAGAGCTAGAACATTTGGTTTGAAGGACTAGAAACTCTAGAATTCTGTTTCTGGGAGATAATCTTACTGGCTGCTTTGCCATGAACTAGGCCATTCCTATCCCAGACACCTTAGTTTCACTGTCCCCAACACATTCTCTCAAAAATGACCGGGGAGGACAAAGAGTAGATGTTTGGATGGTGCTCTGGGCAGAGAACAAATACAAAGCACTTAGTTATTCACTCTGTGAGACAGGAGATAGGTAACCCTCCAAGTTTCCCAAGGAAAGAGGCCTCAATTGATCCCTCTCTTAAGAGCCGCCATTCACAAAACTGGGAAATGTAAAAACAAAAGAAAACAAAAACCCTACCTCAGAAAGGAAGAGGACCAGCTCTCCCTGCTACATCCCACAGCTCCTTCCACATGTAAAGAAATGCACATGAGCAGTGAAAAAGAAAGAACCTGAAGGTCATAAGATCACTCAATTAATCAGCAACTAGAAGGGCCAGGAAAGGCTTTGGCAAGAATTTATACTGAGCTAAGTCTTAAAGGAAGCTAGGGATCCTCTAGGCCTGGCCTCCCTGGCCACAACCAGCGAAACTGCCTCCAGACAGAACTCAAGCAACCATCTGTCTCTAACCCAATGATGTTGTCTCCTCCCACCCTGATCTGGATCATTTGGGTAAGCACTGCTTCATCACTTCTTATTCTAGATAACAAAACCACCCCCTTCCCAGACATCTCTCTTTATTTTCCAGCTTCCAGGCTCAAGCCTTCTATTGTGTACCTTCCACAAAGTACCAGCTTCAAAGGAGGCACTAGTCTCCCACCTCTTGACAGAACCTTGATTAGAGCTAGTCATTGGTGCTAGACACCATGCCTCCCTATCCCGGTGCCCAAGCTACCAGTTCTGTCTACTTCCCCAAATTCTAAGATACCTCCTCCTCCTCTCTCTTTACCCTTAAAATGTTTTGGTCCCTTTCTAGAAGCTTACTTTAATAGTTAACACCAAGAATAATTAGCTTAGACCATCATAATGACATGATTTCTACCAACAGATGATTTTATCACATTCCCCAGCTGGGAGACTTTTCAAACCTCAATATAAAGGGTAGTCCATTATTTTTACAAAGTATGCCAAACCCTGAGCTGTTCATAGGTCCTGGAAGAAAGGAGCCCTCCATGTCTTGGAGTATATGGCTCTTGAACTCTCTAACAGAGTTGGAACAGTCTGGATTTGGAGCCAGAACCCCCTCAGGGTAGTGAGTTGACAGCCAGGCTGCATCTGAGGAATAGGACCAAGTGAGAAAACGAGCAGCCATGTATTCATGGACACCTCATAACTCACTCCAGGGGCCCAAGAGAGACAAGGAAGAAGAGCAGGTGATGACTAAGGGAACAGGTCTACGTGGAAAGGCTAAGCAGGGAAGAGAGTAGCTTCCCACTACCTGCAGAAATACATTCAGGTGCCTAACCCTGACATTTAAGTTGTTTCCAACATATCTTCTGGCCTTTAGCTTCCTCTCCTCATCAATATGAACCTTACATTCCAGACAGAGTGGTCTCTGTGATAGAGCAGCCTGCTCTGCTTGCTTCTAGTCACTTTGGAGTGACAAAGCAACCATCTTATTGGCCACTAAAAAGGAAAAACCAGTGACTCTGTGGACCTTTAAAAGGGGAGTGACTCTGCTTGCCAGCAGCCAATTCAGACCAACGGACCCAGGGTTTTCAGCTCCTTGAATTCATAAGGTTGCCTCCAAGATTTGGTCACGTCTGCCTCAGGATCACTATTCAGTAACCAATACTCTGGAAAGAACAAAGCCCAGAACCCAGGTTCAGGCTGTCCCAGACAGGACGTGTGCTCTAGCTGTCATGTGCTCACAGCTCCGTATTTCTTCTGGGGTGAGAAGTGTGGCACCTCTTCTCACCCTTCATATTAACATTACTTGTCACAAAAAGAGTAGAAGAGCAACAGGGGCAGAATCGCCCTCAAAGTGACTCAAGACTCTAATAGGTGACCTTTCACCTTATCTTGCCCATAACCAAGCTTCCACGCCACTTCCTGGTCATTTCCACACCATGTTCCCTCCCATTTCCAGTTCCCCTTTATTTTCCTCTATTAGAATATAAACTCCTCAAGGGTAAGAACTGTTTTGTGCATGCACTTATAATCCTAGCTCAGCTTGTGCTTCACACATAAGTAAGCATTAAAAACGCTTTATCTCTCTTTATCTCTCTCTGAGTCACTAGATATTTCTGTTCAGTAGCCAATAAGGGTATTGCTTCATCATACCCAAAGCCCACAAGCCTCTGAGTCATACTTGGCCAGTTAGAAGCAGCCAGGGGTTTTGTCATCCTCAAATCATTCAAGCACTGAGCTAAAAAATATGGTCTGACTTCCTTACTATCCCCATCATGCGCATTTCCACTCCCATCCTCTTTTCTGTTTTCCCATCCTGGAATAGCCTCTTTTGAAAATGCCCCAGGCAAAAAAGGGACAGTACTGACAGTACTGATGGACCTCAGGACTACTTGCTCATCAAAGCTTTCCTTTCTTTCTAAGAGACTCATATCCCAAACCAGTTAGGGTAATATTTCCCTGACTCCTAGTCAGGCCTCTAGGAAAATCCTGTTCTCCTAGATCTACTGGCTTAGGTTTGAACATATGTCCTTCGACCCCTTACCTTCCCTCCCAAAAAGAGGCAGAACTTTTCAAAAAAGGACTATACCAACATTTAAGGGAAAAGGCCACAATAAAGCAAAATGACTAAGTTGGCAAGGTTAAAGCATGGCAATTTTGTCCTGAGTGAGCCATCATCTCAGCCCTGAGGCTTACTGCCTCCAGAGAAATTTGGGCCTGTCTCCACCTAAAAATGCTTCATCTCTTTCTTTATTTATGAGTCCTTCTTGATCTATCACCCTAATCTGTCATTAAAACCAATGTTATCCATATACCAACTCTTCCTCAATCAATCAACATTGCTTATTAAGATGCTTATTAAGCATCTACTATGTGCCTATAGGAGGGACTTGAACTGCTTCTCGAGGTCTTTGGAAGCCACGGAAATCAAAAAGTGAAGGTGAAAAGGTAGAATATTCCAGGTGTGGGGGGACAGCCAGTACATAGGCACAGAGACAAGAGGTGGGGTGTACTGTTTAAGGAACTACAAGTAAGCCTGGGTAGATGGATCACAGAAGCGAGTGACGTGTGAGATGACTGGAAAACTAAAAAGGGGCCAGGTTAGAGAGAGCTTTAAATACCAAGTAGAGGAGTTTACATTTGATCCTGGAGTTAATAGGGAGCTACTGGAATTCATGAAGCAGGAGGTAAGGGCATGGGGGTGAAGGGGGGCAGCTCAGACTTTAGAAAAGTCTCTTGGCAGCAGACAAAGGGTTGGGAAAGGGACGGACTTAAGGTAGGGAGATGAAGAAAAAGGCTACTGCGATAATCCAGGCAGATGATGATGAGGGCCTTACCCAAGGCTGTGATGGCATGAGTGGAAAGAAAGGAAGGGATGTATAAGAGAGGCGTTGGGAAGGTAGAAATGACAAGAGTGGCAACAGACTGAATATGTAGGATGAGTGAAGACAATACCAGGGCTGTGAATGAGGTGACCGGAAGGAGGTCGGTGCCCTCAACAGGAATAAATTTAGAAGCTGAAAGGGTTCGGGGAGGATGGGGAGATAATGAGCTCCAGAGTGGCCCAGAGTTACACTATCTCATAAGTATTAAAAGCAGGTTTGGAGCCAGGTCATCTGACTCCAAGTCCAAGGCTTTTTCCATTTAGATCCCAATCCCTCCCTAATTCATTCAGCAACCATTTTTGTATATGTCCTATATCTACAATTAGACTATGATCCTTTCAAGAGCAAAGATCTATGTCTATACTTCTTTGTATCTTCCACAGTGTTTAGGATATACCTTTTATATAGTAGGCACTCAAGATATGCTTGCCAATGGTGATGGTGATGTTTGGGTTTCTGTGTAAACAAATGTAGGTTTTAGGGGAAATTAGGAGTTCAGAATTAGATTCCAGAACAGGGAAATGAAGAAAGATGAGGTTTCTTCTCCTAGAAATGTTTTGGTACAAGAAAGCCCTGTCTGAATTGGTTAGAAAAGATGTTGGTTGACCTAAAGACAGAAAATGGGACAGGATAGCATCAGGAGACAGAAATAGCCACACAAGTAGGCCCGAAAGTGATACATACAACTCTATTAATCAGTACCTTAGAGGAGATTAATGACAGTTATGAGCAATGCCACATGGGAATAAGATTCAGAATAGTCTCTAGAATGGGAGAGGGGGACACAAAGGGTAGTGGGTCAGGGGATAAGAAGGAGAGATGGTTGTGTTAGAAACAAACTACACATAGTACAAAACTTCATCTGAAACCAAATCTATCAAGTAGTCAGGTTATATCATCTAACTCATAAGCCCAAATCTTTTACACTGGCCTTCCAACTTCCAGGTTTAAGAAACTGAACTATATGAAATCTTTGAAGCCTGAAGATGAACAGGCACTCTCCTTTTCTTGGGCTTCACAGAGTAGATACAACAGTAGCAACTCATTTGTTAAATGGTCTTTCTTCATTAGCAAAGCCAGGTGCCTCATGGGAGCTCAAAACATCTAGGGCACTGTATCTCAAGCCAGGGTATACAGGATGTGTTCAGGAAAGAAAAGTACCTCTGGTGTGAGGGCTGCTGAGCCCTTTTCAGGCTGCTTTTTACCTCTGGTGACCACCCGATTCACCCAACTCTTGCCTAGGCCATGCACAGCAGCCACACTCCAGTAAACCATTTTGGTAGACAGGTTAAACGAGGTTGAGGGTAACCAAAAGGTCTCAAACCCTTAGGTGAGCTGGGGCGGGCGGTGGCGGGGTGGCATGGTGTCTACCTCAAGCATGTGAAGAATTCACCGGGGGAATGAATAGATGAGAACAATTTGTTCCAAAGGCCATGAAGGTGGCTGAAGCAAGGAACTGGGTAGTACCTTAGAGCTTGGTTGGACATCGAAGAGGCCACTGCATCCCAAGCCATCACCAGTCATCTTGACTTCTACCTTGCCACTGGACTTTGAGGACTCTGGAAGAGAGAATGAGGCTGAGGACTTCAAGCAACTCTGCTTCACTTAAATCCAAATTATGTGCAAATCAAAAGGCATCACCCGTACATAAAATTGGGATAACAGTGGGAGCTGTAGGCACAACCCTGCACACAGGTAGCCCAAGCCATAGGGTCATCTTCTCACTGGACTGAAGCAGCAATGGGATTTGGTTGCCCCCTGTATATCTGAGCAGCCTTTTTGGAAAACCACACTGTTCACCCCCTGGCATGAGGAAGGGGCTAGAAAAGGTGCCCTAAAAATTGTCTGCTTCACAGAACCCTGGCCTGCTTACTGCAGCAGGTAGGGATCCCAAAACACAAAAAAAGTACAAAAACTTTTGCAAAGATGATTGCACTCACCATGGGCACATGGAATGTGTGCACACAAAATCCAGTAGACCTAAAAGACAAACTCAGCAGGTATTGCATCCAAATAGCAGCCCTGAGTGAAATAAGGCTGGAAAATGAAGGCCAGATTACTGAAATAGGAGCTATATATACATTTTTTTCTGGAAGATGGGGAGCACTACGAAGCTGGCATAGGTTTCACAATCAAAACCAACCTAGTCAACAAGTTTGTATGTCTTCCAAAAGGAGTAAATGACAGGCTCATGCCAATGTGATTGCCACTTGCAGGAAAGTACCAAGCCACCAACATCAGTGTGTATGCTCCTACCATGATGAACCCTGATGAGGTCAAAGGAAAATTTTATGAAAACCTGGAGACCCTCATCATCAATGTCCTGAAAGAGGACAAGCTTATAATTCTGGGTGACTTTAATGCAAGAGTAGGTACAGACTACCATACATGGCAAGGAATTCTCAGTAGGAATGGAGTCAGAAACAGTAACAGCAATGGTCACTTACTACTGAAGACTTGTGCATCTCATGACCTTCTCATCACCAACACTGTCTTCCATTTACCTAAATGTCATAAAACTTTATGGATGCAACCTCACAGTAAACATTGGCATTTAATAGACTATGTCATTGTAAGGTGAAGAGACAGGTAGGATGTGAGAGTGACTAAGACAATGTGTGGTGCAGAGTGCTGGACCAAGCATAGACTTATCCTCTCCAAGCTAAATATTCACATTCAACAAAAGCAGTGACCCTAAGGCAAGAGGACTACCACATGTCAGCAGATTATAGTGCTTCCCCCAGCATGAAGAATTTGTTGCTAACTTGGAAGGAAAACTGAGCCAACATATAGTTGTCAACAGTGGAGCAGAAAGAGAGTAGACAGCTTTCAGAGATTTGGTGTACAGCACTGCATTTACTCATCTAGGCCAGAACACTCACAAACATTAAGTTTGGTTTGATGAAAATCATGGGAAATTCAGAAGCTGCTAATTGAAAAATGAGAATTCCACAGGGTTTACCAGCAGAATAGTTCATCTAAGTCCCATTCTAAGGGAAAAACTAGATGTCAAAGTTTGTTTTAAATGAAGTCTCAGATTATGTAAAATTAAATTTGTGAAGGGTATATAGAGTATAAAACAAGGATCACAAACCATTTTGTTGTTAAAAAAAAAAGGTTTCCTCCTTTCAGCAAGCTGGGCTCTAAGAAGACAGAAGTAAAGTGCAAATGAAGCTCAGAGAGATGAAGGATTGTTGGATAGGTAAGAGGGTAGATGAAATTCAGTTTTACACTGATAGTAACAATCCAAAGTACTTTTATGATGCCCTGGAGGCTACTTATGGGCCAAAGACCTACAGTGCATCTCAACTACTCAGTACTGATGGAGCCACACCATTTAGTGATAAGGACATGATCCTGTAGAGATACACTGAACACTTTCATAGTGTTCTCAACAGACCATCATCAACCAATGCTGAGGCCCTTGATCATACACCTCAAGTTGAAGTCAATCTCTCTCTAGCTGAACTTTCAATTAAATGCCATTCAGCTCCTCTCATGTGACAAAGTGCCTGATGCTGATTCTATTCTAGCTGAGATTTAAAGGCAGGAGGTCTACTCCTCATACAAAAGCTGACAGAAATTTTCCAGGTTATATGGCAAGAGGAGGTTATCCCTAAGGAGTTCAAGGATGCCTCCATTGTCCATCTCTATAAAAGCAAAGGAAATAGGTTGTTGTCCTGTGACAATCATGGGGGGTTCATTGCCACCAAGATTCTTTCCAGAGTTCTCCTTAATAGGCTGATCCTTCACCTGGAAGATGGCCACCTACCTGAGAGCCAGTGTGGCTCCAGAAAGGGCTAAGGAATAGTTGATATGGTGTTTGCAACTCCAGGAGAAATGGCAGGACCAGAACAGAGGTCAATCTGACTTTGTCAATCTGTCAGTAGTGAGGGCTTGTGGAAAATTATGGCAAAATCTGGGTGTCCATGGAAGTTCATCACTATTGTATGTCAGTTCCATAGCAGCATGCTTACACAGGTTCTGGATGATGGATGATGCTCTTGAACTGTCCCAGTCATCAGTGAAGTGAAATAGGGCTCTGTGCTTGCTCCCATGCTTTTTAGCAATGTTATCAAATGCCTTCAATGGGAATAAAAACAGAAATGGGGTCAGTTACCGCACTGATGGTAAACTATTTAACTTGAAAAGGCAAAAAGCCAACACTAAAGCAAAGGGAGAGTTGATACGTGATTTTTTTTTTGTTCACAGATGATTGTGCACTCAATGCAGTCTCTGAGACCAAGATACAACAAAGTATGGATTGATTCTCTGCTGCTTGTGCTAATTTTGGCCTGACAACTAACACCAAGAAAACAAAGGTTCTCTACCAGCCAGCACCACACCATCCATGTGTGGAACCATCAGTTACAGCAAATGGAGAAGTTTGGAATGCTGTGGATAAGTTCACTTACCTTGGCAGTATACTTTCCAGAGACATACACACAGATGATGAGGCTGATACACGCATTGCCAGAGCTAGCTCAGTCTTTGGGAGATTCTGAAACAAAGTATGGGAGGGAAGAGGTATTAGACTGACTGCCGAACTAAAAATCTACATTGTCGTGTGCCTGTGAAACCTGGACAGTCTACCAGCGCCATGCCAGGAAACTCAATTGCTTCCATTTAAATTGTCTTAGGAAGATTCTGAAGATCACCTGGTGAGATAAGGTAGCAGACACTGAGGTCCTTGATGGAGCTAAACTGCCAAGAACTCAAACTCTACTGCAGAGAGTGCAACTCTGAAGGGCCGGCCACACTGTTCAAATGTCAAATGTACATTTGCCTAAAATGCTATTTTATGGAGAACTCACACAAGGCAAATGCTCACATGGAGGTCAGAAGAAGCAATGAAAGGACCCTCTCAAGGTCCCTCTGAAGAACTTTGGAATTGACTGTGTGTCATGGGAGACACTGGCCCAGGACCACCTAGCTTGATGTGCCCACATCAAAGAAGGTGCTGTGTGCTCTATGAACAAAGCAGAATTGCAGTGGCTCAAAAGAAAGTGCCCAGGACAGTGGGTAATACATAACTGAGATATGCAGAGAGCAAAGTGTTCCATCATCCCTGTGAATTTCTCTTCTGTGACGCACAGCTAGGCTCGAGTCCCTCAATTCTATGTCCCTAAGAGGGTAAACTTTAGCCTGGGAATAATGAACTGCCTCTGCTATTTGTCCCCAGTTTCTCCCTGTCCAGCATTGTTTAAAATGATATCTTTTCACTATAAACTGAATAAACAAAAACAAACACAATTTCATATTCAAATAACAAAAAAAGATTACAGCTGCACCTGTGAATTTCTGTTACAGTTTCATTTGTTTGTAAATGAAATTAAATGTAACAAGATAGTTATACAATTGCGCTGTATCCTCATGACTCCTTACAAATTTCTTTTCCATTTCTTCTATGTAGTTTTTAAATGCTTATGTTGCAAGTGTGGAATAAAACACATATCCAACAGAAAATACCATGCCCCGCTCTGTAAGTCCTCCAATCTACCCTTGAAACACTTTGGTCCTTTCTTTCATCCGTCTTTTCTTCCTTCCTTCTTTCCTTCCTTCCTTCTTTCTTTCTTTCCTTCCTTTTTCCTTCCTTCCTTCCTTTCTTCCTTCCTTCCTCCTTCCTTCCTTCCTTTCTTTCTACATACTGACTTACCCCTACCCCTTTGTCACACACAAGCATACAAAGCAAAACAAACCAACACACTGGCCAAGTCTCTTCCAAGATACAAGAGACACGCTTCATCAACGGTCTTCAGAAGTCAGAATGGACCCCTTCAGCATTTTTACTCCTCCTTCAACTCTGGATACTCTGGCTCTCTTTCTGAGAACAAGGTTGGAACATGAGTTGTCAAGTACCACACTAGCTCTTAAGGTTATTCTGATCCCTTCACCTAGCTTGTCTTGGTAGCACACAAGTCTCTTTCCCCGTTTAATTCAGATTTTTAAAAAAACAACAACCAAGGTCAGAATTTTTCAAAAGGGGCATTTTTTACTTATTAAGTGCTTAGTACAGTGCCAGCACATAGTAGGTGCTTAATAAATGTTTATCGATTGATTGAAAACAAACCATAAAAATACACACATAGCCACATTTTCAGAGCAAGGATTTTTTTTAGCTTAACTTTAGCTTAACTGTCACAGTCTATGCAAACCTAGCTCATTTTCCTCGCCTGATACTGTCTATGTTTGATATCTGACTAACCACAAGAGGCAGTATGGTGAAGTGGAGAGAGCTCTGGCCTTCAACACATTTTGACGTTTTCTGACTTGAATCTGATTTTGATGATATGGGTAAACATGTGGTCCTGGGCAATTCTCTTGACCTTGATGAGCCTTGATTTCTTTATCTATAAAATGTGGATGATGCTTGCCCTGCTTACCTCATGGCGTGGTTAGGAAAAAAGCACCAGGAGCTTCATTTATATAAATGGGAGCTGCCAACTATTGCTATCCTGGTCCCGAAAAGCTGAAGCAGGAGCTGGCGATGCATGTAAATTGCATAGGGAGCTCTGGCTGTGTATAAAGTGAAACCTCCGAGCTGTCCAAAAGTGGAACAGACTGCTCTGGGGGCTTAGAGCTCTTTGAATAGAGGCCGAATGGCCATTTCCTGGAGATGTGGAAGAGGGGGCTCCTCTCTGGGTCTAGGTTGGACTAGTTATTCTGGGACTCTATCATTACTCCAACCACACTGGTACAGGGGAGAATGATGGACTTGGTAATGGACCTGAGTTCACTTCCTGCCTCAGACACTTACTGGCTGTGTGTGTGATCCAAGGCAAATCACTTAACTTCGGTCAGCCTCAATTTCCTCATCTGTGATAGGAGGATGATAACAGCTTCTACCACACAGGGTTGTCGGATCAAAGGAGATGTTTGCAAGCCTTAGAGCATCATACTATATAAATATTATTTATTATTATTCGGCTTCACATATCGCCAGGTCTGATGGAATCCTCAGCCTAGCCCTGAGTCTTCTAATGCATCAAGTCCTTGATTTATAACGTTAACAGCTGACATTTATATAGAGCTTTGAGTTTTGCAAAGCAATTTACACACATTATCTTATTCAATCCTCAAACCCACAGCAAGTTCTTAAGATAGGTGCTATTATTAGCCTCATTTTAGAGATAAAGTTAGGCTGAGAAAGGCTAGGGGACTTACCCAGGCCTCTGAGGCAGGATTCAAACCCAGGTTCTCCTGTTACCAAGGCCAACACTCTCTCCACTGCGCAACCCTGCCTTCCATTGACAATGGTCAGTCAATAACATTCACTCTAGCCAGGAAGCCATGGAAACTTCCAGTCCCTCCCAGCTACCATTGCTTAGGATTTCCCCAGCCCTGTTCCCTTCCCCTCTCTCCTACCTTATAAAGGCAGATCCTACTGCCACCTAATACTTCTCCCCTATCCGCAATCCTGACCCCTGCTTTTCACCTCATCCTAGTTCCTGTCTAAGGTAGGGTCTATGGTAGAAGATTACCATCCCCAACTAGAGGGAAGGAGGGAAGGACCAGTATCAACTCAAATCTACCCCCAATTAAAACCCCATAGTTTCTCCATCCTCTCTAGCCACTGCATAGGCAGCACACTCAAGCCCTCTGGCATCTGAGAGTTCCTTTAAAATGTAGATGAATCTTGCCTTGTAAGGATGTTTAAGGGAAGGGGAAAAAAATAGGGAAGCAGTTAGTTACTTGTTGCTATTAGCTATCTTCTTGCTTCAGGGGCAGGAGAGGATCTGGGATATGACATCCTGTTCCACAGAGAACAGTCCAGTTTGGATGGAATGTAGCCTACCTGGTGAGGAATGTAACGTGAGGTACTAAAATTCGATGGGTGAGAACGTGTTACCAGGTTGTGGAAGGCCTCTGAAGGCCAGGTTGAGAAGTTCTAACTCTAACAACAGTACCCAAGAGAATCACTCACTCCCTTGCAGGCACTTCCTCTCTCAACATAACAAAGAGATCAGCAGAGGAATCAAGCCCTCGTGGACTACCTCCCCTCTGTGTGAGCACCACCTATCCCTGGAAAGGGTACCTGAGTGAAAGAACCTTTAGGAGTGATCTGCTGGAGGAATGTCCCTTCCAAAGCTGCTTCCTGTCAGGGAAACCCATCTGGTCTCCATTGTTTGGACTTTGTTTATGGTGTCCAGTGCATGCATATTTTTTTCCTTTCCCACTCTTCATTTCCCTGAAGGAATAACAGTGCTCTCCCATCACTACCACCATGTCTATCACCACCATAATAATGCTATTTTTGGCCTTGACAGCTTAATGTTTTGGGGCTTCCCTAAAGTCTCAGACATCCCTGGTTTCCTCCTGTTCCACCACTTTTGGCTGATGGGCTGCCAAGACTTCTAATCCTAGGAAAAGGCAACTCTAGCCAAGGACACCCATGTATGGAAGCAGAAAGGGGAAAGCCCAGGGCTTCCCTTCATCAGGGAATTCCTAGAGCAACCAGAATTCTTCTAACAGGGACAGATGGCAGCCCTCCCTTGGGTCAAACAAGCCTGCTGCTTTGAGATGGGGCAAGAACTAAAAATGAGGAGGAATAATTCTGACCAGAATCTGCATGACCTTGGACAAGTCCCTCCCCAACTCTGGACCTCCATTATTCCATCTGTATGACCCTTCTAGGTTCTGCAGGCAGGCAAGGTAGACAGAATAAGATATGTAGGAAAGGGACCTAGAACTAACATATTTCATAAATCCAACAATTTTTTTAAACCAGGGGAAAGGAGTGGAAGTAGATGAAAACTCATCCCATGTCCTAACTACTCCCTCCATCACACATTCACACACAAGCCTGGGGAGGAACAAACATCATGGCTGTATATATCCCTGCCCCTAGTCTTAGATCACTAGAGCATCTTTTTTCTCCCCAAGCCTCCAAGAAGACCTCCTAACACCACCCCTTTCATCTCCTTTTTAGGTTGAGACCCCGGATCTGCATGACCATCTAGGCAGAAGACCTACAGAAAGCTTTACTGGCTATGCAATCTCTTCTCAGCCACCTCTGTATCCCAGCCCCTCCACAGACAGGATGCTGCTGTGTATGAATAAGTTACCCAATCTCTGTGTCAGCTCTGACTCATCCAGTCCCTTTGGTGACTTATACAAGACAATTGAGCAGGAAGAGGGAAGGGAAAGTATGCCCCCAGGCCCTTAGGGAGAGAGATGTTCTCTCTCACCAAGAAGTCCTCTGGGAGAGAGCCCCCATCCCCAAAGTGAGGCATGAATGAAGAGGATCAGGAATGTGAAGGAAGGGTTATGAGCTCCCCCAATGGGACTCCTGCCTACAGAGTGGCTGAGATTCCTAGTCACAAGCATCTGCTTTAGATCCTTACTTTGGACGTGACAGTGATGTTCCTTCTCCTCCCTGCTCCACCTACACAGCTTGCATCATAATTATAACCAAAAATCCTGAATGGATCTCTCTGGGAAAGATGAAGCAGTGACAATAGCAGCTCCTGTTTCTACTTAATAGCACAAAGAAGCAGCAGGTGTGATTGTTAATCTATACTGTTGGTGATGACTGAGTGATTATGGAAAATGGGGGAGGTACTGCAGGACTAGAGGAGAATAAATGCTCCAATTAAAAAAAAAGAAGAGGAGAGAATCTGCAAACTATATGTCAGGGGGCTTGCCTTTCATTTCCTGGGAAATTCTAGAATAGCTTTAAAGAGATGATTAGTGAACATCTAGCAAAAAAAAAAAAGCAGTCAGTGATGACAAAGAGCCAGCATGACTTTGTCAAAGACAAGTCACATTAGGCTGAACCTAATAAGACATAATTCAATAGGGATAAAAAGTCTTATAGTTGGGTTTTAAAAAATGAACTTCACAAGTACAGGATGTGGAAGGCATGGCTAGACAGCAGTTTGTTTTAGTTTTTCTGAAAAAGATCTGGGGGGTTTAGCACACTGCAAAATCAATAGGTTATCAGTGGGATGTGGCAGCCAAAAGAGCTGGTGCAATCTTAGAACACATTAAGAAAGGCATAGTTTCCACGAGTAAAAAAAGTAACCGTCCTGTCATCCTTTCCCCTAGTTAGATTACATCTGGCGTCACGTATTTAGTCCTGGGTGCCTCAGTGTAAGCAGCATACTAATCATCTGAAGAGAATCCACAGGAGGATAACCAGAATGGTGAAGGGCTTTAAGTCCATGTCACAAGGGCACAGGTGAAGAGAACAAAGGGGGTTGAAGGGAAGACTCAAGGAGGACATGATAGCGCTCTTCAAATATTTTAGGGCTGTCATCCAGAAAGAGGGATTCGACTAGTTTGGCCCCAGAGGGCAGCACTAGGAGCTATGGGTAAGAGCTGCAAAGAAACAGTTTTGAGCTTGGTGTCCTAACAATCATAGCTAATAATTATAACAATAGCTAACATTCATATAGCACTTACTGTGTGCCAGGCACTGCGCTAAGTTCTTTACAATTATTATTGCATATGATTCTCACAGCACCCTGGGTAGTGGGTGCTGTTGTGACCTCCATTTTACAGATGAGGAAACTGAGGCAGATAGCAGCTAAGTAACTGAGAGGTTATGCCCAGGGTCACACAGCTAGTGTCTGAAGCTGGATTTTAACTCAGGAATCCCTGACTCCAGGCTCGATGCTCTGCCCACTGCCCCAAAGTAGAACACACTGGTTTGAGAGGGGAAGATCTCTTCAAGCAGTAAGTAGATATCATTTGTTGGGAACAATGTCCTTTCAGAATGGGCTGAGCTTGATGACAATGAGGTCTCTCCTAACTCTAAAATTCTGTGGAGCTTAGCTTGCTCCGCCTTCCAGGCTCCCATTTTTCCATATTTAGAAATCTGTAAAGCTTTTCTATCGATTTGAACTTATCCTCTCCTGGACACTGCTCAGTACTCATAGCCAAGAACCACAAGTCATAGAACTACTGCCCAGGGTCATGTAGCTAGTGAATGGAAGAATTCAAACCCATCCTCCTCTCGCCAAATCCAGCACTCCAGCCCCTGTGCTAAACCCCCTCTTATGATGTCCCTTCCTTCGGGGAGCCAAGAAACTCAAGAGGTCATAAAAATGAAGATTTTTATATCTACAAGATATCTTCTAGGTCATCTAGCCTAAGGCTACTTAATCTTTTCTGTATCCTGGACTCTTTTGCCAGTCTGCTGAAGCCCAGAAACCTCTGCTAAGAATAACATTTTTAAATGCACAAAATAAAACAATTATATTGAAACAGATATGATTTTTTTTCTGTCCAAGTTTATGGGCCCTCTGAAATTAATCCATAGAACCCTTGGGGAATCTACCAACTGGAGGTTAGCACCTCTGATACAATCTAACCCCTTCATTTTACAGGGAAGAGATCAAAATATGGGCCAGGGAAGGGAAGTGATTTGTCCACAACCACACAGATAACTAAAGGCAAAACCAGGCAGGATTAGAGCCAGTTTCTCCTGACTCTCTGAGTTGTTTGCATTACACTATGTTGGGAGCCACTATTATACCCCACACAATTAGCAATTATCTATTCACAGATCTGACTTAATGTATAGATTGGGGTTTTTTTCCCTTAAAAATTATGTTAAGAGAGGATTCTGGGAAAATGGAAAAATAGGTCAGATAATTCCAAGCTCACCGGATTTCTCCCACAAACAAGATAAAAAGTGCCCCAGGGTGAAGAAAATAAATTGGGGCAGAAAAGTGGTCCTCCAGGGACAACTGCAGAAGAAGAAAAATCCCAGGACTGAGGTTTGTTCTCTGTGAAGAGTAAACACCTCCAAGATAATTCCATTGAAACAGCAAGCAGCAAGCCCTGGGGCTAGCTGGGTTGAGAGGTAGCCTCTGCCCCAGCCACAGGAACTTTCACCTCTCAGACTGTGTGGGGAGCTCAGGAAGATTGAGAGAATCTCTGCTGATAAGGAACACCAGACTCAGCACTACTATACCCTGGGCAAGAAGGAACCAGAACCAGTGGGGTGGGGACATCAATGGCTGTGAACACTCACAGGAGGGCAGAGTTCTTGGTTTCCGTTCCAGGCCAGAGAGGAGAACTGAAGGAGGATCTGAGGGCAAAGGCAACATCCCCCACAACTCAGGGCTGGAGGTGATTACAAAAAATAAGTTCCTACAAATAAAAAAAAAATGAGCAGGCAAAGGACAAAGAATCCAACCAAAGAAAGTTACTATAGCAATAAAGAAGACCAGGGTTCATCTTCAGAGGAATATAGTGAAGCAAAAAAAAGCCTCTCCTGTCTCAAAGAGTAACGTCAAATGGTCACCTGCCCAAAAAGAATTCACAGAAGAACTTAAAAAAAAACTTTAAAAATCAAATAAGTTTAATTGAGGAAATTTAAAAAAAAATAAGAACAATTCAAGAAAAACAACATTATGAAAAGAAAGTCAACCAATTAGGAAAGGAGATCCAGAATCTTAAAGAAGAAAACAACTCCTTTGAAAATTAGAATTGGGCAAGAGGAAGCCAATGAAGTTATAAGAGACCAAGAAATAATAAAACAAAATACAAAGAAAGAAAAAATAGAAAAACAACTGACCTGGAGAACAGATCAAGAAAAGAAAATATAAGAATAATCACACTACCCGAAAGCTATGATCAAAAAAAGAATCTTCATACAATAATACAAGAAATAATTAAAGGAAATTGTCCTGAAGTGTTAGAACAAGAGGGGAAAGTAAAAACAGAAAAAAAAAATCCACCAATAACCACCTGAAAGAGATTCTACAAGAAAAACCTACAGAAATATAGTCGAATTCCAAAATTCTCAGCTCAAGGATAAAATATTACAAGCAACAAGAAAAAAAAACAATTTAAATAAGATGGTGCCACAATTAGAGTCACACAAAACCTAGTAGCAGAAACACTAAAAGACTGCAGGTCTTGAAACACTATAAGTCAAAGATTAAAAGAACTGTTGAAAATATCATAACTGGCAAAGTTAAGCATAATCCTGAATGAAAAAAATGGGTATTTAATGAACTGTCAGATTTTCCAGATTTTGTTTAAAAAACCCAAATCTGAACTTAATAGAAGATTTGACATAAAAGATCCAAGAGAAATATAAGGTATATATCAAAGACTGATTACAAAGGATTCGATAAGGACAGACCATTTGCCTTTTATATGAGGAAATGTAAAACATATGTCTAAGATGGTTATTAGTAATTGGGTAGTTTGTAAGAAAGATTGGGGTAGACCTGAGTATGATATGATTTTAAAAAGTAAAACCATTTAGGAACGGGTAAAAAGAGTAATTATTTTATACAAATGAGAGGAAGGACTGACACAGGGGAATCAGATGGGGAAAGAGGGCTGGTAGTTCTGGAATCCTACTTTCACAAGGAATGGGTTTAAGAGAGAATACATATATATCTAGAAGTGTATAAAAGCCTTCTAAATTCAGAAAGAAAAAAAGGCTAAGGGGATGGGGGGGAGAGGATAAGGGAGGGATTTTTAGAGGGGAGGGTAAGAAAAAAAGATAAAGGGTGAGGTTATTAAAAGAGTATGGGAGGATATGTGAGGGATCCTTGGAGAGGGGTAGGTTAAGTAATAGGAGGGCAGGGTAGCAGGTAGAGGTAGAGTGGAGGAGTCAGGAGGGATAGGAATTAAAAGATAGGAAATAAAGATCAGGAGTAGAATTTATTAGGGAAATAAAGCAGGGATAGTAATCATGATCTCACACAAAGTTAAAGCTAAAATAGATGTAATCAATAGAGAAAAATAGAGAAACTATGTTATATGTCAGTCATATTAACCAATATTGTTTTAGACAATTTAAAATAACTAGAAAGTATAAGATTAGAATATTACTGTGGTGTAGGAAGTGATGAGTTGGTGGACTTAGAAAAACAGGGAAAGACTCGGACTTATGAAGGAAGAAGTTATCCACCCTCAGAGAAACAGAGGACAAATAAGTACAGTACTGTCTTACATAGATGCATATGAGTATCTACATATGAGTACAATTATAGATATCTAAGTATATATAGCGAGTATGTATAGGTGTGTGTAAGTGTATATATGCATGCCTTCATGAATGTATAGATCTTTTTGTGTGCGTGCATAAATGTGCATGTATGTTTATGCATGCATGTATGTATTTTTGAGTGTGTATATGCACTTAATTGTAGCCTTGGCGGGGAGGGAAAAGGGAAAAAAAACAAAGTAAAAAGTGTATAGCAGAGAAGAAAAAACTTACAAGGAATCAAAGATGGACAGTTCTGAACACAATGCACAGTATTTATTATATAGGCTTTACTGAAATGGAAATTTATTGTCGTATGCCTTGAATCCTCTCTTATATTCTACTGTGCACATGGCAATGCTTTTTTTTCCTTTTCTTATTTTATATTTAAGATTTAATATTTAAGTTTATAATTTTCCTTCTTCCTTTCTTATTGTATACTTAAGTTTTAGTATTTATGTTTAAAATAAATAAATAAAATTATGTTAAACACAGATTACAGGTGGAATAATAATCTTTGGTCGTACTATTGGTGTAAGGGAAAAAGAAGCATCAGAGGGTCATAGATTCGGAGCTAGAAACCTTGGATGCACCATTGAACATTTCTATACCTTGGTTTATCTATAAAATGAGAGCTCTGACTAGCAATAGTTTCTGAAGATTACATTCTCTGGATAAAAACCATAGCTAGAAAGCTAGAAAGAAGTAAAATAATTACTCTTTTTACCTGTTCCTAAATGGTTTTACTTTTTAAAATCATATCATACTCAGGTCTACCCCAATCTTTCTTACAAACTACCCAATTACTAATAACCATCTTAGACATATGTTTTACATTTCCTCATATAAAAGGCAAATGGTCTGTCCTTATCGAATCCTTTGTAATCAGTCTTTGATATATACCTTATATTTCTCTTGGATCTTCTATATCAAATCTATTAAGTTCAGATTTGGGTTTTTTAAACAAAATCTGGAAAATCTGGCAATTCATTAAAAATCCATTTTTTTCATTCAGGATTATGCTTAACTTTGCCAGGTATGACATTTTCAACAGTTCTTTTGCTCTTTGACATATAGTGTTCCAAGACCCGCAGTCTTTTAGTGTTGCTGCTACTAGGTTTTGTGTGACTCTAATTGTGGCACCACCTTATTTAAATTTTTTTTTGTTGTTGCTTGTAACATTCCATGCTTGAGCTGGGGGTTTTCGAATTTGACTGTGATATTTCTGTTGGTTTTTCTCGTAGAATCTTAGAGGCCATCATTTGACACATAAGATAACTAAGGATGAGCAAGGTTAAGTACACAAGGACAAGTACACAAGGTTAAGTACCCAAGGACACACAGTAAGATGAGTCAGAAGTGGGATTCATATGCAGGTCCTTTGTCTTCAAATCCAGCAGACTTTTCACTGCACCATTCTGCCTTTAAATGGGTGATGGGTCTCATCTATCCATATTACCTAGTTAGGAAGGAAGGAAACAACCGTCTATTAAGTACCTATTATGTGCCAGGCATATTACAAATATTATCTTATTTGAGCCTCGCCATAACCCTGGGAGGTGGGTGCTATTATGATCCTGTTTTACAGTTGAGGAAACAGGTAAACAGAGATTAAGTGACTTGCCCAGGGTCACACAGCTAGTAAGGGTCTGAAGTTGGATTTAAACTCTGGTCTTCCTGACTCTAGGCCCAGAGCTCTATCCATAATACTACCTAGCCGGCTCAGCTTCCTGAAAGAGGTGGACTCTGGAGAAAATTGGGAATGATGTACATGAGGAAGAGGAGTATGAGTATGGGTCAGGCTTGGGAAATAATAAGGAACAAAGAGAGGGACCAAAGAAGACAATACAAGGGGTCATGGGGTCAGTGGAAGTCACTGTACTTTAGAGAAGGAAGTGAACTCAGGGTACACAGAAGCCAGAGAGGCTGAGTCAGATGGACACCAGGAAATTCTTTCCATTGAGTCCTGAGTTGGTGGCAATAGGCTATTTAAAAAGAACAAATAAACTGCAAGCTTCTTGAGGGCAAGGTTCACAGTTTACATTTCTTCTGGGTCCCCTACAATATTCAGCACCATACTAGGAATGTCACATCAAATATATCTTCACTGACTGACTAAGATGGATGAGGTCAAAGTTCTAGGAAGCCAAGGAGGAGAGTGAGCAGTTAACTAAAGTATCCCCTTCCCTTAGGCAATGGAATGTGAACAGAGTCAGTTTGAGGTCCCTTCTACTCCCTGTCCCCTCACCACCACTGTACAGTCAGCTCCTCCCGCTGCTCGGCCTCCAGGACTGCTTAACAAGTTGAGTGGAGTCTGACTAATGACAGCAGCCTTCCCAAGACAGGCTAAGGGGAAGAAGTACAGCTACTGAGGCTGCTTTTCTTATATGGCAAAGGGAAGATGGTCGGCCAGTCAGTACAGTCTCTTACCCCCACTGGCAAATTCCATCTGTGCTAGCTCACCCTCTGGTGTTTGGATCCAAGGACTGACTTGTAGCTACCTTACACCTCCCCCACTGACTCTGGGCTCAGGGCCCAAGTGTCTGTCTATCCAACTCAGTGGGATCTCAGTAATATAATTAGGCACAGACCTAAGCACTAGATCTAGGTTCTGGACTGAAATGAGAATACAGTATTTCGATGAGCTGGCTCGAGGGAGCCAAAAAGAGCAGAGGCCTATAAAATAGACACATGAAGAGGTGACAAAAATGGCCAGGGAGGGAGAGGGAGGCAGATGAATCTAGGATTCCACTAGATTATAAATTCCACAAGGATGGCAACTATGTTCTGCATCTCCAAAAGCCTAGCACAGCCCTTGCACAAAGTTAGGTGCTCAACAAAGTGTTGTTGAATTTTATTAATTGTCTCTTATTAAATGACCTCCCCAAGAAAGCCATGCAGCCCACCTGGCATGGGAGGGCGGGAGTCAGGAGCTCTGATTGCAGTAGAGCTAAAGTTGATCAGGTCTGGCATCACAGTCTGGCATCAATATGATTATAACAACAGAACCACAGTCTGAGGTTTCATTAAAGACTATCTTATAAGAACATCTTATCGCTTTTTGGGTGTCAATCTTATCTCACCAATTAGAACACAAGGTCCTAGAGGGCAGGGACCACAATTCTTTTGAAATTAAATAATCAAAAAACACTTAACCATAACACAGATCCGGGGTTCACTTAGCAGCCAAGGTGTTTGGGGACAAAAATTGGGAAATGTCCTGCATGGTTAAAAAATTGGATTCAGGGGCCATTTCTCTGTGTGGAAGATGAGCAATCTGTTCTAGAAGAGATGAAAAAGTCAGAGTAAGATGAATGGATGGATGGATGAGTAATGATTTATTAAGCACTGACTATGTGCCAAGCATTGTTAAGTAGATAGATAACCAACTAATAAATAGTAAGAGAGACTAGAGAAGGTAAGGAAGTCTAAATAATGTTAGAGGTCTCTAAGAGTCCCTCAAATACGGCACTCCCAGATTTTGCCAGGGACAGTGCTAGGACAACAATCCTTTCTCAAAGGATTTCCTCTCTGTGGCCATGCTAGGATATGAGGGTCAAATATTTCCACTTGGACTTACCTCTCCTTCCTCTTTCTTATAAAAGATAAGGCCTAAGTTGCCATCCATGCAAAGAATCAGCATATATGTGTATATGCTTGAGGCTTTTGGAAGGAGGAGACAGATCAAGAAAACCTAGACCTGGAAAGTGTTCAGGATTCAGTTCTCTGCCTCTGTATGTCTTTTGCTGAAGGGCCTACACTTCGCTCCTTAGGGATTTCCTAAGGCATGTGCTGGGTGCTAGGGTTACAAAGACAAACCGAAATGTTTCAGTCCGGGGGGATTACCATAAGAACAACGGTAACAACACTGACAGCAGCCAGCATTTACATAGAGGTTTAAGGCCAGCAAAGGGCTTTTCATACATCATCTCATTTGAGCCTCACAACAACCCTGGTTCACATAGGCAGAAATGAACTCAGGCCTCTCTAACAACACAAACACAAAGAAATGTTTTGAACTACAGCTATAATTTCACGAGTGTGACGAACTTCCAGGGTGGAAATTCCCTTTGTTGATATAGATGCAACTCATCCACAACTTGTATATTGTCTTCAGAGAGCTACCTACAATACTGAGAAGCTGTGACTTGTCCCTAATCTTACAGCTAGTATGTGTCAAGGGAAAAGGCTTTAATGTCATTCTTCCTGCCAAAGCCAGCCCTCTACTACGCCACGCTGTGGTAAATTGAATAGGAAGAAAACAATTAAAAACGCTAACAATTAGGGGAAGAGGGCTTCTAGGAGAAGATATTCCCTTATCTGAAAAGAGTCTTCCTTTATGGAGGATAAAAATTCTAGACATAGTGTCATTGTGTGTGTGTGTGTGTGTGTGTGTGTGTGTGTGTCTGTTCGGAGAGCACAAGTTCAGGGAACATTCCATTTCAGTGGAATCCAGAGTGTATGAAGGAAAGTAATATGAAATAAGGACAGAAAAGTAGCTTAGAGACAGCCTGTAGAAAGCCTTAAATGCTGGGCTGAGGAATATGAGTATATACTTTATTCCAGAGGTAATAGGGAACCAACAAGATTTTTGAGCAAGGTAAGCACAAACACACTTAGACCTGTGCCTCAAGAGGATTATTTATTAACATTCACTTTTTGTTTAAGGAGGCAGCCTGTCACAGTGACTAGAGTTCTGGGCTTGGAGTCAGGAAGGTCTGGGTTCAAATCCCACCTCTGACACTAACAAGATATGTGATCCTAGGCAAGTCACTTATGCTCTATTTATCTCAGGCAATTCCTTGGGACTTTTCTATCAAAATATTCATCACATGGGGGTCACCACCCTGATGGTGGTAGGAAATGATGAGGGGGAATCTAAGCGAAACATAATCAATCAACAAGCATTTACCAAGGACATATAACACTGTCTTGGGCACTGGGAATACAAAGACAAAAATGAAAAAGGCCCCTTCGCTCAAGCCCTTACATTCCATTAGAGGACTATGTATTAAACACAGTTCCCCCTCCCCTTCCCCACCTCCCCCCCCCCCCGCCCCCACCCAAGGAACTTAAAGTCTAAGTATATGGAGACCAGTGACCTTGGACATACCATTGAACATTTCTATACCTTGGCTTATCTATAAAATGAGAGATCTGACTAGCAATCTGAAAATTAGATTCTCTGGATAAAAACCACGGCTGTAATTACAAACATAACAAAAATGGAAATTCACCGTAACGGAAGCAAAGTCAACAAAAGAGGACTGCAGGAAAAGGAAAGGAAAATAAGAATAGAGGGGAGGGTAGAATGACAGGACAAGCTGGGGGACATATAGTGGACGGTGGGGGAAGAATTCAATTTTATTCAACTGATTTTTTACTTTGCCCTTTAAAACTTTGCCCTTTCCCTCCCCTTCCCAGAGAGCCATCAACAAATAGTATTTTTTAAAGCCAAAAAGAGAGGAAAAAATCAGCATAACTGATTAATTCATCAAAAGTCTGAAAATATGTACAACATGTAATACTTGTGGCCCTCCCACCTCTGCAAAAGGGTGGGGTGGGAATGAATATCTTCTATCTATGAATATCTACCATCTATGCTTTCAACGGGTATTTCTTAGCAACCTGATGTATCTTGTGACAATGCCAGAGTGAGTGGTACAAAGATAGCTGGGCTGGGAATCGGGCTGGGTTTGAGTACCAATTCTGCCACTTACTATAAGTGTGACCTCAGGCAAGCTTCAACTTCCTCTACTAGCTGCTGGGGATACAGAGATAGAGGACACAGAACCTGCTTTCAAAGAATTTATAATCTAATGAAAGGAAAATCAAGGGCACCGGGAGTGTCAGAGAAGAGTAAAGAGTTTTCCATCCAAGTCCTTTGAGGTGATTTTTCAGACCCTTCCAGCTCAATTTCCTATGAGTCTGTGATGCCGATTAGAGAAGAAACATGACAGGCTACCATCAAGTACTACGTTATGGTACAGACTCTATTGCAGGAGTTGAGGTGAAAGGAAAAGCATCCTGGAAGTTGTCAGGAAGGTGTTTAGGACAAAAAATCACTCAGGTGGGGTCACGTTGGGAGGTTACTGTTGGATCTTCCCTTTGCAGAGGTGACCCAGGCCCATGAGGTTGAATGAAAGGAGCTAAGGCCAAAAAGAAAGTTTTTCTCCCCTTAGCCTTCCTCTGAACAGAGGAAAAGAAAAACCAAAACAGGGTCTATTTTGGGTGATGTGTAGTTTGGAGTGTAACCAAGGCCAGAAATAGATCCACTGAGTTGTTAGGGCACCCTCCTCCTCCACCCCCTGTCGGAGTGAAATGAAATCACTGGAAATCTGGAGGTCTTTCCCAACATTCCTCAGAAGCTATGTAACAAGCTGGAGGTCTCAGATTTCTCTCCCCTCCCCCTCCCAGGCGCTGGAATGCTTTCTACACTTTGCCTGTAAAAAGGAGGTGGAGGGATTATGGGAAGAGGAGATGAGAGAGAATGGGAGGCAGACTGAAGTGAGAGTTCAGAGAAAGTGATTAGAGGGAAAAGAATCTCATTAGAAAGAGGGAGAAAGCTGGGAAGGGAGGCTAGAGGTCAGAGTGGGTCACAAAGGGGGAGAATCAGAGAGTTGTATACAGTAATATAAAGCCAGCTAGGAAGAGAGGGAGAAGGAGCAGGAAAATGGCAACAAGAAGAAATAGGAAGGAGGAAAAGTTCAGAAGGAACATGAGGGGGAACTTGAAGGCTGAAAGTGAAAGGACAGCAGAAGACAGGGAAGATAAGTGTGAATTCACTGGCCCCTGCTAGTGGCTAGGAGTGAGGAAGGGGTCATAGAAAGTCAGACTCAGCACTGAGATGAGACCATTCAGTAGCACCATCACACGTCACCTTCTAAGGGGCCTAATGGAGACTTCTCCTGCTTGGCTGAATCTGGAAGTTCCCCAGAAAGCTAGTCTCTGTAACCCATCCTCTTATCTCCTGTATTCTGTGAAACACCAAGATTTCAACAAGTGGGCCTTTTTCTTTCCCCTCCCACTGACCCCTTGCTGAGGTGAGATGGCTTAAGAGGTCATTTTTCTATATGGCTGAAAGAGGAGAAATCAGTGACACAGCGCCTTGAGTCAGGGCCTGACTTCTGAGAAGAAATGTTGAAGCGTTCCCTACTGGGGACCAAGGGGAGACTGTGTTGAGTAACAAAGGACCCATACCTCCAGATAGCCCAGTGATTTATGGAAAGGTTTGTGCTATGGGGAAATGGGAGGGAAGGCAGCAAGGCCACAGAGAAGAGGGGAGGAAGGAAAAACTATAGGATCTGGATTCTGGATGACCTCTACTGTCTCATGTCACTGGGTGGCAAAAGAAAAAGTCATTGCCTTCAGCCATGGGCCCTCAACTAAGCACCTTCCTTTGGTCCCAGTTCCTAATACCTTCTACCCATATAACACACAACCTTCCTGGGCTTCCTACCTTTTTGTGAAGGTGACACCACAGGAAGGGGTCAAGAAGAAGAAGGCCACAGTTCTGTGGAGTTTCTCCCATTCCCTTTCCAGTCTTTATCTCATTTTATTCTCTTCTATGCTTTAGTGAAACTAAACTTCCCCTGTCCCCAATACACTCTGAGATCTTACTCCTTTCATGCCTCTGATCATATAGTCTTCTATTCCTTGACACCCACCCTACCTATTTTTCATCTTTTCAAAACCAGGGACCATGTCTTATCTAAATTTTCTACTGAAGGAAAAGAAGGAAACAAGCATTTTTTAAGTGCCTACTATGTGTCATGCATTGTGCCTTACAAATATTATCTCATTTAATCCTTATAACAATCCTGAGAGGAAAGTGCTATTATCTGAGTTTTACAGTTGACGAAACTGAGACAGGCAGAGGTTAAGTGACTTGCCCAGGGTCACACAGCTAGTAAGTATCTGAGGCCAGATTTGAACTCATCTTCTTGATTCCAGGCTTAGAATTCTATCTAACTGCCTCTAATTGTTTTAAAACATGTGTGTTATTTTTATTATGTTAATATGTTATTATATCACATTCTAATTCTATTGTTACATAAATATTTTGCTTATATAATTATGTAATTTACTGTTATTCATCACATTATATGTTATACTATTCTAGATAATAATACATTATTATTATATTCCTAGAGGCCTGGGTTCCTGTCCTTATTTATAGTAGTAATAAACACCTACTCAGAAGCAGAATCAATCAACAAGCATTTATCCATCTCCTACAATGTGCTAGGTGCTAGGGATACAATTACAAAGAATGAAACAATCTCTACTCATAATGAACCACTACCATGACCAGGCCTATCTTGCCTAGAGGTGATACCAGGGGCACTATTTACCTCCCTAAATGGCACACCTCAAGCCCTAGCCAGACAGAGCTGTTCACACAAGACCAAGCCTGAAAGGGCCCCACCAAAGTCTGAACATACCAGCTTTCTGAGAATGGGCCCCTGGAGGGCAGAGGAGTCACCCCTGCATCATCAAGGACTGGCAGATGGGCAGACAGACAAGCAAAAGAGAGAGTAGCAGAGGTTAGGGAAAATTGCTGCCAGCTCTATTTCCCTAGAGGACTGGTTTTCAGACCTTTTGGTTTCAGGACTCCTATAGACTCTTAAAAATTCTTGAGGACCCCAAAAAGCTTTTGTTTATGTGGGTTATGACATATCTATTAATATCTACCACATAAGAAATTAAAACTAATGAACTTTTAAAATATTTATTAATTCATTTGAAATAATGATAAACCCATTACATATTAACATAATATTTTTATGAAAAATATATTTCCCCCCAAAAAATCAGTGAGATAAGGAGCATTATTTTACATATTTTTACAAATTTCTGTCATGTCTGGCTTAATAAGAGACAGCTGGATTCTCACATCTGTTTCTGTATTCAATCTGTTGTGTTATATTGTTTTGGTTGAAATATATGAAAGAAATCTGTTCTCACACAGATATGTAGTTGGAAAAGGTAGGAGTATTTAAATAAACAAATGATATATTAACATTATGAAAATAGTTTTGACACAGAGGCCCCCATGAAAGGCTTTTAGATACTTCCAAGGTTTTAGAAACCATTGCCCTAAACAGGGGTGGGGATCCTGCAGCCTCGAGGCCACATGTGACCTTCTAGGTTCCTGGGTGCAGCCTTTCGCCTGAGTCCAAGTTTTACAGAACAAATCCTTTCATTAAGAGGATAAATAAGAGGATTTGTTCTGTGATGTTTGGATTCAGTCAAAGGGCTGCCCTTGAGGGCCTAGAGGACCACATGTGGCCTCCAGGCTTCAGGTTTCCCACCCCTGCCCTGAGAAAAATGTTGATTGACCATATGACTATATGACATCCTACAAGCCTCCTGGCAGTGGTGATGCCTTTAAGGCACAAATGTTGTTGTTTATTCATATCTGACTCTGTTCTTGGTAAAGATAGTAGAGTGGTTTGCTATTTCCTTCTCTAGTTAATTTTACAGATAAGGAAACTGAGGCAAACAGGGTTAAGTGACTTGCCCAGTGTCACATAGCTAGGAAGTATCTGAGGCTGGATTTGAACTCAAGTCTTCCTGACTCGAATCCTGGCATTCTGTACACTGTGCCACCTAGCTGCTCACAAGTACAGAGGAGGAAAGCCTTCCCTGGAGGCTGACTGAGGCAGAGAGTAGTTGGAAAATATCAGGGCCTCCAATTTTAAGCAGAAAAACTTCAGGATTTGGAGTCAGAAGACCAGCACTCATTTCCTAACTCTCTACCACTTCTTTCTTATGTGCAGGGAAGTCTCTCTGACCCTATTTCCTCATCTGTATAATAAGGGCATTGGACCAAATGACCTTCCAACTCTAAATCTATAGTCCAATGACTGTTCTTTTGCAACTTCATTGCCTGCCCTCTCCGACTTGGGAAAAGGAAAAGAGTCTGGACTGCCTTTTCCATGTTTAACCTGGATACTGAGTGAGATGACCAAGAATGTCAGGCATCTCCTAACTAGCTGGCACTGCTGGGGACAGAGTGGCGTGGGGCCAAAGAAGAGACAAAATGTGGGGGTTGGGTCTGGCGGGTGAATTCTATTGAGCCAGGGAGAGTGTTTCCTCCTTACAGCCTCATAAACACAAGAACTTACACATAGACTGAGACACACATGTGCACATAAGCATGCGAACTCACACGCCACACACACATACACTTCCCCTCAAGTCTGGAATGGTGAAGTGGCAGACTCTTGGTGTCTGGGCAGATTTCCAGAACCTTTGGAAAGTGGGTGGGGAGGCCCTTGGATGAGTTCATCAGACTTCCTGCCTGGAGGGGTTATAAAGAGAAGAGTCCACAAGCCTGAGGAGAGCAGCCACATCTCCTGAACAACCGCTCCACTCAGAGCCTACTCCCAGTTCCTGTTCTCCACAGGCTTCCACAGCCACTGCTGGACAAGAAGTTGAGGGAGTCACCAACACCAACCATCATCAATTCCTCTGAGAGATTTTTGAAAACGTTCAGGTAAGGGAGAGTCCAGGTCCTTCCATTTCCCTTTTTTTAGCTAGAATTAAAAACTGCCCTCTAGATCTCCTTGTCCCAGGCATCAAAGCCATTAACTGCTTTCCCCTTTAGCTTTATGGGCGGAGGAGCAGAGAACACCATCTAATAGAATGACCTGAGCAGTATTGATGGGGAAGAAAGGATTGGTGGCCAGAATCTGGAGTAGGAAGCCAGGAACTGAACTATATGAGCCAATCCTTCCTGCCTCCCACCTCCTGAGTTCCCCACCACTTCCCTCAAATGTTTGTTTTCGCTCTTGGCCAAAAAGAATTTAAAAAGAGTCCTCTTTTTTCCTAACTTCTCATGAAAGTTACTTTGAGAAAGTGAAATTCTCTATAAAAAGATACTCCTGTAATTTATTCTCCAGGTGTATAGATCAGAGGGAGGAAGGTTGGGAGTAGAAGCCCTTCTCCAAGTTTCTCAAAGAATCAAGGCCCACCAAGAGCAGTAGAACTCAGGGCAACTTAGGACCTTAGAAGGGATCAAGAATCAGTCAGAGTAAGAGAAGCGTCTAGGCACGCATCCCTTGAATTTCTCGGATGGCTCAGGCTATCTTGTTCTACCCAGACCACCATCCTCCTCTCTGCCTTTCCCCTACCTCCGGCCTCAGTGATCTACAGTTCCATCGAGTCTCTTCTCTCTCTCCACAGATTTCATTAGGTTTTTCATCTTGTCCTTTCCCTGTTGTAGGATGCAGTTCTCCAGGTCCTTTGCCTGCCTCTCCTTGGTCCTCATACTCGGTGCAGGGGATTCTTTGTCTCAACACAACCCCCAGGTAGCCCAAATGGTCACAGATTTCGGGATGAAGGTGTTTCGGGAAGTGGTCCAAACTTCTGGGGATGGCAATGTGGTCTTCTCACCCTATGGCGTATCCTCAGTGCTGGCTATGCTGCAGCTGACAAGTGGAGGGAACACCAGGGAGCAGATCCAAGCTGCAATGGAATATAGCATTGAAGGTGGGAGACCTTCCGGGGGGGGGGGGGGGGGCGAGGGGAACAAATGACTTAATGTCTCTGAACTTCTATTGTCTCATCAGTAAAATGATCTGGCTGAATTAGGTGATGTTATTATGTAATGTTATTATATAATATTATTCACCTAGACTGAGGGAAGGCTCACACCTCAGCTGGCCAGAATAAACTCATGTGTTGCTAAGAGATAGAGACTACAGCATCTTTCTCTGACAACGTGCACCAGAGCTTAAACTTTGGTTAGTCTCAGGGCAAGTTTGGGGCTTCCCAACGTAAGCAGAAAAAAAAAAGAACCTTAGAAGAAGATCCAGAGGCCAAATATGCATGTTACAAAAGGGTTATGACATCTGATGAAGGGAGGAAGAGATAGCGAAGAGAAGGGATTAAGGGAGGGTATGAAATCTCCTTCCATGGAGATGTATAAGAAGAGAGATGCTTGATCTGAAATGGGTTGGAGGTCAGTCTGTCTGTGGCAGGATCCAACAATCTTAAGGAAACCTCTGATTCTAGGAGCTTGACGTGTCTTCTCTTTTTCTGCCACTGTCTAGAAAAAGGTCTGGCTCCTGCTCTCCGAAAGCTCTACAAAGAGCTCATGGCACCTTGGAACAAAGACGAATTCAGCACAGCCAATGCCATCTTCATCCAGCGTGATCTGGAACTTGTCCAGGGCTTTATGCCCTACTTCTTCAAAGTATTCCGGAGCATGGTCAAGCAGGTGGACTTCACTGAGGGAGAGAGGGCCCGGTTCATTGTGAATGACTGGGTACAGAGGCACACAAAAGGTAAGAAGACCAGGAAAAGTAAAGGTCTTATTAGTGAATCTTAAACACACAAGCTAAATATCTTAACTCTTCCTTGTGGCAATAGTCACGGTCAGTCAAAGGACAAAGAAATATTAATTAACTTTATTAAAACTTTGTCTCCTCATGCACAGACTCTAAGAACAGCTACAAAATGGTGTCTGGGGTACCTAACATAAAGTAGGCGCTTAATGAATGCTTGCTGGATGAATGAATGAACAAATGAATGAAACAAAAACAGAATTAAGTATGACAAACACAAAACAGCGCACAAGGCAGTAGTCTTAAGGTCTACCCAATTGGAGTGACCTTTATGAAAAAATCTGATCTTTACAAGCGCAGAAGACTAGAAACGTATGATGGGTTTTTGTAATGCTGAAGATAAAAGATTGCATGGTACAAGACAGAGGTGGAGGATAAATTGATCCCCTTCAGACTCCCAGACAGACAGTCACAATCTGGTCTGACAAGCAAAAAGGCCAATGCAATTTGAAATGACATCATAGGAGGAACAGCATTTTTCAAAGAAAAATAATAAGACTAGGAACGTACTCTGCAGCTTAAAGTCAAATCTGCTGGAAATAATTTTTATATAATTTAACATTAATCTATATCCAAGTCATTTCTAGCTTGGAAAGAGAGATATCCAAAATGGTATAGACATGACTCTCTGCTCCAAGATGATCTGAAGTAACATTTATAGAAATCCTGAAGGAAAAATCACGTTAAAATCAAGTTTGGAGTTAACCGTGCAGAATAGTCACCACTCAGTTCCAACCTAGACCACTCCCCTTAAAGATTAAAAAGAAGTTGATGTCTTAATCTTGATTCCTGAGGTCAGCATCTTAACCTTGAATGAAAAAGAGAACACTGTCCTTAGGTGGATCATTGAGACAATCACATAGAGTGGTGAGAAAGACAAATTAAATTTGGTTATCATCCTTTTTCCATTTCCTAGGAAAGCCTAGCTTTTGTTTTTTTCTATGTTGCTAAATGGAAAAGTCTGGAAAGGGCATAGGCCAGCTATAGAAATATAATTTCTTGATATTTCTAGAGAAACTAAAAAGGAGGTTTTTAATATGCATAATTTGAAGCATATCCTATCTTTAGTAATTCTAGGGTCTCAATTTTGAACATGCTAATCAGTAACAAAATACATTCTTTAGTTGCCCAAATTGTGGAGTTCTTTGTGTTTTGCTTTTATTCAAATTCAGCAAAACAGTACCATAACAAAGGCTATTGTCAATGCTATAATAGTATGCCAACTGACCGTAATAGTTCTGCCTTGAATCAGGGTACAGAAAACAATGCAGTGAATAAAGATAAAACCTAGTGTTTTAACATACTGGAGTCTCTAGCCACCTCTTTAATTAGCCAAACTGTAGGGAGAAAGGTATGCAGATTAACAATGCTATCTGGAATCGAGGTTTTCCAGATTCTATTAGTCAGCTGGCAAGTAGATAGGCTGATTCTGTTAGCCATAGCTATTACAGAATAAATATTCTAAATCCAAAAATTCATTCTTCCAATATAGCTATTAACTTCCATAAATATTATCAAATATTATAATTATATCCTAATCTCAAAATTTTGTGCATACTACAGCCAGATGGTTGTGAAGGTCAAGAAGTCTATTCAATTCCCTATTCTATACCAAATATCTGGCAGGAGCATTTATTTATGCTAGGACTCCCTGGGGGGAGTTTGAGCTCCCACACATCTCAACGGACTATTCAATCCCATATGCATACTTTCCAGGGTCCCTGAGTCAGGGCCCAGCCTCCCTTCATGGAGCCATAAGCATGTGAGTGGCTGAATTTCACTGCATTCTTAGCCCAACAACTTCCAGGCATAGCTTCATAGTCAGAGATCAGTAAACCATTCTCGATCCTTGAACTGACCAGCTAACCTTGACGAAAGAAATCACCATATATGGCCCCATAGCTGGTCATCCAAAAAATTCAGAACCCTGGAGCATTGCTCTGTCTCTTTAGAGTATCTCAGCCCATTCAATTTATTCACTCTGAGGAAAGGATTATATTCATGTGGTTTGCCTAATGCAGAAATGATACAGAACATACCCAAAATCACTGAGAACTGATTCGATAGGCTCCTCTTATTTAAAAAAAAAATGGCTTTCCTAGTGGTCTCTTTCTAGGCCTTTATGTATATTCCAGACTGAAATTGAAGGGTTGGCTTTAGCCAAAAGTATCCAATTAAAACTTGCTTACATTTCCTAAGTAGTACTAGTCAGGTCTAGTCAAGTTGTGTTAGACAGCTATAGTCTCAGCACAATGAAAGCATTGGGAAGCAACATGTTTTTAAAAAGGATAATTATCTTTCCTCGTTTTAGATCCTGTGCCTAGCAATACTCTCCCAATCTCAGACCACCAAGAACCATGGCTAGATCTCTGACCTTACAATATGTAGCCACATAATTATCAAAAATACATATGGTCACCAAGGGTAACAATTTATTCATAACACTTTACAGAAATTTTGCACACCAGAATGGATACTTAATAAATACTTTCTTAAAAAATTCATTTGTAGCCAGCAAGGTAAGAAGTAACAGACAAAGGTTCATAACAATAAATGTAGTTGGCTGCTCCAATGTGGCAATACAACTCACATTGTCAGCTAAACCTTTCAGAATTCTCTCCAGAAAAGCATTCATTGGAATTTGCCCTGGAGATGGTAGACACACTATATAACAAGATATAATCTATTTGCTCTGATGTGGCACATCTCTGGACACAGGAGAAGTTACTAGCATAGTCTTTTTCTACTTTTTGCCTCAAGCGGTCTTAGAAGCAAAGGTTCATTTAGAGCAGAATATATTAATTCAGTATTGAAGACTTGCTTTCAGCAGTTTGGTATTAACAGTAATTTGGTTACAAAGGTCTTTCAGCAGTTCCCCTTATGGCTGCTTTGGAGACTACTTTAGTGGCAGGGTAAACTTTGATTCACCATAAACACAGGCACATGCACACACACGCACGCGTGCACACACACACACACACACTATAACAAGAATACGTTCATCATTTAGTTACTTGGAAAGAATCAACTTGTAAGATAACAAAAGAAAAAAGATCCAACAGGTATGCTGCTCTCTGTACTTTAATAGCTAGCAATTATATAGCATGAAAATTAATAAAGCACCTGACTACAAGCTTGTAAAGTAAGTACTATCATTATCTGTATTTCACAGATAAGAAAACTAAGACCAACAGCAACTAGGGAGCTTGGCCAGGGTCACATAGCTAGTAAGTGTCTCTGACAGAATTTGAAATCAGGTTTCTTTGATTCCAATGCCACTCTTCTATTCACTGAGCCACTTAGTTAAACTTTGTCTTGGCCTGGTTTTTCGATCTTATATGCTTGCTTGATGGATGAGGCAAGTACAATAATACTGAAATACAATGTTATTGTTGGCCTATTAAAGACAAATTTTCAACTGAATTTTCATACTGCAACTGCACCAATTAACACCAATTTTCCCCTTTTCTCAAGCATATTATGCCAAACAGTGGGGCCAGGTAAGATAGAATTAGTCACAAAAAACAAGGAAGATCATGATCTTCTACAGGCTGTAAAGAAGTAAAATTAAGTCTTAATTTTTCTGCCTAAAGGGGGAAAAAAGGAACAGATCTTGACTACAGAGTTTGCATAGATCTCCATTTTTCTAAATTTCCTGGTTGTTTCCAGGATGGCCTTAGGACTATTCTGAAATATCCCTCTAAATATGCTTCATGCAGCCTATGATGGTTTAGGCATAGACTAATTTTATATTAAATAAAATTGTTTCTGGCAGACTTGAGTCTGAAACAGAGAACTTTTAAAAAATATTTTTAATCAACATAAAGGAGGTGATGGTCCCATTATACTCTGCCTCCATCAGACCACATCTGAGGTATTATATTCAGTTCTGGGGACCAACTTTAGGAAAGACATTGAAGATCTGTTTCCAAAGGAAGATGAAAAGGATGGTAAAAGGTTTCAACATCATGCCATATGAGGATCAACTGAAAGAACTCAGGATGTTGCTGGAGAAGAGAAGATATAGGAGGAAAATGAAAGCTGTCTTCAAATGTAGAAGATGGATGAGACCTGTGTAACTTGGCCCTAGAGAGTAGAATGACAGGAGGAACAATGAATAGAAATTGCATGAATTTTATTAGGTTTATTGGAAAGAAAAACTTCCTAATTATTAGAGCTTGCCAAAAGTGGCATCATCTGTGCAAGAGGTAGTGGGTTCCCTTCACTAGCTGTGTTCAGCAAAAGCCTGGAAGAGCACTTGTGGAGGAAGTTACGAGGGGGATCCTTGCATAGGCACAGGTTGGCTTGGATGATCTCTGAGAGCACTTCCAGCTCTGAGTTTCTACAGTTCTGGTGCCTCTCCAAATATATCCAACAGAGAACCTAAGACTGTGGGGAGGAACAATAAACACAGAGAAATGAAATCTTAGACTTCTGACTATTGAATTTTCTCTTGCCTTTCCACTTAGGCATGATCAGCAACTTGCTGGGAGAGGGAACTGTGGACCAGTTGACCAAAATGGTGTTGGTCAATGCACTCTACTTCAAAGGCCAGTGGAAGCTGCCTTTTCCAACCAAGGGTACCCACCATCGCCTCTTCCACAAATCTGATGGAAGTACTGCCTCTGTGCTCATGATGGCCCAGACCAACAAGTTCAGTTGCAGTAAGTGCAAGTACTCCTCTTTTTTTCTCCAAGGCTGAATAATTCCATCATTTTCTCCACTATTTTCTCCACTCTCTCTCTCTAGCTCAAAAGGAGTTTTTTGCACCCAGAAAATCTTGCTGCAATGGGGATGGAGGGCGGGAAAGTCTGGATAGATAGTACTAAAAGAGCAGATCCTCAGGTTATAATTAGGTGAGGAGGTGGGAAGGGAGGGAAAAATAAAAAGGCTAAGAGACAGCTGAAGTCTAAAGAGACTGTGATGGTACTAAGACACCCTGGTGATAGGCAAAAGAGTAGGAGGGAGGAAGGGAACGGAAAATGAAAGAAACTTAAAAGTGAATTCCAAGAATGCATCTGAGAAACTTTAAGGATGGGAAAAGTGGAGAGATCCTCCCCTAGGATAGGGGTAAATGTGTAATGGTTATTTTTATCATCAGTAGACCTTTTCCCTATGTAATGTTCTTGTTCTTTCTAGCTGAGTTCTTGACCCCCAGTGGACACTACTATGACATTGTGGAATTGCCCTATCACGGAGACACCCTCAGCATGTTCATTGCTGCCCCCTATGAAAAGGAGGTACCCCTCTCTGCCCTCACCAACATCTTAGATGCCCAGCTCATCAGTCAATGGAAGGGCAATATGACCAAACTGCCCCGTCTCCTGGTTCTGCCCAAGTAAGTCCTACCAACCTTGCCCCCCCACCATCTTTACCCTCTGTATCAATTCTTGGCAAATTCTCCCTGCCCTCAAGATAAATTCAGGGTTTTCTTGTGATCTCCTAATCTACCAGTGTTTCCCAAGGCTCTGAGACTCCAATTAAAATTTCTGGTGGTCTATAATAGATTAAAAACAGTTGCTCCCCTTTGCTTTTGGTGAGGTGTAGAGAGAAAAGGGACTATTGGAGCCTGCCTCTGGTCTCTTGCCCGCTAACACACAAAGAGCGAGCCAGTCACAAGAAAATAGAAATCTGTAGTGGGAGACTGAGGGTGGGGCATGTCTAGGCCATCATTTTTTTTTAAGATTTCTCCAACTCTTGAAAATTTTAAAAGTGTGTATGTGTGTTTGTGTGTCTGTGTGTGTGTGTGTGTGTGTGTGTGAGAGAGAGAGAGAGAGAGAGAGAGAGAGAAATACCATCTCTTCTATCAAATTAGTAAACCTAACCCGCAGCTCTTAGGTAAAGCCTCAATTAATAAAGCAAATTTATTTTTAAAAATCCTTCTAAAGAGAGAAGATGGGGTGATTAAGGCTGAGGTTAGGTAATTTCAGAACTCCAGGGAAACCTCTTCCTGTGTCTGCCCCACTTTTTCAGATGCTTTCAATAGCTGACAGACTTTTTTCTGCTTTTCTCTTTTTTCCTTCTTTTTTTAAAAAACAAAAATTGTGGCAATCAGTCATGTCCTGGTGAGAACTGAAGAGCTCAAAAGCTTCCCTGCTTGAGCTCTCTTCATGACTGACTCTAGAAAACAAAATCTACAAACGAAATCTTTTTCTGAGATGTCCTTCCACAAGAATTTGCCCTTGACTCCCAACCAGACTGGGTAAAACAACGCCAACACTTCTGTCTCATTAAAGGAAAAGGATCAATCACCGGCCATGACCTCCAAACCTATATATTTATCCCTAATTTATTTTCCAAATGCCTGCTAGACATCTCCCACTTGGATGTTAATTCAGCATCTCAAATTCAACATGTACAAACCGGATCGATCTAGTTCTTGTTTCCTCTAATCTTATTCCTCCTCCAAACTCTTGTTTGTGTTCAGGGCACCAACAGGTTTCTAGCGGAGGTGCCTTGGTGTTAACCTTAGCCATATTTGTAAACTTGGGAGATTTCTGACTTCTACCTTTCCCTCATTCTAGTTGCAAAGTCAGCTTAATTCTACTCCCACAGAATCTCCCACATTTACCACCCTACCACCAGGGCTTTCATCACCCTTCTTCAAGACTATTGTCATACTCTCCTAATTAATCTGTCTCCCTAACTTCAATTCTCAAACCCATCCTTCCCCCAGATGCCAAAATAACATAATGAAAGCACCAGTATGAAGATGCCACCTTCCTGATCAAAAATGTTCAGTGGTTCCCTTCCACGACCTGGCTCCCACCTACCCTCCATCTTGGTCTCACATTACTCCTCTTCATGCATTCTTATTTGTTCCTCCAAACTCAACAGTCTATCTCCTTCCAGCATCTGTGCATTCCTACAAGCTATCCTGTACATTTAGAATGCCCTCCTTCCTCATCTCTACCTTCCTTCAAGGCTTAGCTCATATATTTATTGGTGCCCTCTCCTACCTCAAACTTTTCCTTTAGCACGTTTTAACATTTCTCCATTGCCTCCTTCTATAATGCAATGTAATGTGTCCCATGTTGCTTCCCTCCAGGGAAATAAAGATGCCTTGAAGGCGGGGACTGTTCTGCTTTTGTCCTCATGTTCCTTAGTACCCAGTACAGTGACTTGCTTTAAAAATCCTTATTGAATTAAGAAACTCGACAATACCAGAAATCTACCTCTAGCTTAGATGAAGACCCTGCAAACAAATAAATACCTCCCTCTCCACTCTTTCAACAAGTTCTATATTGTCTCTTGGCAACGAAGACAATAGATTATTTAAGAGTGAGGCCTCTGGAAAGAGCACCAGCTCAAGACTTAGAACCTTGGGTTCTCTTAGTGATGTGTGCCCTGAACTTGAGCTAGGTCCTCTGATTTTGCAGGTTTTCCCTGGAGAGTGAAGCTGACCTGAAAAGGCCTCTGGAGAACTTGGGGATGAAGGATATGTTCAGGCCAGGAATGGCAGATTTCACTAGACTTTCTGGTAAGGAATCCTCTATGCATTATCTTGGTTCTTCTCCCTACCTCTGGGAACTAAAATCATCTGTGAATGTGAAAAGGGGGTGGGGAAAGCATCATCCAGAAAATGGGCTGACTGGCCCTTGTATCTATTTCTATCTCAGACCAAGAAATACTCTATGTGTCCCAGGCCTTACAAAAGGTGAAGATTGAGGTGAATGAGAGTGGTACTGTGGCATCTTCAACCACTGGTAAGTCTGGCTCAGACAGAAATGAGGGCAGGGTGAAGTGGGGCAGTTCTTGAAATAAACCCCAGGCACTGAAGAGAAGGTTCACTCCAAAGATACAGGAAATTGTTAACCAGTCCCTTGTTCCCCTAGGATGAATTAGGGTGTGGCCTAGTCTCCCAAGTCCATCTCACTGTGGACTAAACTTACTTCCCAGCTCAAGGTAGTCCTCTCTTCACAAATCAGTTCCTTCTCTAATCAAGGAAGGAAACAGCTCTCATTCATACATTTACCAAGACTTTCTTCAATCACATTTCTCTTTCTAAAAGTGGGGGTCCTGCTTTCCCCAGGATCTGACTTCTTCTCTCTGCAACTCCTATAGGACCCTGCTTATTGAAAAGTTTCCAAAAGACTAGCTTTTAAACAGTGGGAAGTAAGTATGTGGAAGTTGGGAAACAAAGGGAAAAGAAGGAAAAAAAAAACACAACTCTTTAGTCAGAGGACCTGGATTCAAATCCCACTTCAGATGCTTACTGCTGTGTGACCTTGGGCAAGTCACTTAACCACCTTTAGCTTTCTCACCTATAAAAAGAGAGGGCTAGACTAGGTAACTTCTAATGTACCTTCTAGCTCTAGATCTATGATCCTATGAACCCCAAGGCATGGTACAGATTGATAATATATGTAATTTCATAAAGAGGCTTTAGATAAAGTCACAGATAATAATAGGTTAAGAGAAACTAGGATATTTCAGGGGAATATATCTAATTGTTCAAGGTTATTAGGTTTGGGGTTTTTTGGGAAGGAGGAAAACCTAGACTGTCTCCCAAATCATTCTTCAGTCCTATTATCAAGGCAGCCATGGTTGCAACTCTTATGTTCTTATGCTTTAAGAGGTTTGTTTTTGTTTTTTCTTCCAGCCATTGTTGTCTCTGCTCGAATGGCTCCCCAGGAGATCATCATGGACAGGCCCTTCCTCTTTGTAGTCAGGCACAACCCCACAGGTGAGGGATTAAAAAATACCACAACACTCTGAGGGTTGTTCCATCTTGCCTTGGGCAAGACAGACTCAAAAAGACTATCTCTGTTCTTAGGGAATTTCTAAGGAAAGTTATCTTTAGTCACCACTCATGTACACTTATCTTTCTACTAGGTGAGGCATTATGATGTGTGCTAGATTGGTGCTAGATTGGTAATCAGGGTCTGAGCTCTATTCTCTGTTCTGCCAATTAGATGTCAGCCAATAGACAAGTTATTCATTCTAAGCCTTATTTTATTCATCAATTAAAAGACAAAGTCAGACTAAATTATCTGTACAGTCCCCTTTGGTTCTAAAATTCTACAATTCTTTTTATCTCCTCTAGGAACAATTCTTTTCATGGGACAAGTGATGGAACCCTAAGAGATCAGATCTTCCCTTTGGGAAAAGGAATGCTCATTTGGAACAAAACTAAAAAGTGACATTCACAAAAAAAGATCCACTTAAGAAATGACTCCCCCCATCCATTTCTCTTTCTAGAAAAAGACAAAACAAAACAACCACTTTTCCCTTTTAAAACCTCACCCTTAGGTCTTGGCCTCTCACACACAGGCTCTGTGAGTCTCCTTTCCTCCCAAAACGGGGGAGGTAGCCACTGAAGCAATTTCCAAGAGGGCCCCAAGCCAGATGGTTAAGATTTGCAGGATCGCTCAGACATCTGCTTCCATTTGGTCAACCCTCTGCCCCCTGGTTCCCACTAAGACCCTGAAAAGGAAAAAAAAAAACCAAGACTGTGGGGAGCTTTAGTGTGCTTGGCAGAAGCTATCTGCTTCCCAGTCATGTTGCCTTCAACTCTTCCACTGTCTGCCACTGCTGAGGAGGCTGGCAGCAGGCCAGAGGAGGTCAGTAGAAAGAACATCCTCTAATCCTGTTCTAACTGGATACTGACCGTCATCCCCTTCAAAAAAGAGGACTTCTAAGGATGGGCAAAAGAACTCCCCAGATGGCACCAGGACTCACTTTGGCACAGCACCTTCCCTAGAAAACAGGATCCAAAGATTCCTTCAGACCCTAAGCAGTTTGCTTACTCAGAGAAGCCGATCTGTTGCTCTTCTTACCCTTTTTGCTCTGGGGGAGGAGAGGAAGAGGAGCCAGATAAATACGAGTGGATCTTCTCCGATGCTATTTTCTGGGAACAGGAGAAGCATTAAGATAGCATGTGTGAATACTGTATGTTTACTTAAACTGTGTGTGTGTGTGTGTGTGTGTGTGTGTGTGTGTGTGGCAGAGAGAGATGTCAAGAAAGATTTAATATATTCATGTATTGGTATTGTTCCTTTGCACTTGTTCTGCTTCTGTGTAGGAGAGAATATCAATGAGGCTCCGTAGGCTTGGCATAATTTACTGAGCTCATTAGGAAAAAAAACAAAACCAAACCCTACGGCCTAGTGTGTAATGAGGCCTGCAACGCCACCTTGTGGTCACATAAACACCTGCAATTTCTCATTTCAGATCAGGTTAGAAAAGCTTTCAGATGCTTTCATTTATAGTTTTGACTCAGAGGGGTGTACAGGGCAGGTCTTTACACATGTCGACCCACCACCCATTACAGGAAGGTGGTTAGGTCCTGTCTGTGGAAATCCATTTCATAATCTCCTGGAGGTATGTCATGGAGATCAAGTGAGGAGAAATACAAGTATTTTTTTTGCATACTTCCTAACTACATGGGATGGAATATGGATACAACATGGTAGAAGCTCAATCACCCCACTATGTATGAGTTCCACAGCAAGCTCCATTAAGTAAAGGGTCCTCCATTATCCTTCCTACTAATTTTTCATTATGCACTGGATGGTGAGAGGTACATGTAGTACCCACAATGTGACACCAAAATGTTGATCCAAATTTCTTGAAGCAGTTTGTAGATAATTATATAACTTTTTTACCCTCTTTTGATATGTAAATAAAATAATTTAAAAAAAATAATAAAATATGTCAAAACAGTACCTTTGCCATTTATTCCATTTGGTACCAGGGGTCAGACCAAAGGATTTATAGGCTAACAGGTTGCTACATCTGGAAGAGATCTTAGAGAAATGCACAAATTTAGAAAGTCTTGACTACTAAGGGCTAAGAACATAAGCACAGAGAATTAACCAGGCCTCTACTTCAGATGTCAACGCCCAGTAACGTTTTATGTGGAGGTACAATTTGTTCTGGGTGTCAGCTTCAACAAAGCAGGGGTATATCCTGAAACATGCTACCTCCAACCATTCCGGGAATTACTTCTCATTCCCCAAAATATGCCATGGACAGCCTAACCTCCTATTTTTGCTCAGACTGGTTAGTCCGCCCCATCTTGGAATCCCATCCCCCTTCCCTATTGATTCTTTAAGGTCCAAACCAAGTCCATGAATCATTTCTACACCCTTCCAACTCAGAGTTACCTTTCTAGACCTCTGTAGGATTATTTATTGTCTGTATTACTCCTTTGGGGTTTTATCATATCTCATATACTTCTTTAGTCTTTAGTCTTCATTTAGTTCTTGTACTGTTACTTAATTTTTATGTGTTTATGTTTTGTCCCCCTAACTAGAATAGTTAGTGAGGGAATGGATTTTCTGATATCTATCCTTCTTTGTAACTCCCTAAAACTTTACAAATATTTTCTTTAAAAACTCCGATTCTTCAGTAAACTAGAAGCTCTGGTCTGGCCAGAAATCAGGCTCCCTTCAATAGCAACTCATATCTGTGTTTACATAATTATTTTTTAATTGAAAGAATCCCCTCACCCTCAAAAACCATTTTATATGCTAGTAATAAAGACCAATCATTTAAAACATGAAATGACCTATAGGATCAAATATCAAGTCCTTTTTGACATATAAATCTCTTCACAGCCTGACTCTTTCCTATCCTACACTCTACTCTCAGTCCATGCACATCCAATCATATTGACCTACTAGCTATTCCTCAAACAGAAAACTTCATCACCCATCTTTCTACCTTTAAAATGGCTATATGCTCATAACTAGAATTTTTCCCTCTTCCCTCTTTCACTCTTAGCACCCTTTACTTCCTTCAAGATTAAGCTCAAATTCTACCTTCTGTAAGGAGATTTTTCCTGTCCTATCCCCCATGCCCTCCCAATCTACTCCACTACCTTCCATATGCTATGTATGTATTTTATATAAGCCTACTTATTCATGAAGACTTCATCTAAGATATATTTAGATGCCCTGTGCATCTATAGAGACCCATAAGAAAAATTATCTGGGAACAGAGAAGGAGATATCTTTTGCAACTATAGATAGGGAAAGAGGTTTTGGCCAAACATTATGGGTCAGAAAGACTAACAACAGGTAAAGTATGCAATTTTGGTTGCACAAAATTGAAAAGTTTTGGCACAAACAAAATCAAGGAAGTAAAAATTTGAAGGGAAAGTGTTACTTTGTACCAAAACTTCTCTGACATGGATCTGATATCTAAGCTATATAGAGAATTGATTCAAATATATAAGAACAAGAGTGATTACCCAATCAGCAAATGGTCAAAGGATATAAACAGGTCTCAAAAAAAATACAAATTAGCAACAACAATGTGAAAAAATGCTCCAAATCACTAATAAAAATGAAAATGCAAATTAAAATAACTGTGGTTCCACATATCCACCTATCAGATTATCAAAAATGACAAAAAGGAGGAAATGACAACTGCTAAAGGAAATGTGGAACGCATTACTGAGGAGCTATGAAGTAGTCTTGACATTCTGGAAAGCAAGATGAACTCTGCCCCAAAAGTTACAACTACAAATCCTTTTATCCAAGGTCACCACCACTAGGTACATGCCCAAAAGAGATCAAAGAAAGAGAAAAAGGATCCAAATATCCACAGTTTGTTGTAGCAAAGAAATGGAAATTAAGGGGGTGTTTATTCAATTGGAAAATAACTGACTTATGAAAGATGAATATAACGAAATATTTCACTGTAAGAAATGAACAAATAGATGAATTCAGAGAAATCTGAGAAGACTTGTATGAACTAATGCAGGACTAGGAGAAAAATCTATACAATGATTACATGGGGTGTGCCAACTTGAACTAATTCAACTGGCTCTCCACTATTAAACTTTCAGTATGAACATTTCCACCACAGAATTGTTATTGTGCTGAATGTGAAGGCCTAAGATAGTGATGGAAAAAGTGTTAATAATTCAGATTATGCTTAAAAGTATGTCTTACATACTTTTTTTGTTTTTTGGAGAACCAGTTATTAAACATTTACCAACATAGATAGCCCTGGCTATAACTCTATAAGACTTAAGATCAATGCAATGACCAATCACAGCTCCAGGTACAGACTGAAACGTATTTTCAGACATGGCTAATGTATAGCTATGTCTTGCTTAACTACACTTATTTACACACAGGATGGATGGGGGTGGGGCAGGGGGAGAAGGATGAAGTTCAGATAGAGACTAATGACAGTGATTAAAAAGAAGAAGAAGAAAAGAAAGAAAAGAACATCAATGAACACAGCTGGAAAGGAGACAGACTAGCAGCACAGCTTTGGACTGGTATTATATTTGTGTGGGATGAAAGACCCTCACCAATTAAATTTATAATAAGGAGCCATCTCAGGGTGGGAACAGAAATAAATTTTATTCAATTCCCGAGAATTGGGCGTCCTCTGCTAGCACAAAGCAGAACCAGCAAAGGAGGCGCTTTACAAGGGGCAAAGCACCCATAATTATACCTAACACAAGAGAATTCCCACCCACCTCTGACCCTTCTCACCATTGGCGGGGAGGGGGGCTTACAATCTGAGCACGAAAGCTAGACAAAGAACCGGGAAATTGAGGCACAGAAACTCCAATTCCCATTCCCTTAGTTAATGATTACAACTGAGGTGACATCTATAAATCTAAAGAAGGAGAATAGGATAAGGAGAGGGGGAGACCCTCTCCATTCTTTACAGTAGAGAAAAACAGGTCTTATGACCCTGTTCTTACTGAGAAAATCTTTAAACCAGAACCAGAAGAAGAACAAAAAGTTTCAGGGTAAACTTTCCCAGAGGCTGAGCCATCAGACTCTCACAGCCTCAGAATTTTTTTTCACTTCCCTATTTCTTGATTTTTAAATATTTCTTAGCATAGATACAGATATATATTTATACATACCTTCCCTGTAAAGTCTTCACATTTTATTTACCTCACAGGTATTGAATATTTTTTTAAAAAACAAATGAAATTCTCAATTTACATACAATCCTCTTTTTCTATTCTTTATGTCCCAGTGGAACTTTAACAAAAGCCAAGGTTTGCAGGAGTTAAAAAATGGAATCACTGAAATGTAAAAGATAAAAACTTCAGATTCAAAATAAACATTCCCCACTCTTTTAGAAGGGATAGGAGGCTTGATTACCTCAGTTGCATACAAAGAGTCCAAGACAAAGCCTGGCTTTAACATCAAGCCCAAAGTCAGAAAGAAGCCTCGAAGAATGAACAAACAAATGAATAAAAAAAGCATCCCACTATTAAAAAAAACTATTACAGGGATGAGGCTAGTCGAGAAAAAGAGAATAACTTCAAAACATCTACAAGCAAAACTTCAAAGAAAAAACATAGCTTCAGAGAAAGTTCAACTAGAGTTCCTGGAAGAGATGAGGTAAGAGTTTAAAAAAAGAACTTAACAAAGTCAAAAGACTAAAAATACAGAAGAAAACAAAGTAGCTCACAGCAAAAAACAACTGACCTGGAAAACATATTGAGGAGAAAAAAAATTAAGAATCATTGGACTATCCTGAATACCAGGACCAATAAAGAGCCTAGACATCATATTTCAAGAAATCTTAAAAGGACACTGCCCAAATCTCTTAGAACCAGGGGGGAAAGTAGAAAGAAAAGAAATCAACCCGTCAATTCCTAAGAAAAACCCTAAAATGAAAACTCTTAGGAACATTATAAGCCAAATCCAGAGCTTCCGAGTCAAAGAAAAAAATACTATAACCAGCCAGAAAGAAAGAATTCAATCACCATGGAGCCACTGTTGAGGGTTGAGGGAGATGAGGTCCAGGAACCCCAAGACTGGAGTTCCCAGATGGGGTCATTGAGGGGGAGTACTCCTCAAGGACTGGAGTACTGGAGAGGGTCAGGGCTATCTGGAATGAATTCAAGATCTCAAACATTCTTTATGTCAAGGTGGCAAAGATTTATTACACTTTACATGGGGCAAGAGTTCTTAGGGAACCTGCAGCCTTACAGGGGTGAAGTTAAGTTTTTGTAGAAGATTTAGGGGGGAAACATGTCAATTAAGTGTTTTGGGGTGGGATTAGGGAGTAGTTAAAGGGTGGTCAGTTCTTAAAAGAACATGCACTTTTTGTATCTACTGCGCAGGTATCTTACCCAGAGTTCACTGGGAAATAGCCCAAGGGTGGGGGGGGTGCTACCTGGAGGTGTGGTTTTGATTGTGAAATATCACTAAGTCAACTAACAGTCAGGGCTGACTGGAAATATCCAGGTGGCTCCCATCAAATGTCTTGTTAGACAAGATGAATGTAAGGAAGTATATATTTGACTATGTCTAGGATACATATCAGTAAGGTCAGTAAGTAGTAAATATCGTTATGTCCCAGTGCACAGCCAATTAGCACGTACACAGGGAGTCAGATCAATAAATTCTATAGGTACAGCTGCCCAAAGTATCAGGAGAGATAAGTGTTTTGCTAAGGAATGCTGCCCTTGAACTGGAGAGAAACTGCTAGGGCCAATGCTTTGAAGCTAGGGAGAGATGTGATTTTAGAGCTGGATGTGATTTTGGAATTGGGGTCCAGGCACAGGCACCCAAGCACAGGCTAAGGAGAAATGTTAGAATTAGGGTCTAAGCACAAGCACCCAAACACCCCATCACCACAATCAGTATCATATGTGATTTAGCAGTCACTCCTATGCAAGCAGAGAGTTTATAATATCATATTCTAGAAGGCAAAGGATATAGGTTGCAGCCAGGAATAACTTACCCAGGAGAGGGGGGAAAACCAACCTTTAATGAAATAGAAGACTTTCAAGCATTCCTGATGAACAGATCAGAGTTACATAGAAATTTTGAAGCACAAATACAGCAGTGAAGAGAAACACAAAAAGGTAAATTTGAGTGAGTGATTATAAGGGGCTAAACAAGGATAAACTGTTACATTTTAACATGAAGAGATGATTGATACATGTCCCCTTGGAACTCTATCATCAAGAGTCATAGAGGAAGTCTAATTAAAATAGAGTGAGTGGTTCTGTGTCTTGATGATTTTAAAAAAGTGGGAAGAAGGGAAAGGAAGATTAGGAGAAATTATCTCACAGAATCAGAGTACACACATAAACATCTATACAAAGGAGGGGGGAGTGGCTGACACTTGAACCTCATTCTCAACTAAACTGGTTTAGGGGGAAAAACAGAGAGACAGAGAGAGACAGAGAGACAGAGAGAGACAGAGACAGAGACAGAGACAGAGACAGAGAACTGGGTACAGAAATACATGTCATCCAACAGAGAAATAGAAGGGAAAAGGAAGAATCAGAGGGAGATTGGATTAAGGGAGGGATTAGTACTAAGCAAAACAAACTCTAACTCAACATATCAAAAAAATTATAGCTCTTTTTGAGGTAGCAAAGAATGGGAATTTGAGGGATTGTCTATCAGCTGGGAAATGGATGAACAAGTTATGATGTATAAATGTGATGGAATACTATTGTGCTATAAGAAATGATAAAGAATATTATTTCAGAGAAATCTGGGAAGACCTATATGAATTGATACAGAGTGAACAGAACCAGGAAAACAATTTATACAATGTCAACAATATGGTAAAGACAAATAACTTGGGAAAAAAATAGGAATTCTGATCAGTGTAATGACTAACCACAATCCCAGAGGTCTAATGATGAAACATGCCTTTCATCTTCTGAGAGAGAGGTAAAAGACACAGAATGCAGGAGACATTTTTTTAACATGGCCAATTCAGAAATTTGCTTTGCTTGACTATATATAATATTTGCAAAAGTTTTTGTTTTTCATTCATTCTCAATTTGGAAGAGGAGATGAGAAGAATAGAAGGCACGTTTTTGCTAACTGAAAAAAAATATAATTTTTTAAAAGGAAAACTCTGATCGATGAAATGCCCAATTAGGACTCCAGAAGAACAATGATCTATCATGCTCCCTTCCTCTTGGCAAACATGATGGACTAAAGGTACACAATGTCTTGTATATTTCAGATATGGACATTATGTAGATTTGTTTTGTATGATTATACTTGTCACAAGGAGGACTTTTTTGGGTACGAGAGAAAGGGAAAGTAGGGAATAAGTGATGATAATTTTTTAAATGGAAGGAAAAAACACAAATAAACCATCTAAAAATAAATAGAAGGGAAAGGAAGAAGACGTGCTGCACATTTTTGGAACTACAATGTTAAATGTGAAATAAATAAAAAGCTAGCTATACTTACTGGAGATTCGTGGTTTCATAAGTAGTACTCTTTTTCTCTTCCTTCTTGTATATGGAAATGTTTATATTAGTTGATATTAGTCAAATTCATGATAATAAAAAGGAAATTTTTTAAAATATTAAAGCAGATGCTAAAGTCTAACATTTGGGGGAGCACTTTAAGGGTGTGTGTGTATGTGTGAGAAAGACAGAGCAAGAAAGAGCCAGAGAGAAAGAGACAAAGGCAGCCAGAGAAAGAGATAGAGACAGATTTTCTTTAGCAAACTTACCTCCTTGCAAACTTTTTGGTTGATGTGAAAATAACTGCCCATAATCATAATTCAATTATATTAATAAACCTCTTAAAAGTGTTTGGTTGGAGACCTAGATGTGCTGGAGAAGGAGAAAGAAAGAGCCAGAGCTATGTCTGAAAGCAATATGTCCTTATCAAGTAAGTCCTCCTAGAGACTGGATTCCCCAAACCCCTATACCAGAGAGTCCTTCTTCTTCCTAGGGAGGCACAGCATGGCTTCTTAGAGGTTGGACACCTAACAAGAACAGCTAGGGCCATAATGATACAGCTACTGATTTTTGTTGCTGTTTAATCATTTCAATCGTGTCCAACCCATTTGGGGTTTTCTTGGCAAGGATACTGGAGTGGCTTGCCATTTACTTCACTAGCTCATTTTACAGATGAGAAACTGAGGCAAACAGAGGTGATTTGACCAGGGTCATGCAACAAGTAAATCTCTGAGGCCAGATTTGAACTTAAGAAGAGGAGTCTTCCTGACTTCTGCATCCTATTCACTGCACCACCTAGCTTCCCAGCTATTGATTAGCAAAGGCAAATCTCTTGCTCTGAGATGAGGGTATGTGAGGGTCAATTTGCCAGTTGGGGCTAGGTCAAGGACCACTTACATTATAGTTAGGTTATGTGCAAAAACATGGCCAAGATGGCAGCTGGTAAGCAGGGACTAGAGTGAGCTCCGTTACCAAGTCCCTCCAAAAACCTATAAAAAATGGCTCTGAACCAATTCTAGAACGGCAGAACCCACAGAACAGCAGACGGAAGCAGGGCTCCAGCCCAGGACAGCCTGGATGGTCTCTGGGTGAGGTCTATTCCACATGGAGCTGGGAGCTGGGAGCTGGGAACGGAGTGGAGCAGAGCCCAGCCTGAGTGGCGTGGACCATCCAGACCAGAAGCCGGGCGGAGGGGGCCCTAGCGCCCTGAATCAGTGAGCTGCGGCAGTTACCAGACCCCTCGACCCACAAACACCAAAGACTGTGGAGAAGGTTAGTGGGAAAAGCTGCGGGAGTGGAAGGAGTTCGCAGTTCGGCTTCCAGCCCTGGGGGCAGCGGAGGTGGGGCAGCTACAGCTGTTGTTACTTCCGGCTCCAGGCCCACCTGGTGGGAGGAATTAAGGGGCGGATCAGAGCAGGGGTGCACAGCCTGCCGAAGATCTAAGCCCAGTTCGGGTTGGGGGTTCTTGGGGAAGGAGCAGTGTGGGTCTGACAGAGCTAGCACCTCCCCCCCAAACGTGGAACATAGAACTCGTTAGTCTACAAGCAGTCATAACCCACTGAAAAACTCAAGGGTCAAGTTAGTTGGTTCGGAATATGGCCAGGCAGCAAAAACGCACCCAGATTCAGTCTCAGACTTTGGATTCTTTCTTTGGTGACAAAGAAGACCAAAACATACAGCCTAAAGAAGACAACAAAGTCATAGAGCCTACAACAAAAGCCTCCAAGAAAAACATGAATAGTTAGGTTATGTGGGTGATCTAACTAGTACAAGAAGTCCAGCTGGGTAATAATAGCTGCCTCAACCTCAGTTAGGGGATCATATAGTCCTATACCTGGCGCAATAAGGCTTTACAACCTGGCAATCAATCCACTCCCCCAATTTCTGCCATCCTTATAATAACTTGAACCTGCTTGTTCAGTTCAGTGAAAGTTTCTCATGTACATGAATTCTGATGGCTGCTGACACGTCCTATAAAAAACCTATGTGTAGTGAGAAGCATTGGTAAAATTTCTGACACCAAAGGGAAGAGTCCTTGATTGTCCAGTCCTATGCTCTCTAGAACCCAGACCATTTGTTTTAACAATCCAGCTAGCAGCTTCTGTGGGGACGTAAGATCCCCCCATAGCCAGCACCCAGGAGGCTGCCAGGCACGCCGGGAAAGCACAGGTTCTTTTTATCTGCTTAAACAAGGAAAGCACGATGAAGGGATTGACCAGCTTTCTTTAATCCAGCATTCAGTTAGTTCAGGGGATCATACAGACAAGCATCAACAGATAGACCAAATACAGATCACAGCCAGCTAGTTCAGGGGAACAAACAACCAACATCCTGAAGTTCAGAACATTTATTTAGTTCGGGGGAAAACAAAACCAGTACCCCAAACTTCAGAACAAAATACAAACAAATTACAAGCACCAACAGACAGACCAAATACAGATTCATTCACTTACTTCAAGGGGAAAAGCCAGCACCCTGAAGTTCAGAACATTCATTTAGTTTGCGGGAAAATCCAGCACCCCAAACTTCAGAACAAAATACAAACAAATTACAAATATCAACAGACAAACCCAATACAATTCACAGTTACCAACATCTGGGCTCAGCCCGAGAGCAAGGGCTGGCCCAGAGTCACGCTCGCCACTGCTCCCACGCCAACCGGAAAAGGAAAGAGGAATCTTCAAGCCGTCTTCTCCCCTCTTATAGAGTTTTTGACATCATCAAGCGCCGCCTGAATGACCAGGGCTGATTGGTTCTTGAGTTGGCCCCTCCCCCTGGAGTAGACTAGGTTAACCCCCAATAGGGCATGGCTCTGGAGTTAACACCTCCCCTCAGCCAGCCCCATGACTCATCACACAGGAAGTTCTCTGCTCCCAGGCATGGTCTCTGGGCTTCCTGCCCTGGAAGAGGAGCAGCAGGCCCAGCACCCGGCAAGGCCCAATGAGATAAACTGAGCCACCCAAAGAAATGTGACCATTCTGGTCACACCATTCGGCCATACCCATGGCCACTGCCCAGTTATTACTGTAAATGAAGATCTCCATTCCCTTCTTCAAGGCTCTCTCACATGCTAGCCAGGCAGCCTGCAGTCCAGCCCACGGGCAGGGCCAGAATCAATACTAGACTACTGGCTAAATCCAGTTACAGATGCCTCTCATGGAGTAGATGGAGCCATTGGTAAACCAGGAAAAATGGCATTTCTCAATAGCCTGCATACACATTGCTGGAAGGGCCCATTGTTTCAACAATCCAGCTAGCAGCTTCTGTGCAGGTCCACCAACAACCAGCACCCAGAAAGCTGCCAACACACTGCAAAAGCACAGGTTCTTTAGATCTGCTTTAGTGAAGAAAGCAACGTTAAGGGGTTGACAAGCTTACTTTAATTCAGCATACAAATATCACTCACTTAGTTCAGGGGAAAAGACCAGCACCCTGAACTTCAGAGCAAAATACAAACATCAACAGACAGACCTTGTCTGATTCAAATCCCAATACATAGTTACCAGAGTTTAACAAAGTCCCAGAATCCAGGTTACAAGCTGGAGGGCTCTTAGCTACAGCTGCCTGGAGTCTCCACATCAGCACCACCACGAGTGAGAGCCTTAAACAAATTACAAACATCGACAGACAGACCAAATAGAGATTCATAGTTACCAACATCTAGGTTCAGCCCAGGAGCTCATAACGAGGGCTGGCCCAGAGTCACTCGCGCCACCACTGCTGTGGGTAAGAGCTCCAAAAAAGAGAAAGCCAATCCCTAGTTTTATATCTTTTTCAGGGTCAAGGGTGAGTCACACATGCGACTCACCCATGTGACCTAGAATTGTCACAAAGAGGCAACTTGAACCCACGTGGTCTAAAAGCCTCTGATGTCCCAAACATGTCACTCAAACTCATGTGTAAACTAGGCCCTCCCCTGAGGCAAGGAGGCACCAAGGACTGCCAAACCTAATCAAGGAAACAAAGGCCAGACTCTTCAAGGGGATTTGGTTGAACTGAGCGCTAAGAGCCCATGTTGCTTACCAACACACCCATACACATACTGACTCCCAAAAGCTTGTGACACTTCTTCCCTCCATGGTCTGTAATCCTCTTGCCCAAACCTCCCCACTTCCATGATCCAAATAGGGCAGAGGCTTTAGAGAATGACTTAAGATCTGGATGGGGCTAAAGGGTCTGAACTGCCAAGGTGCTAGAATTCATGATAAAATTTTACTAGTACCCCCATAGCCTAGACATCAATTGCGTTCTCATCAACCCTATTTTTCAGGAGTCACAATCAATGCTCCCTCCAGAAGGGGCTGTCATTTCCCTTGGCCCACCTAGAAGGGTGGCAGGCTCTGTATCTCTTTCCCCCATTGCCCGAACACCTTTTTCCATTGATAGTAGTATTTGCCCAGGCCACTGCTATCCCATTTCATCAATCAGCCCACACCTGTATAGTTGTATGGCAAAGCAAACCAATAGATAAGCCTGAAACCTTCAGGCACAGAAGGTGGAATCTAATTGCCTCTGAGGCAAGCTGATCATGGAGTGTAGTATATCTTAGGGATGCTGCATAGATCCAATCTATCACAACAATTTCCTTTAGGAACTGAGCTTCCTCCCTTGCAGATCTCTACCGGGGAGGCAGGTGCAACAGCAATTCATCTCATGGGGCCAAAGATCTATAACTCCCATCTCAGCCACATGAAAAAGACAAAGGGTAGTCGCCCTGCGCACCTGGTAACTGATTCATTCAACTAGCTCTGCAAAGTCCTCGGAGAGCTCCCTAAGCCCTGGGAATGGCTGCTCTGGAGAATGTCTCCTCATTGGCTCTACTGGACCATGCCCTTTAGCAGCCACTGCTGCAGTGACTCGTAGGGTAGTTGTTTGGTTCTCTCTTGCAACCTTTCCAATCCTTTGATAGTCAAAGCGTACCCTGCCCCTGCTGTATCTCTGTGGAAGAAATCACCTTCCAGGGGAAATATAACAAGATGATCCCCAGGATTTCTTACCTTCAGTACCTAAATCTTTTCTGCACTCCTACCCTTGATCTCATGTCTTATGGCTCTGATCTCAGCACAGCACATTACAGTAAAACCTCTGCAGGAAAAGTACTTCCGGACAGAGGCCCATTGATTCCTATCTGTGGTCTGCCATTTCACCCCAATTATCAACCATTCCAAATGTAATGGAGGCCTTGCAATGTTAGAACAAAATGAAACACCTGTAGGTCATTCAACAGTTAATAAAAAGATGTTTATTTAGCTATAGCATAGAAAAGATATTTGACAAGGACAAAGCCTCACTTAGTTTGGACAGGTGTGGGCCTTCCCTTAAGTCTGATCGGCAGGTCAAGGTGTGGTGACTCCCATGGTCTTGGGACACCCACTGAGCCAGGCTCCACCTAAGAGGGACTTTTTATGCACACAGGCAACCAAGAAGCCACATCAGCACTGCAAGAGGCCTGCATGAAGCTGCTATAAAGGAAAGTGCAGCTAGATAGAACCTTAGGCCCCTGAGCCCATTAAGTCCTAGTGACAACTTTGTTATGTTTCAATGGAAAAAGTGGCCTAACCCAAATAGGGTGTGGGGAAACCCTATGACAATGATCCTATCAGAACGGGGCAGGGGGGAAGGAAGAACATTTATAAAACATTTTTAATGAATTTTTAAAAAAAAATACAGAGGTGGACACAGAGCAACTCTATTACTATCTTTTTAAACTTCATTCATACACACACACACACACTTCTATGTAACAAGTTCACAGTTCCTTAAACAATGTTTCACCTTTCTTTGTGGCTTGAAATGTTTGTTTTTGTTGATTATGAAGCTGACAATAAACAGTTTAAAAATGTAAAGTAATCTATTTGGGGGGAACTTTAAAAAGGAATTTACAGTGAAGTTTGTTATATCAAAATCAAATGTATCCATAAATTTCAAACCATAATGATACTTCAGATAAAAGGTGGTGGATGGATAGAGTATTGAACTTGGAGTCAGGAAGAGGAGCTTGGCTCCTTCCTCAGACACTCACTAACTGTACGATCCTGGCCAAGTTATTTAACGTTGCTCAGCCTCAGCCTCCTCATCGACAAAATAAGGATAAGACTAGCCCAAGGGTGGGGAACCTGCCACCCTAAGGACACATGAGGCCTTCTAGGTCCTCGAGTGCAGCCTTTTGACTGAGTCCAAGTTTGGATTTGGACAAAGGGCCGCGCTTGAGGACCCAGGGGGCTACATGTGGCCTCCAGGCCACAGGTTCCCCACCCTTGGAATAGCCCCTACCTCATAAGGTTGTTGGGAGGCTTAAACGAGATAATATATTTAGAGTGCTTTGCAACCCTTAATGCACTCTATAAATATCATCCATGTTTGTCTCTTTAGACGATTGTCTCTCACCAAAATAAATTTGTGTCATCAGAATTTCATTCTTAAAAGCATTCCATCTTGCTAAGGTCAGCTTCTCTTCCTAGACTATTAAGGCATGGGATTCTACCTCTTCCTTCTCTGAACTCTGAAATCTGCTCTTCCAAAATTCAGGACACATATCATGTCATGAGTGGCTCACTCCACTTACCTGTCATGAACTCCAAGATGGAGAGCTTCCAAGACTCTGCTTTGGTGTTTAGATCTTCCTTATTGCTCAGATCTGGTCTCCAATTATAATAGTTCCCTTTGCCAATTCCTCAAGCTTTTGAAGAATGAAGTGATCAAAAAAGTAAGTCAAGAATTTATGGGCTACTCTCCTTTTAGTGGAGAGCTCCCAGGCGTGTCCAGTGTATGCAAGGTCCCCTTTCTCTACTATATCGTCCCAGACACACAGTCTATTTTTTTACACTAGATAGTCTAATCCAATACCTTTATTTTTATAGATGGGGACGACTAAGGCACAGAAAGGGAAACAGACTTACTCAGGATCATGCAGTGAGTCACTGGAAGAGCTGGGATTGGAAACCAGGTCTTCTGACTCCTAATCTAAGGGTTTGTTTTTTTTTTTTTTTTCTATTCCACCATTCTGTTCCATAGCCCAGAACTGAAAGAGCTGGCTGGCTCTGACAACCATCATTCATCACAGCTGTATATTGATCAGGTCAATGGCCCCAGGAGAAGAGAGGAAGAGATAACAGCAAAAGAAAACGATGACATAGGAACAGTCAATCATAAACATTAATTGAGCACCTACTATGTACCAGGCACTGTGCTAAACACTAGGGACTAGGTAAGAAAGGTAAAAGACAGGTCCCTGCTCTCAAGAAGCTTAGTCTCAGGCAAGAGGCAAAGTACAAACACTTCTGTACAAACAAGCTACAATACAGGACAAATTGAAGCTAATCAATAGAGGGAAGGCACTAGAATGAAGGGGAACTGGAAAAGGCTTTCTGTTGAAGGTAGTATTTTAGCTAGGACTTGCAGGACGTCAGGAAAACAACATAGGCGAATCCTTATCAGTGGTCCCTACAGACCTTAAGGCTCTTCGTGCTAAGTGCTTCTCAAGCTAAAACTATTGACATCATGACTCCCATCTAGGATTAGGTGGACTTGGAGGTCCATAATGAGCTGCTGAATTTTTCCTTTTCTCCTTTGCATTTCTAAATTATGATAAAACCATATCTCATAAATTCCACCAACAATGCATTGGTGTTCCAATTTTCTCACACCTTCTCCAACATTTATGATTTTTCCTTCTCTGTCATATTAGCTAATCTGATAGGTATGAGGTGTTACCTCAGAGTTGTTTTAATTTGCATTTCTCTAATGAATAGTGATTTAGGGCATTTTCTCATATTATTATAGACAGTTTTAATTTCTTCATCTGAAAACTGCCTGTTCATATCCTTTGACCATTTATCAATTGGGGAATTATTAGTAAATAATTAAACAAACATAACCAAAAAAATTTAATATAAAAGAGAATGGAGTTTGAGAGTAGTTGGGTTTTTTTTTTAATTTAATGCTGGTGCTTGGATTAAAAAAAAACAGGGAGGAGGGAGATGGGAATTTTTGTTGTGTTTTGGTTTTTTTGAGGGGAGAAGATGGGGCAATTGGGGTTAAGTGATTTGCCCAAGGTCACACAGCTAGTATGTCAAGTGTCTGAGGCTGGATTTGAACTCAGGTCCTCCTGACTCAAGGGCAGGTGCTCTACTCACTGTGCCACCTAGCTGCCCCTTACATGAAACTTTTTGAAAGACCTCAAGCACTAAGGTAATTCCAAGCAAGTCAAAACCAATCTAAGAGATCATTTATATTGCAAAGCCATCTGTCAAAAATTGACATCTTTTTTTGGTCATTTGACAAAAGCAGATCCAAAAGCCTATTTCACTATATCCTTGAACATAATTCTCCCATACAATAAAGAGATTATATCTTCGTGTGTGACCAGATCTAAAGAAACACAAATCCTAGAGACCTGTGCCAATTATCAACATGTTCTAGTTTTCACCTCTGCCCCATAAGCTTGAATAAGCCTTCTAAGTTGCATAACTGAGCTGATGATTTTTTGTCATCCGGCCACCAGATGTCACTTTGACTCCAAGGGAAACCCTTCTCTAGAGCAAAGCAGCTATAGGTGGCTTACAAAATTTCAACTTTATTTGACTTAACAAGTTGCATCCCCAGCACTTAACACAGTGCCTGGCATTTAATAAATGCTTGTTGATTTGATCACCTACTATGTGCCTAGTACTAAGCAAAGCACTTTAGGACAAAAGGAAAAGGATACCCAAAAAGAATAAAACAGCCCCTGTCCTCAAAAAAACTCATAATCCCACTGAGGAGATAATGTGTTTATTTATGAAATAAATTAGAATCCAAGTCGACTTTTATTAAGTGCCTAAATGGGTGTTAAAGACAATAAATATAAATTCTTCAAAAGAGTATGAGATATGCAGCTAGACTCTGAAAGATGGGGGTGGGGTTAATCCTAGCAACAAAGAACAGCATGAGAGAAAGCACAGGGATGGGAATGAGCATCATGTATTTGGAGGGTAATGAGGATACCTGTCAAAGCAACTCCTACCAGGGTTCCTGCCATGTTTTTCCCTAAAATGAAGGGAAGTCATCCCAAAGATTTGATTGGTCCAAGGGACCAGAGCTAAAGCTGTTGAAGTGGCCTCCCAGTCACCCAAGGCATAAAAAGCTTGGCCCATGAGGCCCCTCATACCAGACAGAAGTCACACTGTCATATGAAGCCAATACACCCTTTTGATTGGATGCATTTCGGGGGGGCTGTGCCTACCTAAACTAATATTATATTTTGTTGAATATTCTTTCGATACTACTGTTAAGTAAATTTCCCTCTTGTCAAATGTTAGATACAGACAGCTAGGTGGTACAGTGGATACAGCATGAGGCCTAGAGTCAGAAAAACTCATTTTCCTGAGTTAAAAACTGGCCTCAGATACTAACTACTGTGTGACCCTGGGCAAGTCACTTGACCCTGTTTGCATCAGTTTCCTCATCTGTAAAATGAGCTGGAGAAGAAATGACAAACCACTCCAATACTTTTGCCGGGAAAACCCTAAATGGGGTCAAGAAGAGTTGGACATAATTGAAAAAAATGACTTAACAGCAACAACATGTATCTACATGTATCTCATTTCATTCAAATATCAATCCTGAATCAATGTACTGGCATGAGTAAGGCATGGCCCAGAAAAGGAATAAAGAGTGGGCGATAAATTCAGATAGATGGTTTGAATCAGGTTATAGAGGACCTAAGCTGATCACAGTTGATCATGGGGCATAGAATTGGACAGCTCCTTAGAGATTATCTAGTACAGAGCTTCTTAAGCTTTTTCTCCTCACAACCCCTTTTCCTGTTTTGGCACTGTTCATTGGCGTTAGGAGGCCTGAGGGCATGCGAGGTGCAAAGTGCACATGCTTTGTGTTCAGAACCAAGGCTGCGGTGAAGTGGCTAGATGGAACACTGACAAGCACTGCCAGAAACACATTGGATTCATCACACATTTGATTTTTAATTAATTTTTGGTCATTGCATGTTCAGAAACTTTTTATTTTTCAAGACCCCATATGGGATCATGACCCACAGTTTAAGAAGAGCTGATCTAGTGCAATCAGTTTACAGATGTGGAGACTAAAGGCCCAAAAGGTAAAGTGACTAAACCAAAATTTCACAAATGGGCACAGAATTGGGATCTGAAAACAGATCCTTTGACTCTAAATACTATACTTAATATTAAAGGTAATAGGTAATATAAGGGATTATATATAATATTATTAATAATGGGGGATATAATATTCTGAAGCAAGAAAGAGTCAATATTAAAGCAATGTTTTAGGAAAATTAATCTGTTAGAATGTGTGAATAGACTGGAATAGGGACAGAAATAGAAATAGCGAGACCAATTTCAAAACTATTAAAACAATCTGAGAATAAAGTAAGAAGAACCTAGACAAGGTGATTGTGACAGCAGGGATGGGCAGGAAGGGAGAAATACCATAGACATTTGGAAAGTTTCTACTTGAATTTTTTTGCAGTTTGTTGACTGTTAGGATATAAAAAAGAGAAGTTAAAGATAATTCCTAGCCTGGGAGACTGAATGAATGATGGTACTTTGTTAACAATCTTTTTGTTCTAGACCTATGGCCAAAAACACCTTGGGCTAATTTGTAAAGACAGTCAGTATAAAGAGATATGTGTGTGTGTGTGTGTGTGCCCACATGAATCTGTCTAGATGTCTCTAGAGTCCTCTCTCCCCACCCTTCTCCAAGGGAGACTGATTCTCACCAGGAAAGGAATCAGAAGGTTGAGGCCAAAGACCACCACCACTCTGCTCTCCTCAGAGAGAGGCATTACCAAGCTAAAATTATATATGTTTTCTTAAATATTGTCAGTATAGGAGAAGTAATTTTTTAATTCAAGCTACACTTCTAGTTGCTCACCCTTAATAAGAAAGGAGGACCCCAAGCTATATATCTAAGGCTTAACTCCTTTCCCACCATATGTAGCAAATAAAGTCATTTATCCAAATGGACAGCAAAACAGAATCTGACAAATTATACATAAGGGAATATGTACCAGACAATACACAACGGGGAATGAGATAACTCAGCTCAACCAATAGAAAGATCTCACTCAAGGGAAAATTCCCCACAGTCTCTACGGTAGCAAGCTGGGAATAGGGACATGATCGAAGTGCTAGCTCTTTTATATGTTGGCTTCTTAAAGCTGGAAGCCAGATCAGGATTTCTCTTTTCTCTAGCTCTCACCAACTCTACCCCTTACACAAGCCTGGAGCACTGAAAAATCACTCTCCACCAATGAGGAAAATCTCATGCAAATGAACCTTTAAGCCAAGAGTCACACTAAGTTCTATGAAGAGCAATTCCACAATAGATGAAATTGGTAGAAGGATACAAACAGTTCTCAAAAGAACTGCAAACTATTAACAACCATATGAAAGACTGCTCTAAATCATTAATTAATAGAAAAACGGAAATTAAAACAGCTCTTAGGTTTCACCTCAAAACAAGCAAAATGGTAAAGACTACAAAAGGTGGAAACAGAAAATGTTAAAAGGAGACTGGTTGTAGCATAAAAAAATACACTCGAAGATTCTACTGCTAGGTATATACCCCAAGAAATACAAAGACAGAAAGCCAAGTCCCATATGCATCAAAATATTCACTGCAGCATTTTTCGTAGTAGCAAAAAAACTAGGAGGGGAAAAAAAGCTCGTACCCATCAGTGGCTAAACAAACTGTGGTACATTAATATAAAGGGATATTACTGCTTCACAGAACTTCAGGAAGGCTTACATGAACTGATGCAAAGTGAGGAGAACCCCAAAATAATATACATGATGAATACAACAATATAAATTGAAAGATCAATGAAATAAATATGTAATTATAATGATCAAGCTCTGCCCTGGAAAAGAGTTGAGAAAATGCACCTGCCTCCCCTCACTGGAGAAGCAGGGGACTACAGGTGTGTGATGTTTTATAGAGAGAAAGAGAGTTGGCAAAATTTGTTATCATGTGTGTGTGTGTGTGTGCGCGTGCGCGTGCATGCTAGTGCGTTGGTTTTGCTAAACAGTTTCTCAAAATTTCCTTACAGGGGAATGCTCAGTGCATGGGGGAAAAGAGAAGGGTGAACCAGAAATAGTAATAATACTTACAGAGTGGTTCAACATTTACAAAGTGTTATATATGTTATTGGACATTAGTTGGGTGGTCCTGAGCAAGTCTCTTAATCTCTTTCAGCCTCAGCTTCCCAATCTGCAAAATGAAAAGCTTGGACTCAATGCCTTTTAAAGATCTTTTCGTATGATTTTCACAACAGCCCTGTGAGACAGGTGCCCATTTTACAGATGAAGAAATTGAGGCTGGGAGAGGTTAGATGACTTACCCAGGGTCAAACAGCTAGTAAGGATCTGAGGCAGGATTTGAACTCAGCTATTCCTGACTTAGTCTGGCACTTTTTCCACTGTGTCACCTCCAAACAGCCGATCCCCTTGGAGACAGTGGCAGTCATAGGAGTTGCCTGCCTCTCACTTGGGCACCTATGAAACTGCTTACCTTAAAGATGAGGTAACCCTCACATGGCTTCAAAGCAAGTCTATAATCTCATCACATTGATTGGAAATTCTGTTACTTTGGGAAAATATGATCACTTAACTCTCCTGACCTTGATCTCTGTAACAGGAAACTAGTTGTACTATACCACCTCACCCTTAGAAAATGTTTTAGAGCTAAGTGGTTCTAAAAACAATTGTATTGATGTTATAGGTAAGCTGATGATGTGATATTCCATTCCAAGGTTTCACTACAGGTGTATTCCAGCTGCAAATTGTCCATAAGGTCAATAAGGTATGCTGATAAAGTAAACCAGATTAAAGGGCTAAGAAAGGAAATGTTGTGGACTGTGTTATGGGCTGAAGAGTTAGCGTTCTCACTCAGTGGGCATGGTATCTTTGGGATTTCACAAGCTTCTCCTTTAGGGGCATGTTCCCAAAGAATCATAGCCTCCATGAAGGAAACACTCAATGTGGGGGGAAAAATAAGTATTACCCCCGCTACTACTCCTAATATTGAACCCTCAGGGAGACACTAGCTGGCACAAGAATAACAATAAGGAAAGAAGGGCATCAAAATGGAGATTAATCAGATCTAGCCACAGTCAGCCTCCCTTGTTCCCACTTCATCCTATGCTCTATGTCTAGACAAGAGAGGGTTAAGGTACCACTATTTTTTTTTGGTTTTCCCCGTTTTACCTTTATTCTTTTCTTCTCCTGTAGCCACAGGCTCAAAGGAATGAAGAATTCTCTAAATGACATTGTCTGATTTATATTACATTTCTCTTGAGCTATGAACCTTGTAACTGCTCTATGAAAAGTGTTCAAGAATGCTGTACCAATTTCTAAATTAAGAGACAAGTGGGGAGATTTAAGGATGGCTGCAATACCCTGAAGATGGATAAGGACCCGTGTATGGAAAAAGCCATTCTTCCTCTCTGATCCTACTGCACCCTCACTTCATGCACATACACATACTGTACATTCAAAAAGCAGGAGTGGCACCATGGAAAGAAAACTGGGCTCTGAATCAGGAAGGTCTGAATTCAGATCCAGCCTAACTTACTAGCTGTGTGACCTTGAGCAAGTCACTTAATCTCTCTTGGCCTCAGTGTCTTCATCTGTAAAATGAGCAGGATGGACTTTATGACTTCCAAAATCCCTTCTAGCTCTAAATCTGTGATCCTATGAATCAAAGTAGAAATTCATTAGACCGCCAAACTCTCAGCCACTATAAGTCTAAGTCAATCACTGAAGAAAGCTCTCATCTCAGTGCCCCTACTCCCAACCCAAAGCTGGGAAGACAGAAAACAGATTAAGGCTGGGGGATTCTTATCCAGATTACAGTTTAACAAACCTTAAAGGAGATATGATACAGAAACAATAACTTGGAAAAGGAGTACAACCCTGGTAGACTCTCACCCAATTTTAGCATCCCAAACAAAGGACATCAACTAGGAGCTTAAGCCCCACCTCTCCTAACCTGTTTGTCCAGTGTATAATCACTATTATTCAAACTGTTCTAAGCAATCAATGTCTTCCCATGAGGAAACATGATGCAGAACCCAGTTTTCATGCCACATTTTTTGATAAAGGCTCCCCTTGACTCTGGCCTGCAATTAGACATCATAATAAATCAATGTCTATCTTTTAAGATACTGCCTTTCTGTGTTAAGAAATTAGACAATGTGATATCAACAGAAGTCCCCAAAACCCCAGGTCACAGAATGCAATAGAATACAGTAAGGATCAACACTTCTTAGATATTGAGTTTATAAATCCTATGAAAGGGTGCTCCTGGCTAGACCTCCAGAGCAACACTTCTCATAATAAGTGCTTTGTGTCACATGGACCTATGAGACTGGGAGAATCTTAAAAATAATAATGACGAAATCTATTTATGTATTGAATTTCTCTATTTCTCATAATGGTATCAAGATTCTCCAAGTCCCCCAGGTCCATGTGAGACAAAGTCAAACACACACATATCCAGATGTTTGGGTCTGTTGGTTTCTCCAAAAGTGTCCTCTCTTCCCATTCAGTGACTATTGAGGTTCAAAACTGTGCCAATTAGGTATCTACTATAGACGATACTAAGGGTAGGATCAAACACCGCCCCTCCCCCACCAATTTGGCTCCTGTGCCTTGTCTAAGTACACCTTTTGAATGAATCAAAAAATCAGAACTGAGTGAGAACAAAGCCTTTACGCCTTCTTGAATCAAGCAAAGCCACTGTGTGAGAGGCTAAGTCACACCATGAGTGATTTGTATAACGAGAACGAGCTATCTCAAAATCAGAAGAAAAATATTCTGAACGTTTGGATTCCAGAGGGAAGACTGAGCCGTGGAAGAGATAGAAGGTATCAAGGACAGTCATTTTCTCTGCATGAAGCATGGAGTAGAGGAACCAGGCTGAGGGAAATTCCAAGAAAAGGTCTGCTCTTTTCCCAACTTCCCTTCCGATCATAGACACGATAATGGAATCTGCTATTTCATTACCCAAATGTGTCCAGTAAACTAAATTTTGACTCAACCACAAAAAGGCCAGCATTTAACTAGAGACAGATATTATATAAAGCAAGGGAGAAAGTCCAACCTCGGTCTAGGTGTTAGGAATTTTCCTAACTGGGAGCACAAAGTGACTGTGAACTGAACCCAGGACTTTTCATCTAAAATAAACTCCCTAAAACCAAAGAGAAAGAAACCAAGCAGACTTTATTGTGGTGGTGGTGATGGTGGTGATGGTGGTGATGGTGGTGGTGGTGGTGGTGGTGGTGATGGTGGTGGTGATGGTGGTGGTGATGGTGGTGGTGGTGGTGGTGGTTGTTTAGTTGTTCAAACCTAGGATTGCTCCCTATGTTTAAAATGAGCTAATTATTGTAATGGAGTGTTAAACCATGTCATTCTTATGTCATTTAAATTATTAACTGCCCATGGCCTGGGGCAATGGGACAAGCCAAAGCTTCACAAAAGGATGAAGAGGTTTAGCAAGTGTTTTGTGTATTTATACAAAGGTCTGCTTTCACCTCTTTTTGTCTTCTGTCCTTGTCCCTGAAAACTATCTTCCTCAGCAGGAAGCCCTGCTAGAGTATAAGAGAGCAGATAGCCACACGATGTGAACTGATTCTCCCAGCACAGCTGCAGAAGTTATTATCACTGCACTATATGCTGGCAGTGGAGACTACCTGAGGCCAACACTACCAATCTGAGTTAAATCCAAACCGAGAATAGCCTAGGAGCAGGAATGAGAACCAATGCGAGGGGCAGTCCAAGCTCAAAGGCAGATTAGACAGTTGGGGGCTATGCTAGAGAGGAGAGACCAAACCCACAGTAAAGACTGGCAGCTTTCTGGGGGGAAAAAGCTTTTTAATTTGTAGAAAGGTGAGAGGAACAGAACAAGCATTTAGTAAGTGCTTCCTATGTGCAAGGCACATACAAATATTACCTCACTTAAAAAAGGCCAGGAAACCGATCCTTCTTGCAGCATTTTCCTTCACCACCACCACTTCGACCCCTCACACCCAGAGAGGGATAGCCCAAGACAGTGAACCCCAAAACCTTGGGAATAACAACGCTTCCAGCCCAATGCTCTCAGCCATCATCCTGGGAAACATGCCCTGGAAGCTGTCCTGCAAGTATCAAAGACCCAAAAAAGAAAGCTCTTGCTGCTCAAGTCTGGCACTGTCAAATGGTTCAACATCAGAAACTGATGTGATTTTATCAATGGAAACGACATTAAGGAAAAGCATTCACTGTACCCTAAGGCCCACAGGATTTTTCCATGTGACCTTCCACAGGTCTTCTTTTCGCCATTAGAATGTGACCCCTTTGAGAACAGGGACTGTCTTATTTTTCCATTCGTCTCCCCAGCACTTAGCATAGTATGTGCTCAATAAATTCTTCATTCATTCATTCATTTCCTAGTTTTCCTTTGCCTTTACTGTTATAGTCTGGGACCTAGAGCTGGGCCCTAAACACTAACACTGCTCCCCTTATTCCTTTTCCATTACTTGTGAATACGGAAGAGTGTTCAGGGATGAAGTTATCAGTCACATGACAGAGTTTAAACTTTTTTGGTTGTTGGTATGTTAAATAACCTGTTCACAGGAAGATAACTACTTGTGCACTCTAAAAGACAAGAATCATTTAAACTGGAGGAAGAACCTCTAGATGCAAGGTGGGGTCGTAGATGAAGTGGTGACATGAGTCACACAGTTTTTCTTTATTTTAAAAAAACATCTCTGAGAAATAGTTTCATTTTTTTATCTCCTAACATAAATTATTGTCTGAATCTAACCACTTTTTTTTTTTAACTGCTCAGCACGGCCACCTACAGCCACAAGCCCTGAGCATGGGAGGCCACACGTGCCAAAAGGGCTCTGCAGAGACCACTTGGTGGGCTGGACCAGTTGGAATAGATTGCCACCTGGTGGACAAATTTTCTATTACATTCCATCACTGGTTATTTGTGAAAGCAGCACATGAACTGATGTGGGCTGCTTGACAACTCCAGCACCCCAGGTATCACATCTCAGCATTTAACTATGTCATACTATATTGCAGGGCCTTGGTCATTACAGCTCCCAAAACACTTATATCACTCCATGAGAACCACCATAACTCTCTGGTTGGTTGCACAGTTAGAAATTACTTTTGAATGGCCTAGAATCTATTTCCTAGGCACCTTGGAACAAAACTGCTTCCAAGGATCTGAATTGGGAGTACTCTACTTTTCAATAACTAACTACAGTATTGGCTCAGAGGAAGAAGTTGAAACAAAGTAAATTTGGAATACCTAAACAAATATGAATACAATAAATACAACTATTCTATAAGAAATGAATAGAAAGAATTCAGGTAAGTTTTATATAAACTGATACAGAGTGAAGTAAGCAGAACAAGAAAAACAATAAATATAACAACAAAAACAAGAAACAAAAGTCAATGCTTATCTCCAAAGAGATGACAAAATTCACTTCCTCCCTTCATTGGTGAGGTGGGGAAACTATGGGTATGGAATATTGTATATATTATGAGATTCAGTTTGTAGGTTGGTTCCTGAACTGATCTTGTCTCTTTCTTTTTTTCTTCTTCCTTCCTTCCTTCCTTTCCTTCTTGTTACAAGGTATGGCTCTCTGGGAAGGCGAGGATAAAGGATCTATTCATAAGTGAAATAGATGTAAAAATAAAAGATAGCAATACAATAGCCCTAACACCATCTGAAGCTAGGAAGAGAAGACAATGACTAAGGGTCCACTGAGTCAGAAACTATTCTTTTTCAGTGGCCAAAAAGGGGGTTGTTTTGTTATCTCCAAAGCACCCAAGTCCTTCAGCATTCACCAGAGGGAAGCAGGGTAGTTCTATGTATGCTCCATGGCCCCTAATACATTTTTCAAAGTAGTTTTTTTTAATTGGTTGCAAGGATTTCCACTTGGACACCCTTTCCTCCTTCACATCCCTCTGTAGTATTACATTCCTGCTCCACACTCAAGCAATCTAAACTCAATTTTCTTACTCTCCCATTAGACTCTATTCCACTCAGTAACTGTTCCATAGCCCAATCCAACCATGCCTAGAAGTCAGATCTTGCCACAATCTTAAACCACCAGATCACTGCCATCAAAGTATACTGATGCTCTTTAAATACCTTAGGAGCAAAATTTAAAATTGGCCTTACCTAAGATTCTTAACTAACACCCCTAACTAACATTCTTTTCCCCTTCCTATCCAGTCAATTTCCAAGAATGCAGAATCACAGAATCTGAGTCAGAAGAGACAATTCAGGGAACATCTGATTCAACCCATACCTAGACCAGGATCCCTTCTACAACACAACACTAGCTAATAGTAGATAAACATATATGCTTATTTTGTACATACTGTACAGTGTGCTAACTGCTTTATAATTATCTCATTTGATCCTCAGGCCAACTCTGGGAGGTAGGTGCTATTATTATCCCCATCTATAGATGAAGAAACTGAGGCAAACCAGTTAAGTGACTTGCCCAGAGTCACATAGCTAGTAAGTGTTTGAGGCTGGATTTGAATTCAGGTCTTCTTGACTCTAGGCCCAATGCTTTATCCGGTGAGCTACCCACTTCCCCAACACACTCAACAAATGGTCATTCAGCCTCTTCCTGAAATACCTCCAGGGAAGGAAAATCAACTATTCCCAGAAGCAGTCCATTCAATTTTTGGATAGCTCTAATCATCAGGAATTTTTCCCTACCTCAAGTCTAGCTAGGCTTCTCACAATTTCTACCCATTACTACTAAATCTGACTTCTGGAACCAGATAAAAACTGAGTCCATTCCCTCTTTTATATGACAATGTGGACTGTAGACTAGTTGAAGATACTTCAAATACTTGAAAATAACTATAAATTCTCCCTTGTCTCTTCTCTAGCAGAATCCTCAGGTCCTTCAAACGATCTTCACAACATGCACCATCCCTTGGCCCTTCAACACCCTGGTTACCCTCCTCTGGAAGTTCTCCAGATTACCACTGCACTTCATAAAATGTGGGGTCCAGAACTGAATACAATACTACTACAGAGATGGTCTGGTAGAGCACAAGTTATCATCAGCATCTTCCTTGAGACGTTCTTTCTCTTCTAATGCACCATATTACATGAAGCTTTTTGATAGCCATAGCACACTGTGGGACCTGAAATCCACTAAAACCTCCAGATGTTCTTCAGATGAAGCTCTATACAGCCATGACTCCATCTTGTATTTCTGAAGTTGATTTTTTTTTAACCGAAGCATAAAATCTCCCTTTTTATTTAACCCTTTGATATCTATTCGATTTCATCTTCTTAGACTCAGCCCAGGCCTGCACAACCTATGGCCTACCAAAGCATTTTGGGCAGGCCATGAAAAATGTAGAGGAAAACGCTGCTTGCTGCACACCAAAGGATTCTGGGCTGCCTGAGAAAAATGTAGAGGACTTTTTGTGGGCCGCCTGAAATCTTTTGGCAGACTGTAAGTTGTACAGGTCTGATTCGGCTCAACATTCTTTCTAGCCTAGATCTCTAGTCAAGATCTTTTTGGATCCTCACTGTCACTGACTGTGTTAGCTATTGTTCCTAGCTTTGTGTCATCTGCAAATTTAATAAATATACCATTTACGCCTATATCCAAGTGTAGCACCCAGGGTGTCTCCTGCTCACATATAAGTTCCCCTTAAAAGCTACCTCAGGTTGAAAGTATTCTGCATCTACTCAAAAAGCATAAATCATGACTTTGCAATAAAGTGTTTACTTTAACTTATCATCAGGAGAACACAATTAGTTGAAAGCAAAGCATGAAATAGCATAGTATTAAAAGTAACAATAAAATACTTTCCCTATAAACCCGGGGCATACTCTCCCACAAATAAGCAAATCCGAAATTAGAAGCATGCACACACCTACACTCTCTACTCCTGGGCCATCTTCTCACAAGCAGTACTGCCACCCAGACCAAGACCATGCCTCAAAGATTTTAACTCATTCATCTTCATAAGGCCTACCCCCTGGCCCTATTGTTCTGATTGATAAGTGCCTCACCTGCCCTACTCTTTCAGACAGGCCTCAGCCAGATTTCACTTTACCCCCTAGTCTCTAGCAATCTTCCAACCACCTGGCCATGACAGAGATACAACAGTTCTTCCCTAACTCTCCACTCTTGAAGCCATTATCAAATCAATTGCCATTACTCCTAGAAGGGAGCATAGCATCACCATCCCTGTAGCTTTCCAGACCAAAGTGCTACTCCATGAGCATCACTCCTCTATGACTGATCTTTTTCCTTGTTATATGTATAATCATGTATATTATTATAATATGAACTCCATAAAGCAGGGACTATCATGGTTTTTGTATTTGTATCCACAGCACTTGGCAGAGTGCTTGGCATAGACTAAATGCTTCTTCATTCATTCATTCATTCATTCATTCATTCATACAGTGAGATGTGTAGGCAGTGTTTAAGTGAGAGACACACATCAAGGGGCAACTCACACCTCTAATGCTAAAGAGCCACTAATATCTTCTGGTGATGTCATCTTGCTAATGCTGCTGAGCCTTCTCCCAAATGATGTGGCTTGTGGTCTTTGCTGGGCAACGTTCCACCAGTTTTATGGTCACTGTTGGATCTCATGGACTTCCTCTGATTTCAATTAGAACCTTCAAATGAGGTATTTTATCTTCACCATAAAGGAAAAAGTGTGCTTTATCATTTCTCTTTTAGTTTAGAGGGCTAAACTTCAGCTTGTTCAGGAACCATACTAAGAAAAACATCGCTGCTTTTCTGCTCATAAGGAGGAAGATATTCATCCACTCCCAGAGTTTTACCGTGAGTAGGAAGTCTCCACCTCAAGGAGTCAAATTTTCTGGAACGCAGCTCAATAGAGCCCATGGATATTTAATACTTTTTGAAGCCCCTTTCTCCTCACAAGCAGATCTTCTTTGTCTCCACCTCCTGATTTAAAAATTACAAAGTCCTTCACGCGGTTTAATTTCATCGTGGAGACCTTGTTTCCCAAAACCATCTTGGAGAAATGGAGGGATTCTATTAAAGAAATCCTGAGGCTTTATTCTAAACTGCCCCGCTCCCCCCCCACTAAAATGCCCTCAAGAAGTAGAAAAGAGATAAGAACAAAAACAAGTTGAGTGGTATCACCATTAGACATCACACTGCATCTCAAACTCTGTCTAAATTTCAGCCTATATATCTATATATATCTACATATATAGATACAGATACACACACATACATATTATATACATACATATATACACACACATATATGTATACATATATATACATATATATGTATATATATATACATATATACATACATACATATATATATACATACATACATATATTGTGATACTTGAGTAGCCAGCTATTGCTAGAAAAACCCTGCCCCCAGCCCCTAACTGCAAACCCCAGTCTGCATAAGAAAAAAACAGACTGAGTTCCTGCCGTTTGGCGAGTGTCCTGGGCCCCTAAGACATTTCCAAGGAATGTAAGCTAATTACCAGGAAAGCCTAACGATCTTCCTTCGTCTAACTGAGTGGGCTGAGAGACGACTCTATCTCATCTCAACAAACCCAGCTGGAGCATCCCTCTATCTGCCTATGGCCTTGAAGGATGAAAGCCTCAGCCCCAGATATTCTTTTGAGTTATATGACTTCTGCCTTATCTTGAGGCTTCCTTGTTGTGGGAGTTATGGCAAGATGGACACAGGGATCCAGGGTTGTAATTTCAGTTGACACTTTGTCAGCTATCTGATATGTTGTATTTACAATCTATTTAGGAGGTTCCTCTTATTGTATCATGGTCATAAAAAGTGAAGTAACACAGGCCTGCTGAGTCTGCAAAATGACAATTCAAGAGATAATTAAGCACTGAATCCTGTATTCTCTATATAAACTACCCTTTCGCTTCAAACGTTGCCATTGATTTGGGAAGACCCCAATGGCCGCTAGCTAATAAACTTCTCCATTCAAAACTTATACTCTGTGGCGTGTCTCACTCACTTCTGGTATAACTATATATATATATATATATATATATATATATATATATATATATATATATATATATATATATATATATATATATATATATATATATATATACATACACATATATAGCGCCATAGCCATAGTCAGCAACAACCAGACTTTGAGTTTCCTACGTAAATCATTGATAAAAATGCTAAGCAGCACAAAGACCAACCAGAACCTTGGGGCATTCCATTGACTTCCTTCAAAGATGAATTAATGAATAGAAGGAATGAATGAAAAAATAAAAAATAAAAAACATTTAAGTGTCCACTAATTGCCAAACACTGGGGATACGAATTCAAAATTGAGGCTGTTTCTGCCCTCAGGAGCTTACATGCTAAGACAACAGACATAAAGGAGTGTTAAAATAAGTACTTAACATGGAATGACAAATCTTTGGGATTCCTGGTTCAATTAGTAGCAAATCTACTTAACTGTACAACCACCTACCCTAATTTCTCCATCTTTTCCACAAGAATCTCATGACAGACTTTGTCAAATGCGTTGCTAAAATCTTGGTAAATTATTTCTGTCCGAAATGACTGTCTGAACAGAGGCAGCCCACCCAGATTCTGCATATATACCTGCTAGAGCAAAAACCTGGAATTTGAATTAGAATAATGATAAACACATTCGATGAGAAACTACCATAGAAGTGACTTCTTCCACCCCAAAACTCCCCCAGAAGTCAGCCATAGGCAATAGGCAGTAAGAAAGAACAAAGCCACTCACAAAGCCAGCAACAGACCAAACAAGCAAGTCTAGCCTATAAAAGAAATCAGCAGCTGCAAGACTCTGTGCCCAAAGGCAATAAAAAGGAAAGCCCACCCCTCCAAAAAAAGAAAGCTTTAGGAAGATCATAAAGTCCCAGGGTGGTCTGAAACTTCTAGGGTGGGAAACTTGGCAGTCCCAAGGAGTAGAACCATTCAAAGTGTCAGGGCAGTATTCAGGCTGGGACAGCCCAAGTATCCAGGAGCTCTGAGGTTCCTAATACTCTACTCTGAGATGCCACAGAGGACCCTGAAGAGCCAGTGTTCTGAACCTCAAAGATCCAGACAGGCCTAACCATGGCTGGCAGAGATCAGTACAAGAACCCCAGGTGACCCAGGGCAAGAGCAAGCAGGGCTGACCACCTACCCAAAAGCACAGCAGGGAGCAAATCCTGGCCCTAGCACAAAGTTCCAATTCAATAACTAAAGCTATAGAGATGAGTAAGTTCAAGAAGACCTTAACCAGTATTAAAAAAATGTTTAGATCCGGAGATTCCCCAAATCCAATCTCCTTCTAAGTAGACAAAATCACTATAATAACTGTTAGCAGAATTTCAAAGGGAAAAAATGGATTGTCCACAAGGACTAAATGCAGGAACCAGTTCAAACTGGCTGGCAAGATACTATTGTTAAATTTTGTGTGAGCATTTACACTTCAGAAATCCAAAAATGCTACAAATCAGGGCTTGATTTGTTTTGTTGATTGTCTTAAGAAAGTGGTAGAGAAAAGGTTAATAATACAGATTAAACTTAAAAGTGTGTTCTATGTACTTCCCCCCCACCCCACCCCTGCCTGAGAGCCAGCTGTTGAACATTTACCAGGATGCTATGCTATTGACTACATGAATGCTTAGGAGAAATGAAGCAATAGATAAAAATGAAAAGAAATCTTTAAAGGAAAGAACTGGAAGAAAAATAACTTAGAAGAGAAAGTAGTAAACCTTACACAAGTAACAAACTCCCTGACAAGGAGAATCAACTAAACAAAAATCAATGACTTCATGAGACAGGATGAAATATTAAAACAAAATCAAAAAGATTGAAAAATTGAAGAAAATATAAAATCTGAAAAAAACTGACATGGAAAACATGTCATGGAGAGATAATTTAAGAATAACTGGACTCTCTGAAAACCAAATTTTTTTAAAGCCTGGATACTATGTTTCAAGAAATCATAAATGAAAACTGCCCAGTTCTATTGCAGCCAGAGGGCAAAGTTCCTAAAAGGAACCCAAAAGAAAAATTCTCAGCAATGTCATAATCAAAAAATCTAGAGCTCCCACATCAAAGAAAAATACCACAAGCCTACAGAAAGCATCAGTTCAAGCACCAAGAACTACAATCAGGATCACACAAGACATGAGAGCTTCTACTTTAACTGAAAGAGGACTTGGAATATAATATTCCAAAAAGCAAAAGAGAGAGGCTTATAACCAAGAATAATTTAAACCACAAAGATTAATATAATCCTAGAGGGAGGGAAATGGCTTTTAAATAGAATAGGGAACTCTGAAGCACTCCTGATTAAAAAAAAAAAAAGACCAGAGCTGAGCAGGACCTCTGAAATACAAAAACAAGTTAAGAAAGGTTCCAAGTCACGTGATCAAAAAGACAGAGAATAAGAAATTTTATCTGATTCCCCATGACCTCTCAAACTCTACAAAATAGAAATTATACACCAAAGATAAAACAACTTCAATAATTGCCATGGTTCCAAGACCTGGAATCCAAAAGTAGGTTAAAAAATAAAATATAATAAAAATATGAACTGATTTCTACCATAAGCTCATTTTTATGTACTAAGTGAATCCAAAAAAGCAAAAGTTACAATCATCCTCTCTAAGCAAAAACAGTCAAAAAATAGAGAAAAATAAGGAAACTATATGATATTGAAAGGAATCGTAGACAATAAACCAATATCAATCATTAATTTATATGCTCCAAATGTCTGAAACATACAAAGACATGAACAATTACACAGTAATGGCAGGAGGCTTCAATATCCCTCTCTTGGCTTTGGATAAGAAAGATATACAAAAGGGAAAATGTGAAACTGAACAAACTGCTGGAAAAACTAAAGTTAAAAGGACATTTCATCTTCTAAATGGGACTGCTAAAGGATATACCTATTTCTCAGCACCACATGGAACTTTTACAAAAGCTGACCATTTATCAGGGCATAGAGATATTGCAAACAAATGCAAAAAGGCAGAAATGGTTAATACATCCTTTTCAAACAAACCATAACACAACAAAAATAACCATTGGTTCAGGAACCACAACAAAAGACACAGATTCAAATAGAGATTTAACAATGAAATCCTAAATAATGAGTGGGTCAAAGAACAAATCATAGAAAGAAAATGATAATGATGAACAATATGTCAAAATTTCTGAGATATAGCTGAAGTAGAAAATCATATCCCTAAAAAAATTAACAAAATAGAAAAATTAACCAAATATTCCTTTTTAAGAATTAGAAAACCATCAAATAAACAAACCACAAAAGAGGAGATATTAAATGAGAAAGAGATGAATTAGAAACAAAAAACCAGAAACAATAAAACTAAAAGATGGTTCTCTGGAAAGACTAATAAAGCTAATAACCCTTCCACTAATCTGATTAAAAAGAAGAGGGCAGAAAATTAATTCAATAAGATAGAAAATTTAGCTATTTAGCAAAAGTATTAAAAAATGGCAAATAGAACATATTATGCAGTTATATGCTAACAAAAATGAGAATACAAAAGAAACAGGGAAATAGCTTCCAAAATATAAAATATCCAAACTCTAAGACCAGAATTAGATAAGAAATAACCCAATCTCAGAAAAGGAAATAAATCTACTTATAAAGGAATTCCAAAGGAAAAATCCTGATCCTAATGAATTCACAAGAGAATTCTACCAAAATTTTAAAGAAAAATTAGCCCCCATACTTCACAAATTATTCTCAAAAATTGAGAAAGCACCCTAAAAGAATTCTTTTATGACACAAAAATAGTACTAATACCTAAACAAGGGAAAGAAAACACACAGAAGGAAAACTACAGGCCAACATCATTTATGAATGCTGACTCAAAAATTTTAAACAAAATGTAGTCAAGAAATAATTCATTATGACCAAATGGGATTATTCTAGGGATACAAGGACAGTTTAATATTAGGAAAACAATCAACATAATTAATCATATTAAAAAACAAAATGATAGCACTCTTTTATGCTAAAAAACCTCAAAAAGCATAAGCATAGAAGGATCTTTTTTAATATCATAAAACAGCACCTATCTAAAACCAAAAGCAAGCATCACATGCAATGGAGATACACTAAAACCTTTTCCAATAAATACGGGAGTAAAGCAAGGATATTTGCTCTTGCCACTATTATCTGATGTAGTCCTAGAAATGCTAGCAACAGCAAAAAGACAAGAAAAAGAAATTAAAAGCAGAAAAGCAGGTAAAGACAAAACTATCACTATTTGCTGATAAACTTGGAAAATCCTAGGTAATCAGCAAAGATTAACTGAGACAATTATAACTTCAGCAAAGTTGTAGGCTACAAAATAGACCCTCAAAAATCAATAGCATTTTTACATAATAACAAAACCCAAGCAACACAAACAAAAATCAAAAGGGAAGTCCCACTTGCAATAACTATAAAACGCATAAAATATTCAAGGACTGACCCAATAAAGCACACAAAAGACATGTATAGATTAAATTAAAAAGTGTTCCTCAAAGAAATAAAGAACAACTTAAACTGATGAAGGAATATTCAGTTTCATGGCTAGGCTATACCAAAAAAATAAAAAAGAAAATACTATCGAAGTCAAGAACTTTCTCATTATTAGGGCAGTTAGAAAGATGTACATAGGCAGACAGCATGGGTGCAAGTTAAATATGATGAGATAATAACTAAAAAATAAAATTAAGGGGTGAGAAAGAGGAATACACTGGAAGAAGAGAGAAGGGAGAGGTAGACGTAAATTATCTCACATAAAAGAGGCACAAAAACACTTTTACAGTGGAGGGGAAGATGGGGGGGCGGGAACCACTTGAACCTTATTCTCACTGGAACTGGCTCAAAGAGAGAATAACATATATTCAGTTGGGGACAGAAATCTATCTTACCCTACAGGAAAGCAGAAGGGGAAGGGGATAAGAAAAGGGGAAAGGAGCTGACAGAAGGGAAGGCAGATTGGGGGAGACAGTAGTCAGAAGCAAAATATTTTTGAGGATGGGCAAAGTGAAAGGAAAGAGAGAGTAAGATAAACAGGGAGGGGAGGGAAATATGATGGCAAGAAATACACAGTGATTATAACTGTGAAAAAATTTCTACAGTAAGTTTCTCTGATAAAGGCCTCGTTTTTCAAACATATAGAGAACTGAGTCAAATTTATAAGAATACAAGTCATTCCCTAATTGATAAACGGTCAAAGGATAGGAATGGGCAGTTTTCAGATAAAATAATCAAAGCTATCTATAGTCATATGGGAAAAAATCCTTTAAATCACTATTGATTAGAGAAATTAGAGAAACAATTCTATTGTTATTCTCTCTTTGAGCCAATTCCAGTGAGAATAAGGTTCAAGTGGTGCCCCCCCTCCATCTTCCCCTCCACTGTAAAACAACTGAGGTACCACCCATCCCTATCAGATTGGCTAAAAGGACAAAAAAGGAAAATGACAAATGTTGGAAGGGATGTTGGAAAATTGAGACACTAATACACTACTGGTATAGTTGTGAACTGATTCAGCCATTCTGGAGAACAATTTGGAACTATGCCCAAAGGGCTATAAAACTTCTGACCCAGCAATACCACTACTAGGTCTACATTTCAAAGAAATCAAAAACAAAAATGAAAAAGACATGTATGTACGAAAATACCTATGGCATCTCTTTTAGTGGTGAAAAGAATTAGAAATTGAGGGGCTACCCATCAATGGGGGAATGGCTGAACAAGTTGTGATATATGATTGTGATGGAATACTATTGTGCCATAGGAAATGATGAGTAGGATACTCTCAGAAAAACCTGGAATCTCATGAACTGAAGCAAAGCGAAATGAGCGGAACCAGGAGAACATGTACACAGTAAAAGCAATATTGTACAAAGATCAATTATGAATGACTTAGCTGTTCTCAGCAATAATGACCCAAGTCAGTTCCAAAGGATTTATGATGAAAAAATCCTATCTATTTCTAGAGAAAGAACTGATAGAGTCTGAATGCAAATAGAAGCATATTTTTTCTCCTTTCCTTATTTTTGTTTGTTTTGTGCTTTCTTTCACAACATAACTAATATAGGAATATGTTTTGCATGACTGTACATGTATGGCCAAAATTTCAAAAGACTAACGTTTTAAAAATGCTTTACATGTAATTGGGAAAAATAAAATATTTCTTAAAATAAAAAAAATTTAAAATAAAATACATAAGTTTTTAAAAGTTAATTTATCTAACACTTATATCAGTCAAATTACCAAAGGGATATTTTATAGAACTTCATAAAATAATAACAAAATTCATTTAGAAAAACAAGGGATCCAGAATATCAAAGAAAATAATGAAAAGAAATAGGGATAAAGAGAGAATAGCATTTCTATACCTATATTATAAAGCGGCAGTCATAAAAACCATCTGGTATTTATCAAAAAATAGAACGATCAATGGGACAGATTAGACAAAAGAGAATCAGAAACAATGGAATTCAATAACCCAGTGTTTAATAAAGTGGAAAACATAAATTACTTAGGAAAAACTCCTTATCTAATAAAAAACCAGAAAACAGCAAGGTAGAAATTAAGCTTAAAACACATAATATATTCTAAATGGATACACAACCTTAGTATTAAAAAATCATATTATAAAGAAATTAGAAGAGAAGTAAATCATATACCTCTCACAGCTGTGGGTAGGAGATGTATTCTTAACCAAACAAGAGATAAAGACAATTACAAAAGATAAGACAGACAACTCTGATTACATGAAACTGAAAGGTTTCTGCACAGACAAAATGCACCTAGCAAAAGAAGGTAAATGGTCAAAATGGAAAATATCTTGGTTATCAAATGTCTCTGATAAGGGTTTGTTATCCAAGATATACAAATACTTGATAAATATTTGTAAGAATAATAGTCATTCCCCAATAGATAACTCATCAAAGGATATGAACTGGAAAGTATTTACATGAAAAAAATGCTCCAAATCACTAATAAAAAGAGAAATGCACATCAAAACAACCCTGCTACTGGAGATAACTACAATAATGTAAAAAACAGAAGACATCAATAAAAACTTATTTTTTTAATTTTTAAATGAAGTAAATAAACAATAAAAATTTTTAAAGTCAAGAGAAACCTAGAAAGTTAAATTTATTTGTGCAAAAGAGACTGTATGCTAACATTCTAATTAAAGGAAAAACAAACATGCCATCAGAAGTTTAATTTCCTTAAAGGGTACTGAGGGAGTTAAATAAGAAAAAACAGAGATCCTGGAGGAGAGGAGGAAGATTAGAGTGGAATAAGAATGGAGGGAAAAAGGAAAGCAATAGTGCAGAAAGGAGCAAGAATGGGTTGGATCTTGCTATTTCTCATAACTGAGGTGTATTAAAGGAGTGTACAAACACGGAAGATGGGATTGGAGGAATAGGTATCAGATGAACGTCACTCACCTCAAATGGACAAGTGATGGTTGAATATGGGTTTGGTGTAGAAATACAAATTCAACACTGAAACAAAAAGAGGAATAGCAGGGGGGCAGAGGTTAAGAGGGAGAATAACACCAGGGAGGGCATAGTATGAGCAAAACAAACTTCTTAATCCTGAAGGAGGAATTAAAAGGGCAAAAAATAATTAGAATCAAATGGGAAATGGATGAACAAATTGTGGTATACAAATATAATGGAATAGTGTTGTACCACAAGAAATTAGCATAGAGAATTTGCAAAGAATCCTGGGAAGTATGAATTGATGCAGAGTTAAGTGAACAGAACCAGGAAAACAACATATACTCATAGATATGGATGACAACGATATGAAGAAAAATAACTTCAAAAGATTTAAGAATGCTGATCAAAGAAAGGAGCAATGATTTCTCCAGAGGACCTCATGATGAAACACATTACCTAACTCCTAACAGAGAGAGATGATAGACTCAAGGTGCAGAAAGAATCAGAGATTGTTGGACCTGACCACTCTATTTATTTGTTTTGCTTGACTATGCTTATTTGTTACAATGGGGTCCCCCCAACCTGCTTTTAATTGGGGGGGAGGGGTAGCAACAATGATTCCAAAATAAAGAGGGTTATTGAAACATTTTTAAATGCACAAAAGAGAACAGGAAAAAAAAGTTTAGAAAGCAGACCAATTTTTTACATTTGGGCGTTTGTAAATTTTGAGTTCCAAATTCTATCTCTCTCTCCTTCCCCTTCCCCCTCCCTGAGACATATTACACACTATTTTTAAAAAGCGAACAGTATGAAATTGAGGCTAGGTGGTACAGTGGATAAAGTGCTAGGCCTGAAGTCAGGAAGACTCTTCTTCCTGAGTTTAAATCTGGCCTCAGACACTTACTAGCTGTGTGACCCTGAGCAAGTAACTTAACCCTATTTGCCTCAGTTTACTCATCTGTAAAGTGAGCTGGAGAAGGAAATTGCAAACTATTCCAGTAGAATAAGAAAAACCCATATAGGGTCATGAAGAAATGCACATGACCGAAAAACAACAAAATGAAATGGTGATTCAAAATTTTATATACCTTTTTGTGTTCTGCTCTGTATATGAAAGGCCCTTTTTGGTGTTAAAGTTCAAAACATTTTTTTTACATTTAGTGGTCCATTCTAGAATTGTCACTGAAATAAAGTTCAAGCTCATTTGGCTACAGTGTATGGAATTTGTTCTCTTTTTTGAAAACTAGAGCATTTGCTCCAATCAGTGATACCTTTCCTATTTTCTATGATCTTTCAAATACCACTGACAGAAGCTGACAATTCCCTCCAAAGAGGTAGACCGTGACCATATATGGCTGCTCATCCTCCATGATTCTCAAAAGTTCACTATGGGAGGGTTCACCCAAGAGCATCCTCGCTTTGTCCCAACATCACAAGGTACCAGTAGAACACTCTGGCCATCTACCTATCATGCTAGCTCAATGTCAACATGACCAGCCCATCTTCTGTCCAACAGTTCTTTGAAAACATCTTTTATTCTGATTCTTCTTCAGAGTTCCTTTTTGGTTATACGTTGTTGCCTGCTCATACCCACCATGCATCTTTCCATTGCCTTCTTTTGGAGACAATAGTGTTTCTGGTCTCATTGCCATATAGCAACATCTGTAAAATGTTTATATCAAAAAGAAGCCTTTGTTGTTATAAGAACCTTAGAGTCAATAAAAGTGTTTTACAATTTCTTTATTTAGTCCAGATGTGGGTAACCTGCAATCTCAAGGCCACATGTGGCCTTCTAGGTCCTTGGGTGCGGCCTTTTGACTGAGTCCAAGTTTTACAGAACAAATTCTTTTATTAACAGGATTTGTTCAGTGAAGTTTGGATTCAGTCAAAGAGCCATGAGGACCTAGAGGGCCACATGTGGCCTTGAGGCCACAGGTTCCCCACCCCTGATCTAGTCCATTCTCTTTTCAATTCTGTGCTCAGTACAGCATCCATCTATACCATCTGATGAAGATACACATGCTGTTGAACGAGATCTACAGGGCAACCATTAAGATACATGTTGAAATCTGGGCAAATAGACATTCTTCGTCCATTTGGCCTTTTCTGGACAGCTAAACTTCTTTGACTGATTATAGATCTCTTCCAGGGAGATCTTTAAATCTTGGGCATTGTGATGCAATCATCCCAATATCACCTATAAATGGAAGAACTGGGAGGAGCTTACCATCCACAGAGAATACCTTACTGATCCAGACTCAATACTGAATCTCATTAAGTGATGAATATTTTTGGTGAATGACATGTAATCTGATGTTTATCATTAGAGGGCCACTGAACAGTTATTTCTGTTATACATCTTCTAAAGAATCTTAAATTATCTTGTTATATCGAGGTGAGACACTACTTGTAAGGCAGCCTTTGTTCTCCCATGTCAAACGCTTTCTCATAACCAACATAAGCACAATGTGATCTATTCTCTACATCTTTCAGTCTACTGTGAAATGGTAAAGAAGTGATATATTGTTGAATACTATATGATATAATACTGAGGATATTAATATTGAGGATACTCCAGATTTATGTATAGATGACTCTCATAAATATTTTATATAGATGGAAAGGTAAGGATATAGGTCAGTAGTTTCTGGTGTTTTGTTCCTTTTTTTAATCAAGAGGATGAGATTTCTTTATTGTCTTTGATGACCTCTCCTTGTAACTTGGTCCCTCAATGACCTTCCTATTTTATCACTTCCAGTACAGAATTCCTCTGTATAGACTTGATCCTCGGCATTTCTCTTTTCTTTAGTGCCATCTATGATTTCTCTATGAGCACCTCAGAGCCTGTGATATTATGGCTCAGATGTAGTGATTCCAGTGTCCTTGGTAGAGAGAATAGTTTGCTGTAATAATTTTTGTAAATCTTTTCCGCTTTTCTTTCTTCGATGTCCCTTGGGTGACTTTGTTGAGGTAGCTATCTTGCCAGGTTTTCTTTAGACTGGTTTTATAACCTCCACTGCTTCTCTCTACTTTGAGACAACACAGCTCATAATCATCAATCAACCTTTTTGATACATATTACAGAAAAGTTTACATTCTAACACTGGGGTTGCCTTTGGCAGCCATCTCTCTCCATTTGGTGAGGAAGTCCAAAGTTTGCTAGCTAAGACACTTTCTGCGTTCTTTTGTTCTCCAGTAGCAGTTAATTTACATTGGTTTAACTTCTGGAATAAATTATTATTATTTTGTTCTCGTTGCTGAGTTGTTTCAGTCTTGTCCGACTCTTTGTGGGGTTTTCTTGGCAGAGATACTGGTTTGTCATTTCCTTCTCCAGATCATTTTACAGATGAGGAAACTGATGCAAACAGGGTCAAGTGACCTGCCCAGGGTCACATAGCTAGTCTAAGGCTTGATTTGAACTCATGAAGATGAGTTTTCCTGATTTCAAGTACAATTTTTTATCCATTGCTCTGTCTAGATGTCCAAAATTATTATAATCAGTATCAATGTAATTTCCATTGTTCATTTCCTTTTTATTTTCAATATCTTATTTAAATTCAAGGTTGAATCTTCTTAATTGTATGCCACAGCTTTTTTCATTACTATTTAGTTGACATAAAGATGTCATATAGTGTAACTGATGTAATACATTGTTATAAAGCCACACTTTTTTCTCATTGTTACGTTGTAATGTGATATAGGTCATATATAAACAAAAAACACCAGTAACGATTTTTATTTAAAAAACCAATGTTAAGATAAAACTGTAGGTAACCCAATGTATTATTGGCCTACGTATATTTCATTTATGCAAGGGCGTTTTGAGGAGATTATCATCAGCTACAGAGAAAGAAGAAAATTCTAAATAGAACAAAGGTGATTTCATTTATAAACATTCTTGTAACTCCAAAAAAATGGGATGTCAAAGAAAAAAATATTAATATTGCAATTCTGAGTTTTAGGTATACATCTGACAGAAACAATTTAATATTAATCTAATATCCAAGCATTTCTAGCCTAGAGAGAGAGCTGTTCAAAATGTCATAGTACTCCCATGCCCTCAGATGTGTTCCTCACTACTAGACTGCAAGGTAATATTTCTTACAGGACTATGTCATGCTTTCATCTTCATCCTCCATTACCTAATCTTGCTCTCATCTTTGGTATACATCGTTTAAAAATCTGAATTGGACTCTGTAAATTGACAAAAATAACAAAAGAAGAGAATAGTCAATGTTTAAAGGGTTGTAGAAAGATAGGCACACCAATGCATAGGCACAACCATTTTGGAAAGAAATTTGGAATTACATAAATTAAAGTGACTAAAATGTCCAACCTTTGATTGAGAAATTTCATTAGTAAGATTATACTCCAAGAAAGTCACTGATAAGAAGAAAGACCCCATAAAGATATCCACTAATTGGTGAATGACTGAAAAAATAATGGCACATGAATGTAATGGAATATTACTGTCCTTTAAGAAATTAATAGAAAATTACAAATTACATGAACTGATACAGAGTGAAGTAAGGAGAGCCAAGAAAATAATAAGTAGAATGACTACAACAATGTAAACAGAAAGAGTCGTGGGAAAAAATAGAAAGTGATGCTGCAAAATTATAAAGTTACTCAAAAGAAGAAACATGAGAAGACACATCCACTCCATTCTTTTGCATAGGCAGGATGTCTACAAGTGTGGTACATAGCACATATTTTCATGCTTTTTCTCTGTATCAATACGTTATGATGCATTTTTGTCTTCTCTTTTTTTGTCTTTAAAAAAATGCTCTTTGTTGTATAAGATTACTCCCTGGGAAAAGAAAATATGATAAAGTTATGGTGATTTTTTTTTAAGAAAAACTTTTTTTAAATCAAAGTTGGCATACGTCTCTCATGTATCCATATCAGACTCTTTAGGCAACTCTCCCTTTTCCTCTCCATCAGAATTGTTTCTCTTTCTATCATAAGAAGCTCATTCTTGAGATTTTCCTATCCTTTCTCAGGCTCATGTCTCTGAGGAACTTTAGTATAATTTAGTATAATAGGTCCTATCAATCCTTTCTCTGAACCCTCTGAAATAAGTTCAAAGTTAAATTATTTGTCATTATCTATTTTCCTCTCCTTTACTACAAATTCTAAGATAGAGTGGTCATTTCCTCTACAAGATCCTCATCATTTCTATTTCAGCAACCAGTGCCTCCTTGTTGGGAGGAGTACTTAGTAACATCTTTTTAATTTAGCCATCCTTTTCTATAACACCCTAGAATAGTTCACCTTCTTACACTTAGATTAATACTCTTGACTACGTGATGAACTCTATACCTCTACTTTGGGTCTCAATCTATTCTATACATTGTTACCATACTTTTTCTGAAACTGCTTCCATCACTTCTCTGCTCAAGAACATAAAAATGACAAATTCTGGAGGGGGTGAGGAAAAATAAGTACGTTAATGAATTGTTAATGGAGTGGTGAACTGGTCTAACCATTCTGTGAGCTATAAAACTGTGCATACCCTTTGATCTAGCAATAACTCTACTAGGTCTATACCCCAAAGAGATCAAAGAAAAAGAAAAAGGACCCCTACATACAAAAATATTTATAGCATCTCTTTTTGTGGTGGCAAAGAATTGGAAATTAGGGGATGCTTATTAATTGAAGAACAGCTGAACAAGTTGTGGCATATGATTGTGCTATAAGAAATTATGAGGGGGATGGTTTCAGACAAAAAACATGACAATACCTATACGAACGGATGTAGAGTGAAGTGAGAAGAGCTGGGAGAGCATTGTACACAGTAACAGCAATGTTGTCATGATGATCAGCTGTGAAAGACTTGGCTACTCTGATCAACACAATGATCCAAGACAATTCCAAAGGACTCATGATAAAAAAATTCCATCCCCCTCCAGAGAAGAGAACTGATGAACTCTGAGTGCAAATCGAACTATGATTTTCTTGCTTTATTTTGTGTTGCTTTTCTTTTGTAATATGGATAATATGGAAATATGTTTTGCATGATTTCACATGTATAACTGATATATTGCTTGCCTTCTCTGTGGGTGGGGAAAGGGTGGGAGGGAGGGAAACAATCTGGAGCTCAAAATTTAGAAAGAAAACAATGTTAAAAATAAGCACTTTTTTTAAAAAAAGAGCATGTCCAGTCTCCCCATCCTCAAAATACCCTCAAATGATCCTTCCATTCCTTGATAACTATTAACATATGTCTCTTATGTCCTTTGTGGCCTCCCTGAAAAGACCATCTATAATAAGTGCCTCCACTTTCTCTCCTCTGATTCACTTCTTAGCTGCTTAATTCAGTTTCCAACCTCATCATTCCACCTAAACTGCTCTCTTCAAAGTTACCAGTGATATCTTAATTGCCAAATCTAACGACCTTTTCTCAATCCTCACCCTTCTTGACATCTTTGCAGTGTTTGGGTATTGATCACCCCCTTCTCCTTGATACACTTCTCTTCGGAATTTCAAGATACTACACTCTCCTAATTCTGACCTTCTCAGTCTTCTTTGATGATTCTTCCTGCAGGTGATGCCTGCTAATGATAGGTGTCTCTCTCCTGGGCCCCCTTATTTCTTGTCTTTATACTTGTCCAGGGTCACACAGTGTCTGACGATGAATTTAACACAGGTCTTCCTGATTCCACACCCAGTACCCTATTCATAGCACCACGTAGCTTCCACCTACCACCACCTTTCTAGTCTTCTTAATTCTTACACCCACATATTCTTTGATCCTTGAACAAGACTCTCCATCTTCTAACTCTGGTCCTCTTCACTGGTGGTCTCCCATGCCTGAATGGCTTTCCCTCCTCATCTTTGCTTCCTTCTTTCCCTGAAGTCCCAGCTACAACCCCACCTTCTACAGAAAGCCTGCTCCAAAGCCCCTTAATTTTAGTGCCTTCCTTCTGTTGATTATTTCCAGTTGATCCTACTACGACTTGTTTCTACATAGTTGTTTGCATGTTATTGCATCCATTAGAATGTGAATTCCTTGAGAGCAAAGACTCTATTTTGCCTTTCTTTGTATCTCCAGAGTTTAGCACAACGCCTGGCACATAGAAGGTACTTAATAAATGTTTACTGACTGAGTGATTGACTGACAGAAATTAGGTTACCTCATACCATACAACAAGATAACCTCTTGAAAGATAAATCATTATAGAAGATCTTCCATATTATAGTGTAAGCCTGGCTTATTCTTCCTTCCCCCATCCCCCAGCTCCTGCAAGATCTTTAGACTTTCCGGCTTGGAATAAAGAATCAGACATTCCTCTCCAACTGATAAATCTTCAGTAAGAATGAACCTCTCAGACATTCCTCTCTGGCTGATAGGCCCAAACAAAGAGTTGAATGCACTTCCACTAGGAGACAGATAGGCCCAAACAAAGAACAGGTAACTCTTAAGACAAAGGATAGGAAATAACTCCTCTCCCGATTGGAGAGATTGCCTGAGGTTGCCTGAGATTGCCTAGCCAGTTCTTAGGAATGAGGGTGTGGGGGGGGGGAGAGGGTGGCTCCCCTCTCTGGCAGGAAAAACTTTCTTTGTTCAACCCCTATAAAGGTCACCATGTGGGGCAGTTACATTGGGATCTCACCCATGGGGAGGACGCCTCCTGGGATCAGTTTCCCTCTTGGGCCTTGATCGAGCTGGGCTGTGTAAACCAGGACCCTCCCCTCAGCTTTGAGAGGATCAAGTGCTGGAGTTCCCCCGACAGGTGATGAATCTATGTTGTTTGTGTCTTTGTCTTTGTTGTGTGAACTGTGTTTGTTAGACGATCTCCCGTCTTTCAATAAAAACCATGTTCTGTCGGGAGTGTGCGTCATTGCTAGTGCGAATCTGAATCCGAACCTAACTTAGCTTAACCAAACACCTCTAAAAGGATACGTGACTTAGATATAAAAGGTAACATCATAAGCAAATTAGAAGTGCAAAAAAGAAATAACCTTTCAAATCTATAAATAAGAAGAGTTCATGACAAGAGCTAGGATCATACAAGATAAATGGATAAGTGTGGATTTGATTATATAAAGTTCTTAAAAGTTTTGCACAAACATTTACTACATTATTAGTAAAAAAAAAATATAAGGAAGATAGGTAACTGGGGGGGGGGATGAAAAAATCTTTGCAACAAGTTTCCCTGATAAAGGTCTCATGTCCTAGATAAATGAGGAAATGATTCAAATTTATAAACTTTGTCATCCTCCTATAAATAAATGGTCAAAGGTTATGAACATGTATTTTTTGAAGGAAGAAATCCAAGCTATAAACAATCTTATGAAAAAGAATCTCCAATTAATAATGAGAGAAATGCAAATTAAACCATCTTTGAGGTTTTATCTCATACCTATCAGACTGGCAAAGATGACAAAAGAGGAAAATGACAAATAGTGAAGAAGCAGTGGGAAAAACAAGTACACTAGAGCATTGTTGGTGGAACTGTGAATTGGTCCAGCTACTCTGGAAAGCAGTTTAGAATTGTTCTGAAAGTTACCAAACTGTGCACACCCTTTGACTCAAGTTATACCACTAGTAAACCTATATGCCAAAGATATAAAAGAGGAAAAAGAGCTATGTGTGCAAAAATATTTATAGCATATCATTTTATGGTAGCCAAAAATCATAAACGGAAGGGGCTTTCCTCCTGTTGGAAAATGGCTAAACAAATTGCTGTATATGACGATAAGATAATATTATTGTACCTTAAAAATGATGAAATAGACTTTCAGAGGAACTGGGAAGACTTTAATTTTATTAACTTTTATTTTTATTTTCAGTTCCAAATTCTCTCCTCCTTCCACCCATTAAAGAAGCAAGAAATGCAAAACTCATTTTCCATATGAAATCATGCAAAACATATTTCTATATTAGAAATGTTCAAAATACAAACACAAGAAAAATAAAGGAAAAATATGTTTCAATTTGTACTCTGAGCCTAGCAGTTCTCCATCTGGGAGTATTTTTCATCAAGAGTCTTAGAATTGTGGCAGATCATTTTACTGATTCGTTACTAAGCCTTTCACAGTAATCTTTCCAATGTTGTACATATTAATATTGCTGTTACTCCTGGTTACAATGTGCTCTTGGTTCTCGTTTCACTTTGCATCAGTTCATACATGTCTTGGGAAAATTTTTATGAACTGGTTAAGAATGAAGTAAGCAAAACTAGAACAATTTATGCAATGACGGCATTTTAGGGGGAAAAAAACTTTGAAAGATTTCAGAACCCTGGTCAACGGAATGATAAACCAAAAGTCCAAAAGAATGACAATGAAACATGCCACTTATCATCTACAGAAAGGTGGTAAGCTTAAAACAGAGAAATATACATTTTCAGACATAGCTAGTGTAGAATTTGTTTTATTGAACTTGGCAGATATATATTGAAGGATTTGTTTTAAGTTTTTTAAATTTGCTTAATGAATATGAAAAGGGAAAAGAGTAGGAGAGACTAATAAAAAATAAAACTTGTTTAACCTGAAAAGTTAAAAACAAATATATAAAGGCCAAAGACGTTTTTTTGCTTCAGTCTCCATAATTTGGCCCCATTCTGCATGTTTAACCTTCGTTTCACACTAGTTCACAACAGGAACCACTCTGCTCAGTTTCCAAGCCCAGGGTGTTCTAGGTGCTGTTGTTCAGCTACAACTGAATTGGTGGTGAAAACGCTGACACAAGACTGCATGCACAAGTGAGGCCAGAGTTGGTGAGAGAGCTTTGGAGAGGACAAATGTTCTTCATTCTGGCTTCAGTACAGATATGACGTAGAAATACAACGAAATTCCAGACTCTACCAGGGACCGACTCAAGACACATGGAAAGAGAAAGATAAATTTGGAAGGCAGACTTAGAAGCAAAGCAGCTGGTCCCTCACCTTATCCTGGATTTCCAGCTTGCCTCCCTAGACTTTGTGGAATTTCCCCTTAGGCCAAAATTGGGGCCTCTCTCTTGATTGAGCACTGATCTCATCTTGCTCCCATCTAAAGAGCTCATTTGCTCTTTTTCTGGTATATTCTAATCTGTATAATTCCTCCAATTTATGCTTGCTATTTGCTCTAAGAGATGGTTCCACTCACTATTCCATATCTGTAATGGCCTGCTTATAAGTAATCAGCACTTGGTCAGAAAAGACCAAACTGGTGGGCATTAGCTTAAGGTACCCAGTGACCAGGGAAGGTAGTGGCTTTTGAACCTAAAAACTGTGCCCCTACAATTCTTTTCTTTTTTGTTTTGTTTTCTTTCTCATGGTTTCTCCCATTCATTATAATTCTTCTATGCAACATGACAAATGTGAAAATGTGTTTAATAGGAATGTATGTATAGAGCCTATATCAGGTTGCATGCCATCTTGGGGAGGGAAGAGAGGAAAGAGGAGAAAATTTAAACCTTATGGAAGTGAACACTGAAAACTGAAAAAAAATTAAATATTTTAAAAACTGTGCCCCTAAATTACCAACATTTAATAGGGTGGATAAATATAATTCTAGGCTGCTACCACTGTGTCTCAGAGGAGAACAAAGAGGCTAGTCTCATGACCTCTCCCATTTCCTGAAAGGCAAAAATCACATTTTCCCTTAGAGAAGGATAGGTTACGATTTCAGAGATATCCATCCATGCCTCTCCTTGAGCTATCTGTCTTTATTTTTAGACATTCTCTGTGAATACACACATCCTCCTTGGGCAGCATACCTTACACATAGAATAATTGGAGGGGGGGAAAGCACATTTCAGGAGCTTAAAAAAGAAATGGATGCAGTGGTAGCAAATCAATGTGTACAGTGGGAGAAAAGTATAGCTCTGGGTTCAAGATAAAGCATTTTCAATATGTTTGAAGACAAAGATGTAGAAATCAAGAAGGGTAATAGGGAAGATGCCTGAAAAAAGGATGAGCTTGGAAACCAAGTCCCTTTGAAGGAATAGCTCCTCTAAGCCCTAGTACAGCAGATGAGAGGGAGTTCTCTTATGAATAGTCAGAGCAAACGATGGACCCATTATCTCACTATTGTCTCCTGTTACACAATTCTGGTATGCTTATGGTTTAAACTGCACCTAGTTCTACTTAAAACTGACTGCTGAATACTCTCCAGCAAGCTTGCTGATGCAGCGGAGTTAAAATTCCACCTTCCTTGTCCTGGTTAATTTTTAGAAACCCCCTACCTTTTGCTACTGATCCATCCTCCCTGACCCCATTGCCCCACTAGTGATGTGTCAGCTGCCAAGCTGCCACCACCAACCCTTTGTCTGAAAATTCTATGAAAACCCTGGTTCTAAAAGGCTTTGGGCCTTTGATGAGAAAACATTCCACTACTGATTTAGGCTACCACCCAGCATGCTGACCTGTGCGAATGACCCTCTATCTCTACTTCCTGAGCTAGTTGGCTAAGTCAAAAAACCAACCCATCCACATTGTATACCATTCACCCAAACTCTGTCCTAAATTTGCATGACACTTTATTACTTCCATTATACTCTATGACCATTTAAATATATCTTCTTCCCATGAAATCAACCTGGGTGTATTTGGCACAATTCTCCACATTCCCAGCTCTGGAAAGTTCTGGAAAGTACCTAGGGAGACTCAGACATTGTCCTTACACTAAACAGTTTCTACAGGTTTCATGTGATGCAGATCTTAATGGCCTCGTATGAAGAGTTCCATTCAACATAGTTCTTAAACAATCCAAAAGTTAACAGTCTTTTTTGATGGCCCAGGTATACCATGGCTGCTGGGCCAAGGTTGCACAGAAGGATACCTAGCTAAGGGCAAAGCCAAGGTGCTTTCCTTACCTCCCCCTTCCTAAGTGACTCTTCCTCAGGAATGTTACTGGAAACATACATTTCTCCTCACTTATACTCACTCCAAACTCCTCAGGTTTGCTATATCCTTCTTACTAGTCACGCAGCAATGACCCAATTGATAAATAGCCTTTCCATGCCACAATTAAGCAAGCTTCTGTTTTGTCAAATGTCAGAACATCTACAAGTATCTCATTTCACTCCAATATGGAACCTGAACCACCAAATGGCTTGAGTCAGGCCAATATAAATTATATTAGGTTATATTGTATATTATATAAAAAACATTAAATTATACAATACAAATATAAAATATAATATTTTAAAAATCCTTACAGTATGAGAAAGTAAGAATGGTTTTCAGTCTCTAGCAGCACTCGCATTGATGAGATCACAGATGCATATAGTATGAACTGGCAATAATACTATATAACAGCACTATAATTTCCAATTACTTGGCACAGTAAATCAGTAGTAAAGCAGGAGGTCCAGACTGTGACAAGTAGCTGAATAGGTAACCCAACCAGTTGGTCTACTAGTAACTTGGACAAGGACTGTACAATGACCTGGTCCCAGAATTCAAAAAAAAAAAAAAAGGAAGAGAACAAACTTAATTGCTTTTCAATAATTATGCATTATGTAAGACTACTCCCAAGCTACTCCCTGACACAAAAATTCATCATTTTATCACCAATTTTCAAACATGTTGCTATATGACTATGAACTACCATACATCTTAAACCCTAAAGTTTCAAAATTGTAACTGGTCCAAAGAGCAACTGTATGGTAGCCACAATTAGACTGCAACGTATTACAAAGACAAGCGCCAGAAGTGGTATAAAGGATGTTATACAGAAAATAAATGTATGATCAGGAAAGGTAGTGCGCCTGTCATGTAAAGACCAAAGGGTAACAGATGGACAGCCCTGGGTCTACACTGGTATTTATCCACCTAGTACGAAATCCTCCAGGAAAATCCTTCATCGTGATGTGAACCCGGAATTATTGAAGGGCAGCCATGGTTGTGTGCACAAACTCCGATATGTCCCACGGGCTGGAAAGGCTCCGAGGCGTCCTACAAGCTGGTAACTGCCTTTGTTACCCGAGGTCCAGCCTAAGCCAAAGAAACGTGACCAGAAGGCTGACTACTTGCCGATGAATTTTCTTTGGCCAAAGCACTTACTTCATCAAAGTCTACCGAGGCACGGATGAAGCTGTAACCTAGGCGGGTGCAGCATTCATACAGGTGCAGTATCTATACAGATAAAATCGTGGTGTTCATTTAAGGTATGGATGAAGCGCCTGTATGCCAGGGACTACGCGAAAAGAGGAAAACAAAACGATCCCTGCCCTCGGTGGTCTTCCATTCTCCACAAGTCAGTGGAAATGCGGTTAATGGGACACCAGGGGCAGTTATGGTAGATATTATAATAATGTAAAATAACTGGGGGGTCTGGGTCTCTCCGAGAAGGGCAGCCCCCCCTCGCCGGGTTCCCCAGTGAAGTCCCTCTTCCTCCATCCCTCAGCAGCCACCGCTCAGGCCCTCGCACACCTAGTGCTCGGCCTCTGTTAATGGGCTTCGGGGCCTTGACTTCACGCGCACACAGTCTCTCAACTCTCTTCTTCCCAATCACCTCCTGTTTCTGCCCTTTCCCCTTCCTCGCAGCCCCCACGGCGCCTCCACCCCGCCCCTCAACTGCCTCCCAGCCGAACCTCTTTTCCCGCTTTTTGCCCCCAACGCTCGGAAGCAGGACGCCCCGCAGGCCCCATTACCCAATCTCTGTGTTAGTACAGGTCAAAGTCTCCCGGTTGCTAATGGCAACGGCGGGGCCCGGAACAGCGAGGCCCAGAAGGGAGTTGTCATGGTTTCCGCTCCTCCTCTTTCCCCTCCACCTTAGGCGCCGCCCCGCCTCCGCACCCCTCGGCGCCGGCGCCTACGCAATACGCTGGGGTGGAAGCCAGGCTCCACCTGGCGGAAAAGGGGTGGGGCTGGGGTCCTGTGGCTGAGGGGGAGGGGGAAGGGGAGGGGGCGGGAAAGGGGGGGGTAAGAAAAGGGAAAGAGAGGAAGCGGAGCCGGCCCGTACGGTGGCCGAAGAGGGACGCGCTGTGCCGGAGGCTGCAGGATGGTAGGGAGTGCGAAGCTGGGGGAGGGGAAGTGAGGGGCGTGGGCTACACCCGCTGGGACATCTCGGGGGCCAAAGCCCGAAGGGGCGGCGCACGCCTCCTCCACCCCAGAGGTGCCCTCCCCAGGTCGGGCGGGCCTGCAAGGGGAAGGGGGGGAGGAGAGGAGAGGAGATCGAGGAAGAAGCGCCGCCGCCCCTGGTGGAACCCCCCCCTCCCCCCTGCCCCGGTCCCTACGGACCGCAGGGAGGGGGCGTCTCGAGCCGCGGGAGCCCCTGGACCAGGAAGGGGGAGGGGGACCCGGAGCGCGTTAGCGTAGGGCCATGCGTGGGCGTGGGGGTTCCAATAGGAGGCACGGAAGGGACTCGGCCTGAGCCGCGGGCGCCAGTCTGTGGGGAATGACACGGGGCAGAGGGCGATGGTCAGTCCCGGGGGAGATGCCTCTGCCCCCCACCCCCGTCCGCCGGAGGGTGAAGGGGGCGGCTTCTTCGGGAGGAAGTTTCCGGGTCTCAGTAGGCACTAGGCTCTCGGAAACCCAGGCGTCCAGCTCCCCACGTCCACCCTGCCCTCCTAGCCTTCCCTTTCGTACTCTCAGCACACGCCCTCCCACATGCACACAGGCTCCCCTTCACCACTACCCCCCCCAATAGTTTCCGGCCCTGCTGCTCCGCTGTTCAGCCACCCCACCTCAGTGCCTCATTCGCCTGCCCACTTCCCCGCCAGCACCGGACTCCTCCATTCTTTCCTCCCAACCCAACACCCTGCTTCTTTCTTAAAACGCCGAGAGCCGTTGCCCACCTGCTTCTGCTCCCCCAAGTCTGTTGTGTAGTTTGCCCACCTACATAACACACTCTCCACCACTCTCTGCCTGCTGCACCTTGTTTCCCCCCACCCATTTCCTTCCCGTGCTACCGTAATAGCATACTCCATAGCCCACAGAGAGGAACCCCTTGAAAGAGACAACTGACCAATCATACAGCTAGTGTCTTTGATAGTATTGGGCTCCTTAGAGTAGGAAAGACAGTGTTATCCTCTGTATCTCCACTTTCCCTCCTTCATCCTTCTCCCCAAATTTCAGTCATCCAACCCAGAAAATTAAATATGTGCTAACCTAACATTGCCGTTTGTTTCCCAGTGAAGAAATAGTCCTGTTCAAGTTCCTGGACAACTTGATTGCTGTATCTTGAATGACTAGGGGGTCAGGAGTGGAACGACCACGGGGATGGCATTAGAAAAGGGGAATTATAGATATGTATATGTGGGTTCTCCAAGGGAGCAGGGGTTGGAAAGAAAAGGGTAAGAGGATATGAGAGTTAAATAAAAGCCCGAGGAGAATGAGAGCTTTGTGGGAGGAGGGGGAAGAACCTGAATCTAGAAGTAGGATGTCTAAGGTCTAAGAAGCTCAGAGCTGTAAAGAACCTCAGAGTTCATCCAGTTCAACCCCCACCTGAAGCAACCCCCTTCTTCAAGGACTTTTGGTATTGTGAACTCTAGAAAGCTTGAATTGGAGTCAGATCTGGGTTCAGATTTCTATTCTGCTACTTGCTACCCATTTTACCTTGGACCTCAGTTTCCCTCTGTAAAATGGTGGGTTGGATCAACTTTAGAGGTACTTAACCTGAGGTCCATGAACTTGTTTTTTTAAAAAATACATATTTTGATGACAGTTTCTACATAATTGGTTCCCTTTTCAACCATATGTGCTTTATTTTTCGTATTTAAAAATGTTCTGAGAATGGATCCCTATGTTTCCCCAGATTGCCAGAGGAGTCCATGACACACAAAAAAGGTTAAGGACCCCTGGACTAGATGATCTTAAGAATCTCTTTCCGCTGTGCAATCCTTTTATTACAGACAAGTGGTCATCTGGCTTATGGTGATGACTTTCATCAGGGAACTGTGTCCTGAGGCAGAGTATTCCACTGTAGGAAAACTTTTTGTTAGGACTTTTTTCATTATCTTAAGCCAAAATCTACCTCTCTGAAACTTTCATTCATTGACCCTAATATTGCTCCTAAAGGAAGGGTTAAGTCCTAGAAATCTGTATGGGGTGGGGGGTATGGAAAGGAGAGGGAGGGGAAGAAACGGGATTTCATGGGTTAGGAGTAGGAGACTTGGAGGCTAGTATACATGGTTTCAGTGCTGTGTATCAGACCTCCATATCTGCAAACACTACTACCCCCTCCACCCCACCCCTAGATGCGGTTCATGCTGCTGTTCAGCCGGCAGGGGAAGCTGCGGCTGCAGAAATGGTACCTGGCTATGTCAGACAAGGAGAGGAAAAAGATGGTTCGAGAGCTTATGCAGGTCGTCCTGGCCAGAAAGCCCAAGATGTGCAGCTTCCTGGAGTGGAGAGACCTCAAAGTTGTCTATAAGAGGTGATACCCAATTCTTGAAAGCCCCTATTCTTGTCTTACGTTTGCCTGGGTCCTGCTGAGCAGGCATTTGGAGATGTTAAACAGTATGTCTGAGAGAGGAGGGGCTGTTTCAGGTCTAAGCCCTAAGATTAGGCATGGGGAATAGGTCGGGCTGAGAATAAGGGAGGAATCGGTTTCTGACTCCAATCTCCTTTCGTGACCACACCCTCATTCACAAACTTTTCTCCCCCATATCTCTAAAACCTGCCTTTTGCCAAACTATCCTGTCCCTGAGCAGCAGGTTCTTCCCCCTCTTGTCTAGCAGCCCTATGTGTATTGCCTCTAGCCCTCCATTGTACACGTTCTAGTTCCTCCTCTGAGTCAGACACAGTAGGTCAGAGGACAAAAAGGAAAGTTTACGTGTGTCTTCCCATGTGTCTGTTCCTAAGGTCAAAGGGTCAAGGAGAGAGACCTGGGGAGGTGTGTCTAGCAGCACCGCTCCTCTTACATTACCTTGGGGCCTGTTCCTACCAGGTGCCCCAGGAGGCAGTGGGTGGAGTATGGAGGGAGGGGGTAGGTAGAGTGGGAAGGGAGCTGGCATCTCGGGGATCAGATGCCTGGGACCAAAGGACTGGAGCATTAGAACCCCTGACCCCATCATCCTATTTCCCCAGTTGTACAATGTGCCCCTTTTCCCAGATATGCCAGCCTCTACTTCTGCTGCGCCATTGAGGGCCAAGATAATGAGCTCATCACACTGGAACTGATCCACCGATATGTGGAGCTCCTGGACAAATATTTTGGCAGTGTAAGTTTCTCCCCAGCTTCACCACCTACCCTCTCCCTCTGCCAAAACCAGGGAACCTTTTAGGCTTCCCCCAAGAGGATCAGGAGATGAATTAAGGGCAATGAGAACAGTAATCCCTTTTTATAAAAATTTCAGCCTATTAGCCATGCCTCCTAATGAGCCCTTGGTGGGAGTGGAAAAAGTAGAAATTTACTTCAGTCCCCAAGGTATGGGCATTAGACTTCAGAATTAGGAAAGACAGCTCAGATTTCAGGAGATGGTTTAAAAGAGTATGGCATTAGTAGAAAAAGCTGATTTGGGGGTTAAGGACCTGGGTTTGAATGCTGTCTGTGCTGCATCGTGTCTCTGTGATCTAGCCTTTCTGCAATTCAGTTTCCTCCTCTGTTAAACAAGAGAGTTAGACATGATCCAAAATATCCATTCAAGTTCTGGATCCTTTGAACCTGAGACAGAGGCTGAGGGCAGAATCTCAGACCTTGGACAGGGGCATACAGAGATTGGTGGTGGGGAATGTGGCAAAAGTTCAGTAAAGAAAAGGAACAGGGATTGTCGTGGGATGAGGGGAAGTTAGCTGAATGAAGGAAAGGTGGGATGAGGAGTCTAAGGCAGACGTGTCATAAACTAAGAGAATATAAAGAAGGGAGTTGGGGAGGGAGGCAGGATGAGGAGGATCCATCCTCTGATGGCTCATCCTATTCTCTATCCTAGGATAGTGTTATGGGAAAAACTGCTGAACTTGGAGTCAGAGGACCTTAGATTGAATCTCAGCTCTGCCTACTACTTTCCTAACTATGGGCAAATGACTTAAATTCTCTGGGTCACAGTTATCCAGAAGGGATTGGATTAGATTACCTCTGCAGCCCCTTCTGGCCCTAAATCTATGTTCCTGTGATCCAGGTATGTGAACTCGACATCATCTTCAACTTTGAGAAGGCCTACTTCATCTTGGATGAATTTCTGATGGGTGGTGATGTCCAGGATACCTCTAAGAAAAGTGTGCTAAAGGCCATAGAACAAGCAGATCTACTACAGGAGGTACAGACTCGGGCCAGTGAGGAGGAGAATGGTGGGGTGGATCTCCTTTTCTGCACCTGCCTGCCACTGACGCTGGCCCTTTCCTGCCACTTTATGAGGGTTCTACAGGGGTTGGAGAAAAGAAAAGAAGCCACCCTATGACATTTGTCCCCTACCTCAAAAAAACTACCCAGATCACCCTTAGGCCCTGAAGACAAAAAGCGAGGTCCTAAAGGGGATACAGAGAACCCAAATTCTTATACTTCCAATTTTTGCCCCTTCTCTCCTTGAGAACTAAGGTGTCTTAATTCCTCAAAAGTGGTATCAAGGGAGGAAGGAGTGTGACCCTGGTTCTCTCCTTTTATCTTTCCCATATGTCCTCAGTGCAGCTTCTGGCCCCCCAGGATGTTAAATTTGAGAACAATAATGAGGGTTTGTAGGCTGGGGTCAAAGGAGATTAATTATTGGCTCTTCTCTTTACTGAGGCCACCAGCCCCCTCTGTGCCACTGCCGCCCAGCCTTCTGGTGCAGGAAGATGAGTCACCAGAATCCGCAGTGATGAGCAAAGCTGACTCGGAGGGAGGGGATGGGGGAATGGGGGTTGGGGGTGGGGGGTTCATCTCTTTGGTTGGAGGAAAGGCAAGAACTACACTTCCTGACACAGTGAGTGTCCAGCTTCTCTACTCAGCTGCCCCCTACCCACTCTCCATTACAGTCCCCTTTGCCCATCCCTTATCTTCAGCGTAGCCTACTCCCCTTCAGGGACCTGGGAGCCTGACCTTCAGCTCTACTCACACCCTACTAGCCCTTAGCCGTCTCATCTAAGCCCCTACTCCCTTCTGAAATTTGGTTCTCCTGGCACTTAGCCCCTAAATCTTATAGTATCGTAGACCTAAAGCCTGAAAGGCCATCTAGTATAATCCCCTCATTTTACAGATGAAGAAGCTGGGAGGTTAAGCAGTTGACCCAAGGTCATCCAGGTAGTAAGCATAAGAGGCAAGATTTGAGCACTGAGCCTCTGATTCCAGGGCTAGTATTCTTTGTGCTATATAACTCTACTTCCCAAATATCTGTGGCACCCAAGCTTATCGTGCTTAGTTTGTTATGCTCCTGGCATTGGGTTTTTTAGAAGGTGATGGGCTGACTGGGACACTCCTACATAGAGTATGCCATGGGTGGGGGTTAATGGGGACAGGGGAGCTTCCTTATAGGGAACTCTCAGCTGTCCCAGCCTTGGCCTCACATTATTTCTTTCTCTCCCTCTCTCTCTCTCTCTCTCTCTCTCTCTCTCTCTCTCTCTCTCTCCCTCCCTCCCTCCCTCCCTCTCTCCCCCTCTCTCTCTCCCTCCCTCCCCTTCTCTTTCCCCCCTCCCTCTTCCCCCTTCCCTCTTTCCTTTCCTCTTTTTGTCTTTCTGCCCAATCTTTGTCTCTCAATCTCTTTCACTGTTTTCCTCCTCTTTTGTCCTTCTTTTGCTCCATCTTCCCCCCACTCCCATTTCTATCCCCCTTCTCTTTCTGTCACTCCATGTCTCTCTCACCCTATTTCTGACTGCTTTAGGAAGATGAGTCACCTCGAAGTGTCCTGGAGGAGATGGGTTTGGCATAGCTTCCCACCCCGATGGGAGACACATTGCAGGGTTGCCATGCCTTGGCAGACATGGCTGGTTACTTCAAAGTCCACACACATTCAGATCTCTTTTCCCTGTGGAATACCCTTCCCTTGCTCTCTCAGTTTCTCTTGGAGAGAGCTGTGGACTGGAATCCTTCAAACATTCCTTCTTTCTCTGACTCCCATCACTTCCTGTTCCTTAACTTTTTCCAGTTGATGTTTGAGAAATTGGATGGGTAGAGAAAGACTATGACCAAGAAGAGAGGTGTGATAATGTATGTTTCTCTCTCTTTCCCCATCCTGACAACTGACTTCACCCAAACCTTACTTTGTTCTCATATACTGTAAATATATAAATATGTCAGGTTAAATGGAAATTGTTTTCAGCCCTTCACCTACCTACCCAAAGAAAAATAACATAACTCCATTTCCTCCCCCTCCCTACTCCAATCAGCCAGGCCTTCATCCTTTCCTAGGGAAAGGAATCTCTAGTATATTAAGGAAGGGTGTCTCTTTCCTTACATCTCTCACCGCTGTCCCCGCTCAGGGTGGATTTGAACCATAGGGAATAACATAGCTATTTTTAAAATCTTACTACTTTGAGGGAAGGGATATAAGAAGGCTTGGCCTCTTGGGAACTCAGAGGAACCCCAAATGTTCTCATTTAGGGGGAGGGAGGGAAGAAGGGTGTTTATCTGTCTCTGTTTCCTTTCTTCCTGAAATAAAAGGACTATCATTTGTGGATTTTCTGCTTGTGGTATTAGTAGCTCAAAGTGCTATAGCACTTCTAAAAGACTTTCCTCATAAGAGAATAGTGTAGGTATCAGTATCTCCATCTTATAACTAAGAATTTGCCTGAGGTCATGCAAAAATTGAATGGCATTGGAACCCAGGTCTTTAGGTTTAGCACCCCTTTCCTTGTCCATTTTCCTGTCCCCTCCATCAGCTGCCCTTTGGGGAGGGGGAAAAACCCCAGAAGTGGTTTCCTTATCCCAAGAGTCTCATCTTGTAGGAAGAAAGCTAAATGGTTCAGACTTGCCACTTTAGCCCAAATTTGGAGAGTTATAGGTGCCAACGTCTTTCAGGCAAATACTTTTTTTTTGTTTGCCTCCTCCCCATCATACACACAATTCCCCCTCCCATCTATGTGGCATGCACCCTGGTGGGAGCAGAAGAGGAAAATTAACTTACTACACCCAGGAAAGATTAAGGTTTGGGTGAGTTAAGGCCCTAAGGTATAATTTGATTGACCCTTGATGTGATTGCCTCCTCTGCCTCATCATACACATCATGTTTTTTGCCTAGGGTAGGAAGGAGAGGAAAGAAGTGCTCGATGAGAGGAGAGTAGGAAGATAGGTGGCTGATACTCCCTTATCCTCTTGAGAGGAAGTAGGGGAAGGGGGTTAAATAAAAGAGAAAAAGTCCTAATAAAATAGTCACTTTTATTTCTTAGCAAAACTATTTTCCCCGTGAGGGGTATTTACAACAGAGAAGGGAAGAAAGGGGTTGGGTTGTCTCAGTTTGGGGAGAGTAATCGGGGTCCTAGGAAAACCCTGGGATCGGGGAGGGCTTCGATTCACAGGCGGCTTCTACACAACTGGTATGGTTTTTTTTTGTTTGTTTTTTTGCTTTTTATTATTATTGTTCACCAATGGGGAAACTGGAAGGGAGATAGGGTGGCTTAGGGCAAGGGAACGGGGCCCCGATGGGGAGGCGAGTGTAGAGCAAGTCTTTACAATCCGGGTTCAGCTGCTCCTTCGCTACATCACTTGTGGGTGGAGTTAGAAGGACACGGGAGTTTTCTGCCCTCTCAAGTTTCCGTACTCGTGCTCCTCCTTCTCCGCTTAGGATAGATTGGTTTTTTCTCGTCCACTATCACCCTCACGGATCTGATACCCTACCAGGAGTGTGGGGTACTCATCTCGCGCAGAAGACGGTTAAAGGGAAGGGGGCGGGACTTAAGAGCAGTGGGTGGGGCCAGGTTGGCTGAGACAAGAGGGGTGGGACTTTCCCCACCCCGCAAAAAGGTCGGGTACCGCATGCAGAACACTGAAGAACACAGGGAGGCTTAGGGAGGTTCGCACAGGGGAAGAGAGAAGGGACCATTACGAATGGGAAAGCAGAGTCACGGGAACAGGCTAGGGCGTCTGAGCAGCACGTGCTCAATATAATTCTCCAGCTCCTCCTCCTCCTGCTGCTGCCTCTCTTCTTCCTCTTCGCCCCGCCGCCCTTGTGGGCTAAGGCCGAAGTGGTACTGCGACCGCTCTGCGGGCTGTGCGTAGTAGTGGTGGCGGCGGTTTGGGGAAGAGAGAGGTGGGAGGAGTGTCCGGGGCTGGATGTAGTTAGGAATGGGGTAGTTGGGCTCCGGGGGGAACACCTCATCCCTATCCCAGGGTGGGAGCACCTCATTCCAATCCTGCAGCTCGTCTTGGGCAGGGAAAGATGGGGGTGGTGGGAGCTTTGGGGAGCGAAAGTGAGTAGGAGCAGGGGGGGCCCGAGGGGGAGGTAGGGGCTCAGGAGGGGCGTTCTTCTTCCGCTTGCGCTTCTCCTCCACCTCCTCAATGATGCTGACCACGTCGTCTGCGGGCAGGTGCAGTTTAGTAGACAGCTCAATTAGGCTGTCGATAGTCTGCGGGTCCATCTCTTCCTCATCTTCTTCCCCTTCTCCTTCCACCTGTCCCTTTCGCTTTTGACCTGGTGTCTCCTCTTGGGAGCGCTTGTCCTCGGCCCCAGCTTCCCCTTCCTCCTCCTCTGCGAATAGCAATGCATTCTGCCGCCCCCTCTCAACCTCCTCAGCCTCTGCCTCAGCGTCTTCCTCATCTCCCTGCTCGTCCTCCTCCTCCCCGCCTCGGATCACACCCTCTTCCTCCTCCTCCCTCTCCCTTTCTCTCTCCTCCTCCCCTTCCCCCTGAAGTCCCCGGTCCCCCACACCTCGCTCCAGGCCGCCGCCGCCGCCTTGCAGCAGATATTGGAGCAGCAAGTCAGAGGCAAGATCAGCCAATCTTTCCTCTTGAGCTGCTGCCTGCCTCGTAGCCTCAGCCTGCCGCCTACCTGCCTCTACCTGGGCCAGCCCCCGCTGCAGGAGGCGCCCTCCAGCTGCAAGCCTACCCATGGCTGCGCTTTCTGGGCGGTGCGTTTTGGAGAAAGGTGCACTCTCGATCTGGCGCGCCTTGTAGAGGGGTGCGATGCTCTCGCCCTGGCGTGTTTTTAGAGCAGGCTCGCTCTCGCCCTGGCGCACCTCAGGGAGGGACACGCCCTCAGGCAATTGCTCCTGGAACCGCCGAGGAAATGGGGGTGGGGGAGGGACACGAGCTTGGAACTCTCCCCAGGAGGCCCTCCATACGCGCTCGGGCCCCGGACTCTCCAGGTTGACCCGGGTCAGTGTATGGGTATGCGTTTCCGCCTCAGCCGCAGCAGCCTCTGGCTCTCGCTTAGCATTCCCTGGACTGAAAGCGCGTAGTTCCTGAAGCAAGGATTCAAGTGCCTCTAGTTCCTCGGAAGGATCGGAACCCTCGGAGCTGCGCTCCTCTGGGATACGGGAAAGCGTCGGGGGTACCCCTATCTCTTGAGCCGGGCGGCTGAGGGTCTGACTACGCACAGTTTCTGTTAGCAAAGCCTCTCCTTTCTGCTGCTGCTGCTGCTGCTGCTGCTGCTGCTGCTGCTGCTGCTGCTGCTGCTGCTGCTGCTGCTGCTGCAAGACCCCTGGAGCCGGGGGCGAGGCAGGATGATCTAGCGCTTGTAACAGGACCGCGGCCAGCGCCCGTGGATCTACCCCCTGGAATAGATCTTCCTCTTCTTCAGGCTCGTGTTCTGGGCTTCTCTCCTCCCTTATTTCTGGATCTAGGCTCTCTCTTTCCCCTGGCTTCCCTCCTCCAGCTGCCAAGTTTTCGTGTTCAGATATGGGAAGCGACAGCGACTGATCTGGGCGCCCCGGGGGCGCTGCCTGAAGACTGTTCATCTGTAGCATGAGGCAGAAGAAGAGGGCGGCAGCAGGCAGCTGTGGGAACCTCATGGCCGAGAATGGGAGAAGGATGGTTTCCAGGGGCTATGGAAAAGAAAAATAAAGTGGGGAAAAGGCGAGTGAAAAGAGAGGGGCTGTCAGGGCTTCAGGGTGTCTTCTCTGCTCCTTAAATTCCCCTCACGATCTCAAAATCTGGCGTTTCTCTGGGAGCTACCCTTGACGCGCTACCTAACCCAATTTTCCCGACTTCTCTCAAACCCAGAAGTATCAAGTCTGGGACCCTAAGGGAAAATGGGGCTGTGCTAATCTATAGAGTCCTAAAACTGGGAGGGGAACGCCTGGCAGCACTCACGTCTGTGTTCCCCCACCTCCACTTCGCCCCCGCTCCTTCTCGAAGCTATCTTCCTGTCACCGCCCACGTTGCTTCGAGGCTGAGAAAAAAATATCTGCTCCCCACGGGACTCTCCAGATCGAGCGTGGGAGGCTTTATATGGTAAAAAGGGGGACATCACCCCCCTTCTATCTATCTTCTTAGGGTCCCCTTGGCGTTACCCCTTCCCCCAAACTAAGGAAGACGCATCCCTCCTGCACACAGCCAAATCCTTGGGGGTGGACAGACCGACAGAATAGTATTTACCAGATGGGATTCGAGGAATGGGGAGGGGAGGATGAGGGTCGGGGTTTCGAGGTTGGAGAGCGCAGATGCTCCGAGTTTCGGTCCTTGTCCTGCGTTCAGTCGCCTCGGTCAGTTTCCGGCTGGTCTCTCTTCGCGTGGTCGACTCTCCGGTTTCTCTCGCTAGCTCTCTCCCCAAGCTTCAGCACGCTGGACAGCGCCCGCCCCGCCTCTTTATAAAGGGGAGCCAGTAGATCACGTGGGGGGTCTTCTCCGCCCGATTGACGTCAATGTTCATTCATGGGGAAGCGGGGTGAGCGGTGGAGGGGCTTTAATTGCGGCCAGTGATTGGAAGATTTTTCTCCTCCTCCCTATTCTGAGCCTGCGCACTGAAGAGTGAGGACTAACTGGCACGCTAAAGCCGAACGCCGGGGAAATGAATGAATGAATAAATGAAGCGAACACGGGGTTGGGGGAGGAGGACAGTGAATGAATGAAGGAGAATCAGAAGAGAAGGAGGGGAAGGAAGGAAAGAAAGGAGGAAGGAAAGAAGGAAAATGGGGAGGGGCAGAGAGAGTTAAATATAAACCCAGGGGTTGAATGTAAGCTATAGCTGCCGCAAGAGGTCAATCTGTGGATTAAATTGGATTGAGGTTCTAGGGCTTGAGAGAAGGAGAAAGCGGTAGGACGTGAAAATCAGGGCAGGAAGAATGCTTTCCCACAGCTCCCACCTGCTTGTGCCACACGTTATGAATGAAGGAAAGACAGGCAGATTTCTGTGCGTGTGTTTGTGGATTCGTGTCTGAGTGTGAATGGGTGACTAGGTGCGTGTGCCTGGGTCTGTGGTTGGTGACTAGTGGGGTAAGGTGGGAGAGGAGGGTGTACGTGCGTGTGTGTTAGAAGAAAGAGGAAGGGGACTGACTGAGTAGGTACATTTGAGAGAGTGGACGGTGTGGTTCTATTTGTTCTTGCCTATGGATAGGGAAAGTGTGTCTGCCTCTCCCATTCACTACCCCCGCCCCCACTGGCTCATCACGCTGCTGCCCCCATCGTCCTAGTGCCCCCTCCTCCATGCTTCTCTTTCATCTAACACCCCCCCATTCCTTCCTTGGAGGAAGGGAAGGACGTTTGGAGGGCGAATCCATAAGGGGAGGGGGTTGTGAAGATAGACTAGGGAATTCAATTCTTGCTTTTCCAGATTCTTGAAAGCGAAGGTTTGACTTCAAAGAACCCCTAAGTGACAAAGATCGCCCCTTCCCCAATGCTTCCTCCCTTTACCCTCAGTTCTTGTCCTGCGCCAGGGGTTTGAGCTTGGGGGGCTCAGGGCGGCTGGAGGTTCCGGCTGGGGAGGGGAGGGGGGCGATGACGCACAGATTGCGCAAAGAGAATCCATCAGCAAGCCAGGTCCGGTGAAGGGAGACCGGCCGTGGGCGGAGGGGGTGGGGGTGGGGTGGGGTGGGGGGAACGGAAGCAGGGTATAGGGGAAGGGGGAGACGGAGGGAGGTGTGCTGCGTCTACAGGAATGATGCTGAGGTAGGGTAGAGGGCGTTGCTTCGAGGGGAAAGAGAGGTGGGGGCTTGGACAGCAAGAGGAGAGTGACTAGACTTAAACAGACACGCTATGAGATGCAGAGACACAGAGATACATATGTACACAAAGCGTGTCTCTGATTATCGCTCTCTGTTTCTGTGTCGTTCTCTCTAACGCTCTCAAATACACTTTCATAGTATTTTTCTCCTTCCATCCCCATCTTCTTTACCCTTTCTCACATTATTTCACTTCCTCCCCCGATTCTTCTGCCCCCATACCACCCCCACCCCCACTCCTTCACACACATACTCACGTGCTTTCCCTCCAAAGCCACCAGTGGCTTCTTAGCTCCATCAGCAGCTTTATTTTCCCAGAAAGAAATGCCCATCAGCTTAGGAGGGGGAGGGGAGAGGGAGAGGGAGGGAGAGGGAAGAAGGGGGGGGGGGGGGGAGAGAGAGAGAGAGAGAGAGAGAGAGAGAGAGAGAGAGAGAGAGAGAGAAAGAGAGAGAGAGATTGAAGCTAAAGACAGGTGAATGGAGAAGATGAGATGGAGAGTGGAGATGTGTGAAGGGACAAGAGAGAGAGAGAGAGAGCTTGGAGAAGGAACAGGAAAGATGACCCCTTACCCACTTCTCAACTTCTTCCTTCACCCCTCTTTCCTTTGTCCAGGACCTCCTTACCCACCTCTGTTCTCCTTTTACTGACCTGGTAATTGGGTTGGTGGAGTGAGGGTGGGGAAAGAGTCACATTACCTTCCTGAGGAGAATGAATCAGATATAGCAAAGACCTTTGTGGAGGGGGATGGTAAAATGGGTGGGGTTGGTAGGAAGAACATAGAGAAACAGATAGACATCGACAAAAATAGAGAATGAAAAGAGGCAGAAAGATACATATGAAGGGCTAACAAAGAAAGAAAAAACCCAGTGTGTTTCTGTTCCCAGCGTTAGAAGGCTGGCTAGGTGTTGCCGTGATTCTAGGTGTGTGGAGTTCTGTTGTAGGAGCATCTCTTCAAAGCTGTGTGTATTGGTATATGCTTCCATTTCTGTGTCTGTACATTCAGATGTGTATCTATGTTTCCAGATATCTGTGTGTGTCGGATTCTGTGTTTGCCCATTTCTAGGCATCTGGGTTTTGGTATGTCTGTCAATGGCAATTCGTGTGCTGTATATGAATAATCGTTTGTTTTGCTACATGTATGTGTTTGTGCCCTTTGTCTACATGCCTAACAGTGTCTTTCACAGTGGATACTAAATCAATGTGTACTGAATGAATATATGAATGAACTGAATGAGTGAGTGAGTGAATGAATGAATGAATGTCTGCCTTCTTAGTTTTCTGTATCTGTGTAGAACCATATTGTGGGTATCTCTTTGTATATTTCCTACTTCTGGGTCATAATCTCCCTAGTTCATTATCCCTATGTCTCTGGTCTATAAGTTTTTATGCCCCTACCCTACTCCTACTTCCCATGATCCCCTTCTTCTTGCCCCCCATCTAATTTGCCCTTCCTCCCTCTCCCTTCCTCTTTCATTCCTACCCCACCACCCAGTCCAAAGTTGTGGGGAGCGAGCCTAGACTAGTCAAGAATACCGTTTTCATGCTGGAAAATGAGGGCCCTAGGTGATTAAGTGGGGGAGGGGAGGATAGGAGCAAAATGGTGTACTTATTGTTTTTTCCCTGTGATAGATAACTGGAGTGGAGGTAGGTGGGGAGGAGGCTTGAGGAAATACATCCTTCATGTCTCTGCATCTATCTCTGTCTCTCCCGGTCTGTTCTCTTTTCAGTTTAGCTCCCCCTCACCCCCACCCCCCCCCCCCAACAAAGCCTTCTATCCCACCTGGTGCCCTTCACACCCTGCTGCCTTTAACAGTCATTGGAAGAGGAATAGATTGGGATGAAAGTGAGAAAGGGCAAGCCCTGGGGATGTGGGAGGTGGGGCAAAGAAGAAGAAACAGGGATAGAGAGCTGCAGAAATAAAGAGAAAAAGAGACTGTGATAGAGAGACCTGAACCACAAGAGATACATTCTAAGGGTATAGATGTAGTCTTTCTCTGTGTTAACAGTCTATCTTTTGTGTGTGTGTGTGTTTTTACTTCCACTCTGAGTCCCATTCTCTCTTTAGGAAGGTAGGAGGAGAGGGTAGAACTCTAGGGGTAGAATGGGCAGAATATGGCAAAAGCTTGGGGGTGAAAAAAACAATGAATTCCTAAGCTGTGCCCTTGGTTTAGGAGGAGGGGGGTTTCGGTCCAGTGACTCCATATCCCCTTCCCTTCCCTCCCCCCCTCCCCCAGCCGGTGACTCACCTCTGCAGCCTCTCAGTGCGTCAGCAAAGGGTGGGGGGCGGAGGGGGGGCTACTGAGGGGAAAGAGACAGGGGTCTGGATTTCAGAAAGGAAAGAAGGAGGGTACTGGAGGGCACCCCCAAAATCCCACCATTACCCCATACGCAGCCCCAGCCCAATGGGGTGGGGGTCTTGAGAAGACTTGGGGAGAGGTTGGGGGAATCCTAAGACAACAGAGGCATAGGGTAAGCTTCTGGATGTGGTGACCTGTCTCCCAAGTCCCCATCTCTGGGGTCCTAGCTCCTTCAGTCTCCCCACCACCACGGGAGGGGGAGGGAAGACCTGGAGAGACTAGGGAGGGCGAGACCGCCGCAGAGATGAGTCACCAAGAATGGGAGTGAAAAAGACAGAGATACTAAGAGAGACACAGAGACAGAGAGATGCAAAGAGACAGCTCAGAGGTACAGAGAGCCCTCTAGAGAACACACATAAACACCCCTACTGAAAGGTAGGAGGAAACTGTTGGGGGGGGGGAACCTAAGAATTTATGCCTCCCTACTTTTCTAATCCCCCCCCATCTCCCCTCCTCCCCCTCCCTTCTCTCTCTCTCTCTCTCTCTCTCTCTCTCTCTCTCTCTCTCTCACACACACACACACACACACACACACACACACACACACACACACAGAGGAAAGTACTAGAACACATATATACAGTCTTTCACACACTCACATACATGTAAGTACACACACATATACATATAACACACAGACACAGATACCCAAAGTCACATAGGCACACCCACATATACGTACAGTTGCACTCGGAATCTGACAGTTTCCAAGACTCTGAGTTCCACATACACAGCCTCATGCACTCTCAAAGATCCATGCTGAGGGTGTGGCTAAGGTGGCTAAGACAGAGCCAACTTTAACCCTTGTGACCAGAGTTCCTTCACTTAGTAGGGGGGACTTGGGGGGGCACTAAAAATGTGAAGTGGATGACATTGGGAAGGAGGAGTCAATACAGTATGGCTTCATATTTCTCAAACACAGACTCTGGGACACAGAAGGACAATCCTGGTCACACACACACACACACACACACACACACACACACACACACACACAGTCAAAGACATTCCAAGAAAACATTTATTCAAATAAAAACATTAAATACCGTCTTCCGTCACATGGTCTCACATACACCCACATAGATGCATATAGTCCTGTACGCATGCACACACTCATACAAGGGGGCACAAAGACATAAACATATAGACACATTCATAAAGACACCACCTTCTCTCTTGCTTCAATCTTCTTCATGTGTTTTGGACGCCCCCGTGTGCTACCTTTAGGTACTGCAGTCTATGCCACCCTTTGAGTTTTGACCTTTAGTGTTGTGAGGCAGGCAGGGGAAATGAGAGTTTAGTTCCTAGAAAGTAGAAGGCAACTGGAGAAAAGGATCTAAGTATGTCCTCCAGACACCTAGTTCTTTAAAGGAAAATAGGGATCCAAGATTGGGTCCCAGATGAGTAGCCAGATCAAAAGAAGGAGTCTTTAGAAGGAGGAGAAAGGAGTCAGGCTTAACTCCCTCACTCCCTTTCAGTAATGTCACAGCAGGGAACTGTACCTTCAAACTTTGACCACCTGAGACTGAAGGGGGGAGCAAAATCCCTCCTTTTCCATTAATCAGAAATGTAACACCAAGAATTTGGGAGGAGAAACCTAAAGCCTAGAAACCAGAAACCTGATCTGATACCAACTAGGAGGGAAGAGGGAGGACTGAACAAGAAGTCAAACTGTTTGCTCCTTTCTCCCCTCTCCACTCTAAAAGCTAAACTTACTTAGAGAGAAGTTTGTCATTTCATATCCAGATGAGAGCCAAATTCTGTGGGAGCCCTGAGAACCCAGAGGACCAGTTTCTGGTCTCAGTTTTGGTACTAGCTAGGTACTCAATTTTGAGAAAGTCACTCACTTTTCTCTCTGAGCCTTCTAAAGTAACTGCTAGTTTTGACATTCTATGTGTGATAACAAATGAACACAAATGTTGAGAAGTTGGTTCATCTCATTGTAAACATTTGAGGGAAGGAAAAGGAATACATAAGCTGGGTAGGAAAGTTAAAAGGAAACTTGTCTTTGTGGGCCAAACAAAACACCAAAACCTGCTGGGAACTGAGCAGTCACAGGAAAAGCTTCAAAGTTAGGTAAAGGGTAACTTTTTGCATCTCTTCCCATGTCCCAACAGCCCCTCCCTATATGGCTCCCTCCAAACCTATGCCTGGCTCTTATACTTCACTGTTAGTGTCTTATCCTAAATGAACCTATTTCTTGCTGGGCAAAAATGGAATAATTTGCACTTTCTTCTTGCCAGGATTGTTGTGAGGAAAGAACTTCATTAATCACAATACCCTTGTTGTTTCTCAAACAAAACACTCTTATCTTCCCCCTTCAGGTATTTTCGCTGGCTGTCCCCCGTGCCTGAGTAACACAAACCTGACCTCTGCTTCCCAGCTCCCCTGCTTCTTTCAAATCTCATCTAAAATCCCACCTTCTACAGGAAGCCCTCCCCCAGTCCCCTTTCATTCCAGGTGCTTTCCTCTGTTGATATGTCCTATTTAGCCTGTACATTGTTTGTACCTAGTTGTTTGCATATTATATCCCTCTTTAGATTCTGAGTTCTATGACGGCAAGGACTTTTTTTGTATCCCCAGTGCTTAGGCCAGTGCCTGGCACATTTGTAGGCATTTAATAAATGTGTATTGACTGACTGATTACACTTTTTCTTAGGTGTTAATTGCTCTAATCAACTCCCTATAAGCAGCAACTTTAATCTAAGGACCTTTTAAGACAAGGAGGGTTTACAATTGAATAGGGAGCCCCTAAAAACCAAAACTCCTTCAAGAAGCAAAAGGAACTAATCTCTACAAGGACATTTTTTTGGAATATGATTTATCACCCATTTCTATCCTAAAACTAACCAGAGTAGGTCCACAACTTGTCTCTGAGACACAACTACTCCCTAATCAATGAAGAAGACCATACACAAATATGATGTGCCTCATTGCTTAGAGTGCTTCTCAGTTTCATCCAGTTATGTTTGAATTGGAATATCCTGACTGAGGAACCTACCTCTTGTACTGCCGCCCTGTTAACAGGGCATCAAACCCCTTCCTCTGCTTTGAGGAATATGGGGGATGTGGAGAGGCAAGGGGACTATGATATACATACTGTCCACTTATCTAAAGGCTAGAGAAAGGAAAATATATAGGGGGACAGATTAGGGGAAAGGGAATCTTCAGAGAAGAGGAGATGGAGGACATTGTGTGAAATTGAGGAATGAGAAATGGAGTGGAATTGTGATGGCATTTAGGATTGGGGACTTGACAAAATCATCTAATTTACAGGATGTGTGTGTGTGTGTGTGTGTGTGTGTGTGTGTGTGTGTGTAAATGAATGCTCAGAAAAGCTGGCACTAAGAAGATTAAGAGAGAGGGTCCCTCAAGGATGATGGAGAGTAATCTGAATCCCTAGAAATTCTGCCTAGTACTGTGGTATCAGTGGCCTGTCTAGACTTGGGGAGGACAATAGGGAGGGAAAGGATTGAGGGGACAGACGCAACAGAGAAGGAGATAGAAGACAGGTGAAGACAGAGAACATAGGAAAGGGGAGAGAGGAGCAGAGAAGAAGTTGAGAGAAAGAGGACTTAGAAGGATGTACAGAGAGGCAGATGGAAATACAGAGAGACCATGGCCAGTTCTTTGAGGCAGAAGGATGTACAGAGAGGCAGATGGAAATACAGAGAGGCCATGGCCAGTTCTTTGAGGCTTGGGGAGGGAGAGGGAGAAGAGACATAGGAGTAATGGCAGAGGTGGAGGTAAAAGAGAACACAGAAAGAACAGAGGAGACGACAGGAAGAAAAGAGGAGCCAGGGGAGAAGGAAGGAGGGGAAAAGAAAGTGGGAACGGAGGGCAAAGTAGAGAAGGAAAAGTATGGCTGGGAGATGAAGAGCGGCTTAGGTTTGGGGAGAGGAGTTGGTGGAGAGTTTCGGAAGTGCTTCTTTTCCTCCCTAGGAAAGTTGAGTATGTCTCCCTATCTTTGCTGAGGTATTCCCAATTCCTTCCCTTCCCCCCCAGATGTTGGCTGCCAGCACATACTTTCTAGTATAACCCTTACCATCTCCAATCCCAATCTAGCTTAGGAGAAATTGGTTAACTGTAACTATAGGTGAGGGTGACAGGAACAGATGGCACATGATGTTGAAGCCAGCAAGTCAAGTACCTTGAATGTACCTTGGCACCTAAGTACGATCCCCACAGAAAGCATCGGATGTTGAGGTAGCACCAAGTTCTGGTCTCCATAGTCTATCCACTACTATATACCCTTGGCAACTAGAAGGCTCTTGCTGGGTTAGTAAGATTCCAGTCCCCAAAGTTAATCCTGCTCAGGAAGACATTCTGATGTACCACTGGTGACATTGGTAGCAGAGCTCCATCCCCAACAGCCTCAGACACAACTTCAGATGGCAGCAGAGAGATGCCAGAGGTCCAAGGCTACAACAACCATGCCAGCAGAGCTGAAGCCTTGGATTGAACCAAGAGGATTCTCCGTAATAGGGAAAAAGCTGGGGGAAAGAAGGGAGGAGAAAGTTGCTTGGCCCATCACTTGTCCTCTCTGGGCTAGTATTTTCCTCTATGAAGTGAGGGAGTTGGACTAGATAATGTTTGAGAAATTTTTCTGCTCTGCTATAATTCCATTATTCCTATAAGGGAAAACCTTAGGGAAGGAGAAGATTGGCTAAAATACATTCTGAAAGTTGGCTACCTGGGCCCTGGGGAGAAGGAAGAACAAGTGACAAGTGTGAGAGTACCATGGAACTGATGGTCAGGATACCTGACCTGAGTCCCAAAGAGCAGAGAGAGCATATTAAATTGAGAGTTGAGTCGAAGGAAAAGAAATCTGGCTCTCTGAGAAAGTGGCCAGATGGATTCAGAGCACAATGTCTTTCCTGGGGCACATAATACCCTTAACACAAAATGTTTATTGAATTGTATGACTGGGCCCTTAAAGGGGATGGCCTCTAAGAAGAAAAGGGATTGGCTGGGCATCCTTGAGGCCAGAAAGCAAGTGAAGGATTACTAAGGATCTAAGATCCAGGAGACACAGAACACTGGAGCAGGGACTTCTCTTTGGGATCACCTCACCTGCCTGGTGAGTTGCTTCTTCAGCTCCTGAGGACCTACTTAACCATATCATTGAGCAATACCACCCTGCCCCATGTGTGTTGCTACTTGACCAACTGCAAACAAGTGTGGCAGCAGCCAGCTCTGCTTACAACTTTGCCACATGATGTCAGTCTCCCTGGTACTGATTTCATGAACCAACTCAGAGTGATCTAGAGGGAGGGTAGGATGAGAAGAGATAAGAAGTCTGGTAAGTCCCTCTCTTTTCCCTCAGTCTGAAATTTAGGGCATCATCCACCATACCTACTAACCCCAAGACTTTAATGATCCCTTTTGGAAGAGAGGTTCAAGAGAAAAGCCCCTGGATCTCCTCACAGGGATGCTGTGGCTCCAGGCATCCTCATCCTCCATGGTGGGGCATCCCTCTGGAGCTTGACATCACAAACACATAGACACACATATATACATACATATATAAACACACAACACTCACACAACTTCAATCACTGCTCCCTTCTTGTGTTCGCCCAATTACTCAGTCTGTCCTGTCTGTATCCCTGCCTGTTTTCCATCCCTCAGGACCTAGGCTGGACTTGCCCTTGCCCTTCTCCCACAGCCCAGATTTTCCAGGCTTGGTTTCCAATGCCCCCTACCCAACATTCTGCCAGCACTTGTTTGATTAGATAACAAAATTCCATCTCCGATTTGTCCTGCCCTTAGCCTTTGCCATAGTCTCAGTTTGGCCCCCACCCCCACGCCCTTCAATCTTTTTTCTCTACTCATCATCTAGCACTCTCTGAGTCTAGTTCCAATTTCCTGTTCTCGGGGCATACCCTCTAATAAGTAAGTTATAGCTTGGAATTCTCTTTCTCTCTTCCCTTCTCCACTCTTTTCATTAGCCTCAAGCATTTTTAATCCCATCCCACAGTTCACACCATTAGTGGTTCCTTTTGGCTCCACCATCAGCTTCTTGACCCTGTTCTGTTGATGCTCACTACAGATTCCTATTGGCCTCATTCTCCAGCGCCTCACCTTGGTATCATTCACCCCCTGGTAAATCCACTAGGTCCCACCCTCATGAGCTCACCCTGCTCCTGTTCTCCTTTGCCCTGCTTAGGTAGTTACCATACCTCTTCTGCACGTGAGGAATTAGCAACTGGGCAGGTGGTAGATGCAGCTGTAGATGCCCCTAGGCATAGTATCTTTTAATGGATGGGGACCCTTGCTAGATGGCCACCGCAAAGTCCAAAGGCTGTGCTCCTGCCTCAGGCCTGGACGCTAACCCAGAGTAAGCCTCCACCTCAGCTACTCCTCCCCTGAGCACCACTCCATTTCTGACCCTACTTCTTGTTCCATCTCTAACACTGGTCCTTCAGAGCTCCCTCCACCTCTCTGAGTTTCTAACTTCATGAAGAGGTTAGGAGAACACTGTGGGTGTCCCCTCCCACACACTGTGACAGTGAGGCCCTAAATCCTTCCTTAAAGCCTACCTCTCCCTCCCCACATCTACTTCCTCTCTGCCCTACAGGATACCCTGAAAGGGGAGACTCCTCCACTTTCCACTGAGCTTTCTGACAACTTCTACCTGGCCTCTGCCTCAGTCACCTTTATTCTTCCAGAGCCTAGATTATTTATTTACCAACCAATGTCTAATTTTGGACTACTATTAAAACTTTAGGGATCCCATCTTCTAAACCATTCCCCCCAACACCAACTTCATTCCTCCATCATCATCATCATCACTACACACACACACACACACACACACACACACACACACACACACACACACACCATATACTCCAAGATTAGCAACTTTGGGTAATAGATTACCTGTTCCACCCTCTGCAGGGGCTGGATCCCAAAAGCAAGGAGGTTGTACGTTTCTCAGATCCACTCGCCAGTTGTAAGAGTAATTAAGGTGGGACTTTTTGCTGTTGACCTTTAATGATTCTGGCCTGTTTGAATGGGGCAGATAAAGTGGGATATTTTTGTATTTCTCAGCACTGAGACAATTGGGAGTCATTGATTTGTATCTGATATGATATTGGGGGAAGTCTTTTCTGATCCTTCTTCATGCTAATGCCCTTCTCTGTGTTGATTATCCTTAATTTATCCTGTATATAACTTGTTTTTTTCCTAGTTATTCCCATGTTGTCTACCCCATTAGATTGTGAGCTCCTTGAGAGTAGAGACTGTCTTTTACCCTTTTTTGTATCCTCAGTGCTTGGCACAGTGCCTGATAGACATAAATTACTGACTGACTGATTGATGGACTTCTTCAGTGTTATCAGTTAGTATCATGACCACTTACCACAAGGCACTATTGCTATAATCCAGCAACGCTTCTGCAACCCAATTCTCAATTTCTTATCCTGGAAACCTTAAATTCATTATACACTATCCTTACAGAGTGGCTTCAGATTTGACAGCCAATTCAGCCCCAGAGAATGAAATAACTGAAATTTCCTAGCTCTGCAGTTGACCTTTCCCCCCTCAGGGCCCTGAACAGGATATATAAACCCAGAGGTTAGCATTCTCTCTCGGAGCTCTGTGCCACAGCAGGTGGGGCATGTGACTCTAGCCCAGCCATTGTAATGAGCTCCCCAGCTAAACACTCAGATGTTGATAACTACGAATTGTATTTGGTAATTCAGAGTGCTGGTTTTTTCCCCTGAACTAAGTAAATGATATTTGTATGCTGGATTAAAGCAAGCTTGTTAACCCCTTAACGTTGCTCTCTTTAGTAAAGCAGATCAAAAGGACCTGGGCTTGCAGCATTCTGTGAACTGGTTGTTGTTGGTTTTACACCCTCACAGCAGCTGCTAGCTGGATTGTTGAAACACCAGTCTACAGGCAACCTCAACAATTGTCCAATTAGTGAAATTAACGGCTAGTAATTCAGTGGTAACTAGCTATTTCATGCAAACTTAAAGGGCATAAGACATTGCAGGCTTGTAGATGGGAGGACATATAACTCATCTGAGTTACTGCTAACAGTTTTCTTCTAACAGCATAGGAAGATTTAGGAAGGTAGGTTCCTTTTAATCTTCCAGAATCAGTTTCTGCTGGAGTGGGGGGTGGGTAAGGGAAGGAAGGCCCCAGCATCGCAGCTAATGGAAAGCCTCCTCTGACACTCTCAGTCTCCTCTGCTTTCTCATTTCTAGAAGTTTTTTCACTGGAACTCCAAGTCCCATCAGTCAAATCAACAACTATTTATTATGCACTGTGCTGTCAGGCCCTGAAGCAGATAGTGTCCACAAACAGGAAAGACTTCAGGGCCTAATGGACCGTCCCCACACTCTCTTCCATGCTCTGTCTCCACAAAATCACAAACCTCTTTCTCTTAAACCACCTTCCTCCTCAGAATTATATCTTCCATGAGGCCAGGACTGAGATCAAAGGAGTTAGTCCTGTGCCCCAGAGTTGGAACATGGCACACTAGAGGAAAGAGAAGGGTGGAGAAAGAATGGACTTCCTTTCCTATCTCCCAAGGCCACTGTTCCCTTTCGGTCCTCATGAAAATGAATATGATATGATTTGAATGGAAAAGAAAGAAAGTAGCTGCAGATTCTGATAGGTCTGAAGTTTCCCCGACCATGCCTCCCTGACATACACCTAGAATATTGATGTCCTTAGAGCATCTCAGAATTTTTGAAGAAGGAGATGAGAGGGAACATAGAAACTGATGCCCAGAGAAAGAGGTAGCACAGAGAAAAAGGAGGCAGAGCCAAGAGTAAAGAAAGTAGAGAGATAATGGGAGAGAACTAGAAAGAAAAAAAGATGGAGAAACTAAGGAAAGGCTAGGAGGAGATTAAGCAGGCCATAGGTACCAATACTTCATGATTCCATAGCTAAGGGCCACCACTCCTCTCCTGAGAACTAGAAGTAGGAATCACTATGACTGTCCCCATTCTTAGAAGGGAGAGACTAGAACTAGGTCTGAGACAGAGAAATGTAGAGAATCAAAGTGTGGGGCAGGGGGAGAGAGAGAGAGAGAGAGACTGAGAGAGTGTGTGTGTGTTCTGAGCAAGAACTAGAGACAGAAAACTGAGTCAGAGATGTCCACAGCTGAAGAGGGGTTTCCCAAGACTAGCCCTTCCTCTACCTGTCTCCTGCCCAAGTGTTATTTCCCTAGAGGGGAGATCCAGATGGTGGGATACCTACCCAGTGGTACAGGGCTCCCTAGGGAGTGAAATGGCTACAAGAGGGGGCAGGAAGAGACCAACTCTGGCTATAATTAGTGATACTTCCCCTTCCCCTTCAATGATCTAGGTCAGCAGTTCTCAAAGTGTGCTCCACAGCCCCTAGGAGTACCCAAGACTTTGAGGGGATCCAAGGAGTCAAACTATTTTCATAATAATACTAAAACATTCTCATTTATAATACAGTAAATAACAATAGTTATAACCCACATCTTTTAGCTGGGTGGGAGGTGTACAAGCAAGGTCTTGAGACCAAAAGTTTAAGAACCACTGATCTAGATTACCTAGAAAGGACTTGCCTCACCTCATACCACCACCCTCCAAGAAGGGTCAGAGTAGAGAAGAGGAAGTTGAATTAGAATTCAGATCAAACTTCCCACAATGTCTCTGACTTCAGGTAAGATTCTGCAGATCCTGAGAGTCAATTCATTTGGCTGAGACACACATTTCATGTTCTGCTTCAAGCTTATTAAGCTTAAGGGATTTCAACTTCTAGGCAATCTGCTCTTGGGCTGCAAGGTGAACTGACTTTGAGGAAACACGGGTCAAGTCTCAGGCTACCTGTCCAGCTCTCAAGAGATCAGGGACTTGGGGCAGGAGGGGGGCAGTGAAAGTGAACAGGGGAAGAAATTGGTCCTTCTACTTCCAAAGCAGTTTGGGGGTGAGAGGCCCTCAGATGGCTCTAGCCCTTCCTCCTAGGCTCTGGATCTCCATTCCCTCTGCCCTACTCTTCCTTCCCTGTACCATCCCAATTCCAAAATCCCTCTTGTCTTGTCCAGTCCCATTCTCCCAAATCATTCAGAAGCAGAAGACAAGTAAACAGGAAGGAAAAAAGGAAGTAAGATGAAAAGAGGAAGGAAGGAAGGAAGGAAGAAAGAAAGAAAGAAAGAAAAAAAAGGAAGGAGGGAGAGAGGAAGGAACAAAACAAGACAAATAAAGACAAGACAAGACTTGGGCAGGGACATGCAGAGAAAGACACAGAACTGAAGAAAGGCAGAAAAATAACTTTATTTACCATCATCCAACTTCAGTTACCATCAGCTACTCAGCTTGGTTTTGACTCCAAAGATCTGCTCATCACCTGAAGTCTCATGATCTTGGAGACTGATTCTGCTTTGATACTCAACACCTCCTTAGCTAGAAGCAACTAGATGGATAGAGTGATGGGCCTGGAGTCAGGAAGACTTATCTTCCTGAGTTTAAATCTGGCCTTAGACACTTTACTAAGTGTCTGGGCAAGTCATTTAACCCTGTTTACTTCAGTTTCCTCATTTGTAAAATGAGCTAGAGAAGGAAATGGCAAACCACTCTAGCATCTTTGCAAAAAAAACCCTAAATGGGATTAGGAAGAGTCACTACTGAACAAACTGCCTCAACACCCTAAGTGGCCTCTCCTCTCTGATTGGAAAGCTGAAGGGTAAAGCAATGAACTCCTTCCAAGGACTCCCTTTATAAAGAGCTTAGACCAGAGGTTCCCAAACTTATTTGGCCCACCACCCCCTTTAAAAAAAATTTACTCAGCTCTCCCTAGAAATCTACTTTCTTTAACCCTTTAACAGTGTTTTTTTTAAATTTGTGTCACTTCAAAAATATATATATTTTTAAATGACATCTTAAATTTACTACTTTATTGTAAATTTGTGGGGGTCTTCCTTCATTTAAATTTTAATGATGCAATATTGCAACTGTATAGCATCATACTATAAACAAGTAACCATATAAACATATAACCATGTAAACATATAAACTATGTAAACATATAAATATAAACATGTAACCATATAGTATCATAATGTAAACAAGTCATTACACACACATATTCCTGCCAATGCATGATGGACTTCCCAACAGTATGCAACATGCTCACCTGCCAACACTTGCTGGTTAAGACCTGTTGCTAGACTTGACCATTTTGTGTGCTTATTTATATAAAATATTTATTTATATAAGATAATGTAATCACTGACTTTAACTCTTTTACACAACAGATGAAACATGTAGGAATGGTTTTTCAAAATTTTCTTCTCTTCTTTCCTTATACTTCCACCACCCCCTTATTTTCATTCAATGCCCCCCAATTGCACTCAAGGCTACTACAACCCCCCCATTGGTCCAGCACCCCCCCCAGGGGGCAGTATTGCCACTTTGGGAACTTCTGGTAGACTTGGAGCTTCTTTTTGTGCTTTGTCTTCTTTCCTATTGATGGTAAGCTCCTTGAGAGCAGGGACTGTCTTTTTTTTTATTTGTATCCTGAGTGCTTAATACAGCACCTGGCACCTAGTAGGCACTTAATGTTTATTGACTATTCACTAGGAGGTCAGAAAAGGAGAGGAAGAGACAGAGTTCCGAAGAACTACCAATATTTGGATTATATTTCTAGGAGCCAAGATGGCAGAGTAAGCAGTAAGTAGCTCCCACTCTCCCTTATTGACCTCTAAAAACCCAGAAAATATTTCCCAAGGAAAAATCTTGGAACAACTTAGCCAGCAGAAAGATGGAAGGCAGCAGTCTTTTAGCCCAGGAGGCTTGGGAGATTAATAGGAAAAGTCTCTCTTGGTCTGGTGGAAGGGGAGCAGTACAGAATGGGAGGTGTAAAAGCAAGCCAGCAAGAGATCCTGAACCCCAGGGTGGTGAAGCAGGCAAACACCAACACCAGGACCCCCAGAGTACCTTGGCATAGGCAAGGGAACCAGTAAACTCCAGCTTGGAGAATTACCACATGCGCTGGTGGGCAGGCATCCTCCAGCAGCCAGACCTTCCTATGCTTCAGCACAACTCCAGGAAGCACAACTCCAGGTGGACAGGTGTCCTCCTGTATTTCAGAGCAGCCTGGGTGAGCAGGCATCCTCCAGGGGCCAGACCCCATGCACACACCCTGAGAGCTTCAGTGTAGCCCCAGGAAAATGCAGAAAAACCCCACCTGGACACCACCACTAGGACCCTAGCTCAGCACCAGGTAAGTTGCCAGACCCCTACAGCCTCCAGATGCCAGCACCCAAGCCCCCAGCACACAAAGCCAGTGACCAGGTCCTTGACCCCCAGCACAAGAAGCTTAAGACAGTATTCTCTGTGCTCCAGCAGGAGAACTCAACTTTAAAAGCCAGGAAATAGGCAAACACCATGAGCAAAAAGTAGAAACAGACAATGCATAGATTCTTTCTATAGGAACAGGGAAGATCAAAATACAAATTCAGAAGAGGACAACATTGTCAATATACCCATGTTTGAAACTTTAAAGGGGAATATGAACTAGTCTCAAGCCCAAAAAACCTTCTTGGGAAAACTCAAGAAGGATTTTAAAAGTCAAATAAGAGCAGTAGAAGAAAAATTGAGAAAAGAAATGAGAGGTATGCAAGACAGAGTCAATAGCTTGGAAAAGGAAGGACAAAAGTCAACTGTAGAAAACAATTCCTTAAGAAATACAATTGGCCAAATGGAAAAGGAGGCACCAAAACTCACTGAAGAGAAGAACTCCTTAAAAAGTAGAATTAGCCAAATGGAAAAGGAGGTACAAAATCTAACTGAAGAAAATAATACATTAAAAATTAGAATTGGGCAAGTAGAAGTTAGGGACTCTAGGAGACATAAAGAATCAGTCAAACAAAATCAAAAGAATGAAAAAATAGAAGGAAACATAAAATACCTCATTGGTAAAACGACTGACCTGGAAAAGAGATCCAGAAGAGATCGTTTAAGAATTATTGGTCTACCTGAAAACCATGATCAAAAAAAGAGCCTGGACAGCATCTTTCAAGAAATCATCAAGGAAAACTTCTCTGAGGTACTAGAACCAGAAGGTAAAATAGTCATCAGAAGAATCCACGAAGATTCCTAAAAGAGATCCCAATTTGAAAATGCCAAAGAATATTGTAGCCAATTTCCAGAATTATCAGGTCAAGGAGAAAATACTGCAAGCAGGCAGAAAGAAGCAATTTAAATATCATGGAACCACAGTCAGGATTATGCAGGACCTTGCAGCTTCTACATTAAAAAATCAGAAGGCTTGGAATATGATATTCTATAAAGCAAAGGAGCTTGGATGACACAGCCAAACTGAGCATAATCTTTCAGGGGAGAAGATGGCCATTTAATTAAATAGGGGATTTCCAATCCTTCCTGATGAAATGACCAGAGCTGAACAGAAAATCTGATCTTCAAATACAAGACTCAAGAGAGACATAAAAAGGTAAACAGGAAAGAAAAAAACAGTGTTACTCAATAAGGGCAAACTGTTTGCATCTCTACATGGGAAGATGATACTTGTAACTCTTAAGAACTGTTTCTTTATTATGACATTTAGAAGGGGTATACATAGACAGAGGGTGTGGGTATAAGTTGACTTTGATGTGATGATAAAAAATCTAATTAATTGTGGGATTAAAGGGATTGTACTAGGAGAAATGAAAAGGAGGAGGCAGAAACACAGAACGACCTATTACAGTAGAGGGAAAGAAGGGAGGGAGATGAGCATTGTTTGAACCTTACTCTCATTGCATTTGGCTCAAAGAGGGAATACCTCAGCTAGGTATATAAATCTAACTTGCCCTACAGGCAGTAGGAGGGGAAAGGGTAAAGAAAAGAGAGGGGGTGGATAGAAGGGAGGGAAAAAGTAGCAAAGGAAAAGGGAAAGAAAAGGAAGAGGGATGATAGAAGGGAGGGCAGATTGAGGGAGGCAGTGATCAAATGAAGTACCAACATTCTTTATATACCCTGTCTCCCTGCCCCTGTCCTAGCTACCTGTCCCCAACTAAAAATACAGTATATCATAACATCAACTCAGAACCTACAAGTATACAAGAAATTGGTTTTTTTTTATTTTTTTTCTTTTTTTATTTATTTATTTTTAGTTTACCACACATGGTTCTACATAGTTTTGAGTTCCAGATTTTCTCCCCTCCCTTCCCCCCTCCCTCCCCAAGACAGCATGGAATCTCATATAACTGTCATGTATAACTTCGCATTGAATTAATTTATGCACTAGTCAAGTTGTGGAGAAGAATTTTGACCAATGGACTGAATCATGAGAAAGAAGAAACAGAACCAAAAAAAAACAACCCAAAGACAAAAACAAAAGAGAAGCAAAAAAGGCGAGCATGTAGTACGCCTCGATCTGTATTCAAACTTCACAGTTCTTTCTCTGGATGAAGATAGCATTCTCCATCGTGAGTCCCCTGGAGTTGTCCTTGCCCCTTAGGTTGCTGAGAAGAGCGCAGTATGTCAGGGTTGGTCCTCACGGAATCCATATATCTGTGGCTGTGCACAACGTTCTCCTGGCTCTGCTCCGCTCACTCAGCATTATTACACAAGAAATTGTACAATAGGATCAGCTTGTCTCTTAGCTTAGATGTTATCTCATCTTTCCCTAGCCAGTAAGTTGCCAAAGGCTTTTTTGTTCAACTTACTCCATGATTTGCCTCCTATTACTTTTCTCTCCATTTACACTGCCAAAACCCTAGTTGAGGCCCTAACCATCCTTCCCACAGAAAATTATAATAGCCTTTTAATTGTTCACTCCCCTCTCCAATATATATGCCACACAACTAAAAATAATCTTTCTGTGTCAAAATCCTAACCATGTTATACTCCTACACAAAAACCTCCATTGGCTCCTATTCCCTCTAGGATAAAATTCAAATTTCTCAATCTGACTTTTAATACTTTTTGCAGTCCAACTCAAACCTACCTTTCCATTCCAATTTCAGTTACTGTCTTCCATGCACTCTACATTCCAGCCAACTTAGGCTTGAAGAATGGACATGCCATCTCCCACTTCTGGGCATTCTTTTCCTTATTTTTCAAAAACATTTTTAAAAATTCTTAACTTAAACACCAACAAAGAACAGGTCCACATGAAAAGAGGATTCTATATGAAACCATGAATCACTATTTCATACCACATACTTTTTAAAAGTTTATAATAAATTTTACACATAACTTTCAAAACTGTCTTTTTATCTATGTTTCCTTTACAACAATTTCCTTCTGTTCTCTTCTGTGCCTTTAATGGCCCTCTGTCTTTGCAACACAATTGTTAACCTTTCTCCAAAAGAAAGGGGGGTGGGGATCCCCTTGTAACAAATAAAGATATTTGGGCAAAACAAATACAAACATGTAGATTTTTGGACATGACCATGTCCAAAAATATATGTCTCTGCTCCTTGTATCTATTGCCTTTCTGTCAGAAGGTGGGTAACATTTTTCAGCATAGGTTGGAGACATGATTAGCCTTTGCATTGCTCAAAGATCTTAGACTCTTTCTAGGTTGATTTTGTTTACCATGTGGTTTTCTTGCATAAAATATTCTGATTCTTCTCATTTTGCTTTGCATTAGTTGATAAAATCTTATCTTCTGACATTCCTTACAGAACATTAATATTCCATTACATCAATATACCAAAGTGTGTTCAGCCATTCTCCAGTTGTAAGAGGCAATCTAAAGTACTTCCTTAGATTCCAGTTCTTTGCTTTTCTTTTCCTCCTTTTTAGTCCCTGCTTCAGGTTAAGGGAGTTTGTTTTGTTTGAAACTGTTCCTTTTTTAGATATTATCCTTCCCTATCTACATCTTTGATTATTTCCCTGTTGAGTTGGATATATTTCTGCACTAAACTATGTATATGTATACCCAACCTTCCTTTGTCTATTTTAGATAAGTGAGGTTCATCTGATGCTTGGTCCTCCAATCCTTTTCTCCATGTTTATATGTTCTTCCAACACTCCTCAATTATGACAAATAGTAAGTTCTACCCCTTCTTGCTCCTTTTTATACTAATGCTTTCCTTTTACCTTCCTCTCTCTTTCGCCTTTTACAGATTCCCTGGGCTAATGGGTGCATTCTTGCTCAATGTGTTTACTCTGACAGGTCTGGAAAAATGTGGATTCTCCCTTTTGTCAGACAGGTGATATGGAAATTGATTAGTCTCTTTGACCAAGACCAAGACCAAGACTTTCAGTGATCCAAGTCATATACCCCAAATACCCTCATTGTAATGTAGCCCACCTTCCAATATAATATTCATTCTCTCATCTTACTTCTTGACCTTTTTCAAAAGACTTTATAAATATCCAAGATTCAACAGGTTCAGTCTCTTTGGCTACCAAGGAGACAATGAGCCTGTTTTTGTTGATTCTTTTCTAGAGGTAGTCAATAAAACTGGCTTTAATTTACCCAGAAAAAATAAGACTCTCAGGACCTCTGTTTTTATTTTTGAACTCCCTCAAAATCCCTTGAAGATTCTAAAGGGATACTTGCTCCTTCTCTCCCTATTAAAATGTTATCACTATGTCAACCCACAGCCCCTTTCAATACTTGAATAAATTTATTTTTCTATATTTCTTTTGACCCATGTTTGTATTTCAAATTTCAGAACTGCTTGAAAGTTCTCTATTCTATTAAAGATCCATTTCCTCCCATTATAGTATTATACTCAACTTTGCAAGATAAGTTATTCTTGGTTATAAACCTATCTCTCTTACCTTTTAGAAGATTGTATTCCAAGACCTCCTCTCAATTTTGTAGAAGTTACCAGATCTTGTGTGACCTGACTGTAGTTCTTTGGTATCTGAACTCTTTCTTTAAAGATATTTACAGTATATTTTCTTTGACATGGGAGCTCTGCTACTTAGTTATGACTGTCTTTGCTTTACCTTCTCATTCTAATCAATCTAAGCAGTTCTCATGATTTCTTGAAAAACTGTCTATGCTTTTTTTTCAATTTGGGTTTTCACCAAGTCTAATAATTCTTAAATTATCTCTCTTTGACCTATCATCTAGCTTAGTTGTTTTTTGCATGTAGTGAAGACTATCTCCCACATGTAGCATAGTGGTGTCAGCATATAGCTCTAAGGGAAGCAGAATAGATATCTCTAGCCTCTTCTCTCCTCTCCCCTCTACCCCCTTCTCCAAGGGAAACTTTATTTTCTACCAGGAAAGGAATCAAGAGGTTGGAGGCAGCAAAACTACTCTAGTATCTTTGCCAAGAAATCCTCAAATCGCCTCATGAAGAGTTGGACATGACTGAAAAACAACTGAACAAAAAAGCTCCCTTAAATATTATTTGTCTAGGGGATGTAATTTTCAGGTTCAAGCTAAATTTTTTATCACTGTTCCTTACTGGAAGAAGCAAGTCCCTAAGATTTCTGTCCAAAGCTTGACTCCTTTCCCAACAACTACCAGTTTCACAATGAACATACACAGTAGGTAGCAAAAACATCCATTTATCTAAGTTGATAGCAAAATAGAAGTCAAAAAAGCATACACAAACACACACACAATATAGAGTGAAGGAGCTCTCCCTTTGAGAATGAGGTAACACATCTCCAACAAGAGAGAGTCCTACATTGGTGGAACTGTGACCTGATCCAACCATTCTGGAGAGCAATTTGGAACTATGCCCAAAGGGGAGCCAAACAGAATACCCTTTGATCCAGCAATCTTACTACTAGGTCTGTATCCCAAAGGGATCATTAAAAAGAGAAAAGGACTAAATGTGCAAAAATATTTATAGCAGCCCTTTTCATGGTGGCAAAATATTGGAATTGAGGGTATGCCAATCAATTGGGGAATGGCTGAACAAGCTGTGGTATATGAATGTAATGGAATATTATTGTGCAATAAGGAATGATGAATAGGCAGATTTCAGAAAATCCTGGAAAGATTTGTACAAACTGATGCAAATTGAAATGAGCAGAACCAGGCATACATTATACACTATATTAGAAACATTATGTGGATGATCAGCTATGAATGACTCAGCTCTTCTCAACAACACAATGATCCAAGACAAGTACAAAGGACTCACAAAGGAAAATGCTGTCCATATCCAGGTAAAGAATTGATGGATTCTGAATGTAGATTGAAGCACTTTTTTCACTTATTCTTTCTCATTTTTTTTTCCTTTCACAACTGTGACTAATATGGAAATTTGTTTTATATGATGGCACATGTATAAACTATATCAGACTGCCTACCATTTTCAGAAGAGGGGAGGGGAAGGAGGGAGGGAGAAAAATTTGGAACGCAAAATCTTGTGAAAACAAATGCTAAAAATTTTCTGAACATGTGACTGGGGAAAATACTATTAAAATCAAATAAAAAATAAATTTAATGTATACTTTTAAAAGCAAAAAAAGTGCATAAACCCATAAAAAAGAGTCCTAGATCTCACCCTAAAGGGAAATTCCCCAAAGTCCCTAGTATCACAATCTGAAATTAGAGATTAAGAAAGAAAACATTCTACTAAACTTCTTTTATAAGACAAATAATCAATGTTGGAAGGTCTACAGGAAGATAAGTATATTGATACAATGTTGGTAGAGGTTTGAATTAGTCTAATCATTCTGAAAAATAATTTGTAATTATGCTTAAAAAATTAACTAAGTTGTCCATACACTTTGTCAGATTTCCTCAAATGCCTCAAAAATCAAAGACTGAAAATTCTCGTCTACACCAAAATATTTCTGAATATATTTTTGCATCAGCATTTATTTCCTTGACAAAGATTAAAACATTTGTGGGCTTGTTTTACTCAACCGTTTTTTCTTTTTTTCAATCTTTACTGCAAGGACATAATGGTGAAAGGACATATTCAGAAATGGATTAAGGTAATACAAAATTTAATAGGGGTCTGACACACGTGTAGTTCCCATCAGTTTGCTCAGCTAACGCAACCGACCTCTTCAGGTTGAGAACCCTGGGGAGATGAGAGAGAAAGAGAAAGACTTTGAAGAGTGTCCAGTATACAAGACCATGTGGTAAGGGGTCTTTTGGTCCTTCTTCCCCTCTGACATCATATGGACCCACAAAAAAGGGCCTGGATCCTTGGCCGTTTCACTCTCTTCCAATCTATGTGCCAAAAGTGCAGTCTCCAATTCAAAGGCCTGAAAAAAGAACCACGGGAATTCAGGAGTTCAGATCCAGGCTGGATATGAAGCCAGCAAGGCATCAATGCCCCAAAGAACAAGTAGAGGTTTTTGAGGGTGACCTTTCAGACACTAGACCAGCAGAAAGATTCAGCTTTGGACATGAACGAGGTGGGATCAATGCTATTCAAGCACTAACCTGTTTTGAGCCTACTCCCCTACAGACTGAGGTGGTATAGGAGAGAGAGAGTGCATTATGGAGGTTTGGGGAAAACCATTTATACTTTCCTCTTGCTATATCTTTGAAATAAATGTCCCTTTTATAAAAAGTTATTTACTGTTAAGTGGTTAAATGGAACTAGGGTGCTAGTCACAGGCACAAATGCGGAGAACACAGCCAGTGGGAGCTCAAGCCAATGGCAGCAATAAAGAGACACCCCCAAAACCCCTCAGGGTGCCCTGGATACCTGAAGGTTTATGTAGATGGCCTGGCCCTGAAAGACTGGAGTCCAAATACATACATTGTTACAAAAACAAAAAGTCATCAAAAATAGATAAATCATGTAATGATTATTGTATTTAAGCAGCAGTGAGTACATTATCTTACCTCTCCAAAAATATGTTCAACATTCAACAAGTGAATATATTCTTCCTTTTCAGGTTAATTCACCTTGTGACCCATGAAATAGGTAATCACATTTTTAAAAAGAAAAATCCCAACTTGTCTGAATGCAGACTAAAGCATATTTTTTCACTTTATTTTTCTTGCCTTTTCTGCAACATGTTAATATAAAAATGTGTTTTGCATGTGTATAATGGATTTCATATGTATAATGGATATCATATTGCTTGCCTTCTCAATAAGTGGGGAAGGGACAGGAAGGAGGGAGAGAATTTGGAACTCAAACTTTTTAAAGTGAATGTTAAAAATAAATAAAAAATTAAAGAGAAAATAAAAGGAGTTACTATAGATACCCTTATACATATAACTCCTTTTCCTCTTTGATTTCTTTGGGGCATAGGCCCCATAGTGGTATAGCTGGGTCAAAGGGCATAAGTAGTTTGGGAATTTTCTGCATAAAGTTCCAAACTGCTTTCCAGAATGGCTGGACCATTTCCCACATATTTTCCCACAACCCTCCAATATTTGTCATTTACCTCTATTGTCAGTCATTTTGGACAGTTTAATAGATGTGAAATAGAACCTCAATGTTGCTTTAATTTCATTTTTCTAATTATTAGTGAGGTAGGACATTTTTGTACACAGTTGTTAGCAGTGTAGATTTCTTCGTTTGAAAAATGACTATTCAAATCCTTTGACCATTTGAATTGCTTTTAATCTTTTCAATTTAAATCAGTTCCTTATGTATCTTGGATATGAAACCCTTATCAGACAAACTTGCTGCAAATATTTTTCCCTTCTAATTTTAACTATATTTGATTTGTTTGTGCAAAAAGTTAATTTTATGGATAATTTTGATTACATTAAATTGAAAAGTTTTTGCACAAACAAAGCCAATGCGACCAAAATTAGGAGGGAAGCAGAGAACTGGGAAAGAATGTTTAGAACCAGTATCTCTGATAAAGGTCTCATTTCTCAAATGTATAGAGAACTGAGTCATATTTATGAGACTACAAGTCATTCCCCATTTGATAAATGGTCCAAGGATATGAACAAGCAGTTTTCAGAGAAAGAAATTAAAGTTACCTATAGTCATATGAAAAAAATACTCTGAATCACTATTAATTAGAGAAATGCAAATCAAAAAACTCTTAGGTGCCACATCACACCAATCAGATTAATATGACAAAATAGGAAAATTTAAAATGCTGGCAAAAATGTGGGAAAATTGGAACACTAATTCATTGTTCATGGATTTGTGAACTGATCCAACATTCTGGAGATCAATTTGGAGCTATGTCCAAAGAGCTATAAAAATGTGCAAACCCTTTGACCCAGCAATTCCACTTCCAGGGCTGTATCCCAAAGAGATCATAAAAATGGGAAAAGGACCCACATCTACAAAAATATTTATAAGCAGCTCTTTTTGTGGTGGCCAAGAACTGGAAACTGAGGGGATGCCCATCAACTGGGGAATGGCTGAACAAGTTGTGGTATATGAATGTAATGGAATACTATTGTTCCATAAGAAATGATGAGCAGGCAGACTTCAGAAAAACCTGGAAAGACTTATATGAACTGATGCTGAGTGAAGTGAGCAGAACCAGGAGAACATGGTACACAGTAACAGCCACATTGTGCAATGTCTGACTTTGATAGACTTAGTTCTTCTCAGCAATGCAAGGACCTAAAACAACTCCAAGACTCATGTCATCCACACCCATAGAAAGAAATATGCAGAATTGCATATTTCTGAATCTGAATGCAGATTGAAGCATACTATTTGCTCTTTTTTGTTTAGTTTTGCTTTGTTTTATTTTTTCATTCTCATGGTTCCTCCCATTCGTTCTAATTCTTCTATACAACATGACTAATGGGAAAATATATTTAATAAGAATGTATATTCTAGAGCCTGTATCAGATCACATGCCATCTTGGGGAGGGGAGAGGAAAGGGAGGTGGAGAAAATTCAAAACTTATGAAAGTAAATGTTGAAAACTAAAAATAAATACATTTATTTAAAAAAGGTTAATTTTATAATGATCAAAATTGTCCATTTTACCTTGTGTAATCCTTGTTATCACTTGTTTAGTCATGAATTCTTCTCCATCCATAAATATAAAAGGTAATTTCTTCCTTGATCCTCTAATTTGTTCATGACATGACTTTTTATATCTATGCAATGTATCCATTTGAAGATTATAGTATAAAGTGTCAGTTGAAATCTAATTTCTGTTCGACTGCTGTCCAATTCTCCCAGTAGTTTTTGTCAAACAGAGAAGCCTTCAGTAGTAACTGGGGGCTTTGGGTTCATCAAACACTAGGTTACTAGGCCCATTTGCTTCTGTATATTGTGTACCAAATCTGTCCCACTGATCAACTTCTCTTTTATCCCATACCAAATCATTTTAATGATTCTCCCTTTGTAGCACAGTTTGAGACCCAGTACTAATCAGTTCCCTTGTGGGGGTAGAGCCAAGACAGAGGCTGGAAAGCAGGGACTTGCTTAAGCTCTCCCCCAAATCCCTCCGAACACCTGTAAAAAATGGCTCTGGACAAACTCTACAGCTGCAGAACCCACAAAATACCAGAGGGAAACAGGTCTCCAGCCCAGGAGAGCCTGGATGGTCACTGGGAAGGGTCCATCACACTGTGCTAGGAATGGAGCACAGCCCAGCGTGGGCTGCTCCAGGACAGACCAGACCTGGAGTCAGCCAGTCAGAACAGTCCTTAAGACCATGAATCATTGAGCTGTGGCAGTTACCAGACCTCTCAACCCACAAAAGCCAAAGAGCAGGTTGGAGGGAAACTGCGGGATCAAGTTCAGAGAGTCTGGCCACCAGCCCTGGGGGTGGTGGAGGTGTGCAGCGGTAGCAGTGGCAGCAGCAGGAAGCTCCTGAGGCTGCTTCCGGAGCTCCAGCTTCATCTGCTTCCCGAATCCCTGGCTCACATGGTGGGAGGAATCTAGCAGCAGATCAGAGTGGGAGTGCAAGGAGTGCTTTGTGGGCACACACACTCTTGCTGTGCCCTGCTTGGATCTGGATTGCAGTCCTGGTTGGCAGTTCTTGGGGGAGGAGGAGTACTGCTGGGACAGAGCCTGGGGTGATGGTGAAGTAGAAGTAGCTCTGAAAACAGCAGTGCTTGGACGCTAAAGCTTGGGACAAAGTACTCTCTACTCTACAAGCAATCATTCACTGACAAAAAGCCCAAGGGTCAAGTAGCTGGCTAGGAACATGAACAGGCAGTGAAAATGAACTCAAACTCAAATTCAGACTCAAACTCAAACTCTAGATTCCTTTTTTTGGTGACAAAGAAGATCAAAACATACAGCCAGAAGAAGTCAACAAAGTCAAAGAGCCTTCTTCAAAGAAGCCTCCAAGAAAAATACAAATTGGTCTCAGGCCATGGAAGAGCTCAAAAAGGATTTGGAAAAGCAAGTAAGAGAAGTAGAGGAAAAATTGGGAAGACAAATGAGAATAATGCAAGAAAACCATGAAAAACAAGTCAATGACTTGCCGCTAAAGAAGACCCAAAAAAATACTGAAGAAAATAACACCTTAAATAGACTAACCCAAATGGCAAAAGAGCTTCAAAAAGCCAATGAGGAGAAGAATGCCTTGAAAGGCAGAATTAGCCAAATGGAAAAGGAGGTCCAAAAGACCCCTGAAGAAAATACTACCTTAAAAATTAGATTGGAGCAAGTGGAAGCTAGTGACTTTATGAGAAATCAAGATATTATAAAACTAATCAGTTCCCTTTATTACTACTTTTCCATTATTACCCTTGGGTTTCTTGACCTTATGTTCTGTCAGTCAAATTCTTTTGATAGCAGTTAACTTACAATTTTTTATTTTTTCAATCTTTTAATTATAATATTTTTTGTCTCGTGGAGTCACTCATTTTTCTTTGTTCTAATTTTTATTGTTTGTTATGCAGTAAGTTTTATCACTTTCTTTTCTAAGCTATTTTTCCCTTCATTCTTTCTTCCAAGCTTTTATTTCATTCTTTTATGTCACTTATCTCATTTTTTCCCCCAGGTATTCATGTAGCCCTTACAGAAAATCCATTTTCCCCCTTTGAGGTTGTAGAATTAACCTCTTTCTCTAAACTGGATTTTGGGGCATCTCTAGATCTATTGTGGTTTGTGTTTTCTGTTTCCTCGCATCTTAGGTCTTAGAGCATGAATTGAGTTTTATTCCAGGGTCAGGCTCTGCTTGCTGCTGCACTTTTGGGCAGGATGGTCTGCCCTGCTTGGACTTGACATGGATCACCTAGTTTCCTGTGCTGACCTTCATCTCCCAGGGCATGTCTATACTAAGGGCACTAGTAGGTTTTAGGCTCCCTTGGATATTTAAGTTCAGAGTACTGGATCTTCAGGGCCCTCCATCCCATCTCAGGAAAAAGTACTATGCACCACAGAATCCCTAGACCTGAGATGTTCCTGAACTGGTCACTGCCATTCCTGGTTGTTTCCTAGGCTCTGCATTATGGATTTCCAACCACCTTGGGGCTTTTTTGGAGGAGCTAACCACATTTGCAGCCTCTAGACAGTACCTTTCAAGCTATATGTAGTTCTGATCTATTTCTGGTCATTCTGGGATGTTACACTGTGGCTGGCTTTTCTGGCAGATCCCTTTTCCTATTTCACATGGATTTCTGGTTGACTTGTGCAGTTCTGGGGTAGGTGAAGTCATTTAATATATTTTCTCGATGGATTTTTCAATTATCATTTTTCGTGGAGTAGGGCTGTGGGAGTTTGGTTGAATGGAGCTCATTCAAGCAGTCATCTTGATCAGAACTTATCCCTCCCTCATTTCATTCTTTAGCTTCCTAGTTTCAAGAAATTATACTGAATTCTTTCTTTACCTTCTAGGGAACACTGAATATCTGTGTAAGGTCTCTCTGGACCCATTCACTCCCTTTTTCCAGATAAAACCTGGTTGTTTCCTCTCTCCATCTACCCAATTGACTTCCCTCTTCACTTCAGTATTTTCTTGATCTCAATGACTTGACCTACCCCCACCTATCTGAATGCCTTTGCTCCCTAGGAAAAATATGGTCTTCAGGGCCCCAGCTAGTCTTTACCACCTTACAACATTTGAGGCCCTCTACCTTTCATTGCCCAATGGACCTTTCAAGTCCAGAATTACAAAATGCTGAAGCTTCAAAGTACCCTCACAGATCCAAATCCCAGTGCTTTTTCTATTTGTTGTTGTCTGGTTGTTTCAGTCATGCCCAACTCTCTGTGACCCCATTTGGGGTTTTCTTGGAGTGGTTTGCCATTTCCTTCTCCAGTTCATTTTACAAATGAAGAAACTGAGGCAAACAAGGTTAAATGACTTGCCCAGTAAGTGTTTGAGGCCAGATTCGAATTCAGGAAGTCTTCCTTACTCCAGGCCCGGTGCTCCCTCCACTGCACCAACTAGCTGCCCTCAGGAGACCTTCAGAGATGATCTAGTCCAACTCCCAGTGTTTTTGCTACTACCTAACTCCTTTCCTGGAGGAGGAGAGACCTCAGCCTGGACTCTTCACTGTACATACTGGCTTGGACTAGTATGCCCACCCAAGGATGGAAGAAGGTATGGAAGAATCCTGTGTTCTCTCTTAACTGTTAGCACAGACCACAGGCTTCATGAAGGCCCTCTTCACAGCTTCTGTTTCTACCCTCTCCCCTCAATCTACTAGTGTCACAGAGAGCAGGGCAACGGACCTGGAGTCAGGAAAACCTAAGTTCAAATGGGAATAATAGCAGCACCTACCTCCCAGGGTTATTGTGAGGATCAAACAAGAGAAAATAAGTAAAGAGTTTTGTGAACCTTAAAGTGCTATATAACCTGGGACAAAATCCCTTGACCCTATTTGGGACATGGAGAATGGCCCATCTTCTGGATTTGGGCCAAGGGTACAAAATAGGGGAGATCCTCTCCCACTCCACTGAGCTTCTCTTATATTTTCCCTGTTTGAGGCTGGTCCTACTCCATGAAAATGAACTCTGCCAGGAAAGACAAAGTGAGAGAGTACATGTTTGAAGGCTTGTGTGTGAAAGAAACAAGTGGCAAGGTAGTATATAAGGCCAGAGCTTGTTCAGGACAGCGGAGACTATCTAATCTTGTCCCTTTATTTTAGACATGGAATTGAAACCCAGAGAGGTTATATAACTTGTCCAAGCTCACACAAAAGGTAGTAGCAGAGCCCAACTAGAACCCTGGGCTCAAATGTTTGTTGAATGATTTCCAAAGACATTGGTTAGGCATCTCTCTCTTCTGAGATTTTATACTGCCCTTTCAATCATCCTTCACATTAGGTCACCCAATTATTTTTCCATTCTCTGTCCTAATTGGTATCTCCCCCACAAGAAAGGAAAGAATCATGCCCAACAGAGCTGGCTTTTACCAGTTATCATCTCCCCATAGGCCTGTGACTGGGGCCCTGGACTGCCTAGATTCCTTCTTCTATAGGGGCATCTTAGCCAGATATGGCCTCCTCTGAAAGCCTCCATCATTAACATTTAAAGCTAGAAGGCATGGTATTTGGGGTCAGAAATATCTGATATTGTGAACCAGAACTGGGAAGGTTTAAGCTAATTCTTACATACCTGCCACACCCTGTTGGGTACCAAAATGCTACAGAGCAGATGTGGGGCAGTTTTAGTAAACTTTGCTCCAAGGTGGACTGATTTGGGACCCAGCTGTGGGCCCTTTGAAAAACAGTTTTAGGACTTTTAGAGGGGAGATCCTGAAACACCAAGGAATCTCCTTGCTGATTAATTTTCATTTCCCACTGGAGATTTTTACCTGCTTTTATTTTCCTGGTACTGCTTTTTACCTCTTTATGGATTATGTTTTACCTAGGGGTTGGCAGGGTTTTTATTGTTGTTGTTTTCTGTTTTGTTTTTTAATTAAAGGGATTTGAACCCTTAGACTCTGTGTGACCCATTTCACCAAAAATGGAAACATAATGAGGCTGCCTTTCAAGGTCACTACTAGCTGCAGTCATCCTAACTAGTGCACATCATGGGACACCTTCACCCAAGAACGTGCTGGAGCCAGCTGTGCAGCCTCTGAAGAACTGATTATTAAATTCTCAGTGTGAGTATTTACACTTCAGAAATCAGCAAGTGGTACACATCAGGGCTTCATTTATTATTTTGTTGATCGTCTAGACTTAAGAAAGTGATGGATAAAATCTTAATAATGCAGATTAAACTTAGAAGTATGTCCTGCGCACTTTTTCCCAGAGAGCTGGTTGCTAAGCATTTACTAGCCTACCACTATCTCCACACCTAGATACTGAAAACTTCAGATCAGACAGAGGAGACATGACCTAATTGTAGGCCCAAATAAACAGCTATGTGGTGGTGGTGGTGGTGGTCAATGTGGACACTGGTTACAGTTCCAGGGTGAAATAGGGTGCTTGTGGTCACTTACAGACCAGGGTGCAAGCTAGGAGAGTAATAAACAAACCTTTCCTTCCACTTTGGAAGAACTTAAAACTTATAGACCCCCAAAACTAGCTCTGAAAACAACTGCACAAAAAACCTGAAGCTTAGGACAGTGTCTCCTCCACCCACAGAGCGGAAACCAACTTTAACATAAAGTTAAAAATTAAGAAATAGACTGGAAAAATGAGCAAACAAAGAAGAGTAAACAAAAAAGAACATAACCAAAGAAAGTTGCTATGGTGACAGGAAAGATCAAAACACAAACTCAGAAGAAGACAACAAAGTCAAAACTGCTACATACAAAGCTTCAAAGAAAATGGGAATTGGTCTCAGGCCCAAAAAGAATTCCTGGAAGAACTCAAAAAGGATTTTAAAAATCAAATAAGAGAGTGTATCAGCAAGGCAATATTCACAGCACCAATGGTGACTATGAATATACCGGCATAGCTCTGAATCACAAAACATAATAGACTCCCCATATAGAAGACAGAAGCAAAACATTTATTCAGACACTAGAAAGCCAAATTCCAACACCAGTAAACTGAATCCATCATAGCAACAAAGAAGTTAATACACATTATCACTGCAGGGAGCAATGCCAACCTAAAGCTTTCCCCCTGCTCGAGCCTTCCCACAAACAAAAACTCATAGCTAGCTGCTTGCCTCTCTCTCCCTCAGCTCTAACTGCTCTGACCAACTTCCTACTCCACCCTTCCTGTTCCACTCATTCAACAAGCTCTTCCCACTACATGTGACTCAGGCAGGTCACATGGGCCTATTAATGGATGGAAAGATCTTCAAATTAAGCAAAAATATATTAACAATACAGAGAGCCAAAGAAAAAATTGGGAAAAGAAATGAGAATGATTCAAGAAAATCATGGAAAAAAGTGAACACCTGGGTAGAGGCACACAAAAAAAAAAAAGCCCTGAAGAAAATAACACCTTAAAAAACAGAATAGGCCAAATAATAAAAGAGGCACAAAAATCCACTGAAGAAAAGAACTTCTTAAAAAGCAGAATTGTTCAAATGGAAAAAGATATACAAAAATTCACTAAAGAGAAGAACTCCATAAAAAAGAGAATTGGCCAAATGGAAAAGGAGATATAAAAATCCACTAAAGAAAAGAACTTCTTTGGTTTGTTTTTTTTTTTGGGGGGGGGCAGGCAGGGCAATTGGGGTTAAGTGACTTGCCCAAGGTCACACAGCTAGAATGTATGTCAAGTGTCTGAGGCTGGATTTGAACTCAGGTCCTCCTGACTCCAGGGCTGGTGTTCTACTCACTGTGCCACCTAGCTGCCCCCAGAAAAGAACTTTTTTTTTCCTTTTTTTTATTATTATTTATTTAATATTTTTAGTTTTCAGTATTGATTTCCACAAGATTTTGAATTACAGATTTTCTCCCCATTTCTACCCTCCCCCCCCCCACTCCAAGATGGCATATATTCTGGCTGTCCCATTCCCCAATCAGCCCTCCCTTCTGTCACTCGACTCCCCCCCCACCCCAATCCCCTTTTCCCTTACTTTCTTGTAGGGCAAGACAGATTCCTATGCCCCATTGCCTGTATATCTTATTTCCCAGTTGCCTGCAAAAACAACTTTTTTTTTAACATCTGCTTTTAAAACTTTGAGTTCCAAATTCTCTCTCCGCTTCCCTCCCCACCCACCCTCCCTAAGAAGGCAAGCAATTCAACATAGGCCACACATGTATCATTATGTAAAACCCTTCCACAATACTCATGTTGTGAAAGACTAACTATATTTTGCTCCCTCCTATCCTGTCCCCCTTTATTCAATTTTCTCCCTTGACCCTGTCTCTTTTCAAAAGTGTTTGCTTTTGATTACCTCCACCCCCTATCTGCCTTCCCTCTATCGTCCCCCCTTTTTTATCTCCTTCCTTCTTTCCTGTGGGGTAAGATACCCAACTGAGTGTGTATGTTATTCCCTCCTCAAGTCAAATCCAATGAGAGCAAGATTCATTCATTCCCCCTCACCTGCCCCCTCTTCCATTCCTACAGAACTGCTTTTTCTTGCCACTTTTATGTGAGATAATTTACCCCATTCTATGTCTCCCTTTCTCCCTCTCTCAATATAGTCCTCTCTCATCCCTTAATTTGATTTTATTTTTTTAGATATTATCCCTTCATATTCAACTCACCCTGTGCACTCACTCGCTCTCTCTCTATATATGTGTGTGTGTGTGTGTGTGTGTGTGTGTATTCCTTTCAGCTACCCTAATACTGAGGTCTCATGAATTATACACATCATCTTTCCATGTAAGAATGTAAATAAAACAGTTCAACTTTAGTAAGTCCCTTATGATTTCTTTTTCTTGTTTACCTTTTCATGCTTCACTTGATTCTTGTGTTTAAAAGTCAAATTTTCTATTCAGCTCTGGTCTTTTCACTGAGAAAGCTTGAAAGTCCTATTTTATTGAAAATCCATATTTTGCCTTGGAGCATGATACTCAGTTTTGCTGGGTAGGTGATTCTTGGTTTTAATCCTAGCTCCATTGACCTCCAGAATATCATATTCCAAGCCCTTCAATCCCTTAATGTAGAAGCTGCCAGATCTTGTATTATCCTGATTGTGTTTCCACAATACTCAAATTGTTTCTTTCTGGCTGCTTACAATATTTTCTCCTTGATCTGGGAGCTCTGGAATTTGGCAACAATATTCCTAGGAGTCTTCTTTTGGGGATCTGCGGAGTGCTCTATCTACAGCACTCGCACTACTGTCCCCACCACTGCTAGCCCGTCCTCTCACTCACCAAGTCGCAGCATGATGAGTCTTCGGGGCGCCACCAGCCTCCGCAACCCTTGCGGAGGAAGAACCAGACAGAACGCCTGAGGTAATCAGGGAGCTCTTTATTCCCTCGCGACTACATCCCGGACCGCCGCACTTCCCCGAAGCGAGTGCTCTTATAGCTTTACCCCTCCCTATGCGAGCTCTATCGTCCAATCACAGGCTGAGTCCTACTTTATATCCTAATATGGCAATTACAGCAAGCTAGCTCTAAGTGTTCCCGCCCCCAACATCTCCCGTTCCCGCCCCCAACAGGGATCTTTTTCAGGAGGTGATCAGTGGATTCTTTCAATTTCTATTTTACCCTCTGGTTCTAGAATATCAGGGCAGTTCTCCTTGATAATTTCTTGAAAGATGATATCTAGGCTTTCTTTTTGATCATGGCTTTCAGGTAGTCCAATAATTTTAAAATTATCTCTCCTGGATCTATTCTCCAGGTCAGTGGTTTTCCCAATGAGATATTTCACATTGTCTTCCATTTTTTCATCCCTTTGGTTCTGTTTTATATCTTGATTTCTCATAAAGTCACTAGCTTCCACTTGCTCCATTCTAATTTTTAAGGTAGTATTTTCTTCAGGGGTCTTTTGGACCTCCTTTTCCATCTGGCTAATTCTGCCTTTCACGGCATTCTTCTCCTCATTGGATTTTTGGAGCTCTTTTGCCATTTGGGTTAATCTATTTTTAAGGTGTTATTTTCTTCAGTTTTTTTGGGTCTCCTTTAGCAGCAAGTCATTGACTTGTTTTTCATGGTTTTCTTGCATCACTCTCATTTGTCTTCCCAGTTTTTCCTCTACTTTTCTTACTTGCTTTTCCAAATCCTTTTTGAGGTCTTCCATGGCCTGAGACCAATTCATATTTTTCTTGGAGGCTTCTTTGATGTAGGCTCTTTGACTTTGTTGACTTCTTCTGGCTGTATGTTTTGATCTTCTTTGTCACCAGAAAAGAAATCTAGAGTATGAGTTTGAGTCTGAGTTCATTTTTGCTGCCTGTTCATGTTCCCAGTCAACTACTTGACGCTTGAGCTTTTTGTCAGGGTATGACTGCTTGTAGAGAGTACTTTGTCCCCAGCTTTAGGGTCCAAGCACTGCTCTTTTCAGAGCTACTTCTACACAGCAAGCTCTGCCACACCAGTGCTCCTTCTCCCCCAAGAACCGCCAACCAGGATTGTGGCCCAGATCCAGGCAGGACAAAGCAGGCTTTGCACTCTCGCTCTAATCTGCTGCTTAATTCCTCCCACCAGGTGGGCCTGGGGCCAAAAGCAACTGTAGCTGTAGCTCTGGAAGCAGCCTCAGAGATGCACCACCTCCACTGCCCCCGGGGTGGTGGCCCACCACCAACTCCTTTCACTCTGTCCCAGCAGCTTTTCCCACTAACCTTCTCTGTTGTCTTTGGCGTTTGTGGGTTGAGAAGTCTGGTAACTGCCACAGCTCACTGAGTCAGGGCGCTACACCAGTTCTGCCTGGCTCCTGGTCTGGTTGATATTGGCATGGCCCATGCTGGGCTCTGCTCCTCTCCGCTTCCAGCTCCATGCAATAGACCCTTCCCAGTGACCATCCAGGCTGTCCTGGACTGGAGCCCTGCTTCCCTTTGCTATTTTGTGGGTTCTACAACTCTAAATTTTGTTCAGAACCATTTTTTATAGGTGTTTGGAGGGACCTGGGGGGAACTTAAGTAAGTCCCTGCTTTCCAGACACCATCTTGGCTCTGCCCCCACCCCCAGAAAAGAATTTCTTAAAAAGTAGAATTGGCCAAACAGAAAAGGAGGTACAAAAGCTCACTGAAGAAAATAATTCCTTAAAAATTGGAATTGGGCAAGTGGAAGCTAATGACTCTATAAGACATCAGCTAACAATAAAACAAAATTAAAAGAATGAAATAACAGATGAAACTGTGAAATATTTCATTGGAAAAACAACTGACCTGGAAAATAGATGCAAGAGAGATAAATTAAGAATTATTGACCTACCTGAAATCCATCATAAAAAAAAAAGAGCCTAGACATCATCTTGAAAGAAATTGTCAAGGAAAACTGCCCTGATATCCTAGAACCAGGAGGCAAAATAGAAATGGAAAGAATCTACCATTCACTCCTGAAAGAGATCCCAAGATGAATACTCCCAGGATTATTATAGCCAGATTCCAGAGCTCCCAGGTCAAGGAGAAAATATCACAAGCAGCCAGAGAGAAATAGTTCAAATACCATGGAGCCTAACAGTCAGGATACCATAAGATTTGAGAGCTACTACATTAGAGGGTGGGAGGGCTTGGAATATGATATTCAAGAGGGCAAAGGAGATAGGATTACAACCAAGAATCACCTACCCAGCTAAACTGAGTATATAATCCTTGGGGGAGGGGGGAGAAATGGATATTTAATGAAATTGAGGACTTTCAAGCATTTCTGATGAAAACATCAGAGCTGAATAGAAAATCTGACTTTCAAATACAAGGCTCAAGGGAAGCATAAAAAGGTAAGCGGGAAAGAAAAATCATAAGGGAGTCAATAAGGTTAACTGTTTACATTCCTACATGAAAAGAGAATAGTTGTAACTCCTAAGAACTCTACCATCATTAGAGTAGTTAGAAGGAGTGTACTTAGACGGAGGTGGCGGGTGGCGTGGGCATGAATTGAATAGGATGTGACGATATCTAAAAGCATAAAATTTAGAGGTGAGAAACAGGAATGTACTAGGAGAAGGGGGAAGTAGAATGGGGTAAATTATCTCACATAAAAGAGGCACAGAAGAGCTTTTACAGTGGAGGGAAAGAGTGGGAGGGGGTAACCACTTGAACCTTATTTTCATTGGAATTGGCTTCAAGAGAGAATAACATATACATTCAGTTGGGGATAGAAATCCATCTTACCCTGTAGGAAGGTAAAGAGCGGAAGGGGATAAAAGAAGCAGGGGACTGACAGAAGGGAGGGAAGACTGGGGGAGGCAGTAGTCAGAAGCAAAGTAATTTTGAGGACGGACAAAGTGAAAGGAGAGAGTAAGGTAAATGAGGTGAGGGAAATAGGATGGAGGGAGATACACAGCAATAACTGTGAAAAATTTCTACAGCAAGTTTCTCTGATAAAGGCCTTATTTCTCAATATTTAGAGAACTGAAACAAATGTATTAGAAAATAAGTCATTCCTCAACTAACAAATGGTCAAAGGATATGAACAGGCAGTTTTCAGATGAAGTAATCAAAGCTATCTATAGTCATATGGGAAAAAATGCTCTAAACCACTATTGATTAGAGAAATGCAAATTAAAACTCTGAGGTACCATAGGACAGAAATGTTGGAAGGGATGTAGGAAAAACTCTACTATTGATAGAGTTGTGAACTGATTCAACCATTCTGGAGAGCAATTTGGAACTATGCCCAAAGGGTTATAAAATCACACATATCCAGTAATACTAAGTCTGTATCCCAAAGAGGTAAAAAAAAAAAAACAAAAAAAACCTATATGTACAAAAATATTTATGGCATCTCTTTTAGTGGTGGCAGAGATTTGGAAATTGAGGGGATGCCCATCAACTGGGGAATGGCTGGTGGTATATGATTGTGACAGAATACTATTGTACTATTAAAAATGGTGAGCAGAATGCTCTCAGAAAAACCTGGAAAGGCTTACGTGAACTGAAGGCAAGGTGAAATGAGCAGAACTGGAAGAACATTGTACAGAATAACAGCAATACTGTAGGATGATCAATTATGAATGACTTCGCTATTTTCAGCAATACAATAATCCAAGACCATTCTAAAGGCCTTATGATGAAAAATGCTATCTGTCTGCAGAGAAAGAACTGATAAGAGACTGAATGCAAATTGAAGCTTACTTTCTTTTTTACTGTGTTTATGGGGGAGTGGGCTTTCTGGTCTGTGTTTGCTTTCACAACATGACTAATACGGAAATATGGTTTGAATGATTGTACATGTATTACTAGTAGGGTCCCTATTGGGGAGAAGCCATAAAATACAATAAGTGAAAAACCATAAAAACTTAAACTCTGTGAAAGGTGGAAGCCCAAACATGGTGACCTGTTTAGAATCATAACTTAGATACTGAATTATATTTTAGACACTGAGTCATAACTTCAGATACTATGACCTACGAAAGCCATAACAAGAATATTGTGATATATATGACAGGGATATGATTGATATGCAAACTTATATTTAGGCATAACATTGACTTAACACCCAAACTCACTGATAAGCAGAAAAACAAAAATATCCTCCAGTCAGTAGTGATGCTCTCTCCAGCTCCTCTTGCCTTTGTCTGTTTTCTATAATTACCGCAAGGACTTTTGGAGTTCTTTGCAGGGATCCACTAAACTGTCTGGCTGCTGCTCCAGACCAAAGATTGCCCATTTGTAAGTATTCATAATGATTGATTAAACTATTACCCATAATCAATTTGGAGATACTTGGCCTCTTCCTTTGGTATCAAAAGAATACCCCATGGTTCTAAGGTAAGTACAGGGTTCCCCAGCCAGGGGAATTCTGGACTTACAAACCTGTATCAAATTGCTTTCTGTCTCAGGGAAAGGGGAGGTAAGAAAGAAAGGGAGAAAATTTGGAACTCAAAATTTTAGAAAACAAATGTTAAAAATTGTTTTTACATGTAATATGGGGGGAAATGAAATATCAAATATATTTTTTAAAAATTTTAAAAATAAATGATACGCAAACTAGAGATAAAGAAAGAAAATAGGAGAAGAGTTAAAGGCACTTACAGTAGACCACCTTCACAGGTTTAGCCAACAGAGACAGGAGAGATGGGATATTAGTTAACAGGACTGGAAGGATCAAGTGAGGACTTTTTGAGGATGGAAGAGACAAGGGCATATTTATAGGCAGTAGAGAAGCAGCAAATAGGGAGAGACTAAAGAGTGAGGATGATAAAGGGGCAATCAGTTGGAGAAGATGGGATGGAATAGGATCACTTCTGCATGTAGAAGGGTTCAACTTGGCAAGGACATATAGTAGGTGTTTTATAAATATTTGTTATCCTGATCAAAAAAAAAAAGAAACCATTGAAACATTTTTTAAATTGCACAGAAGAGAACAAAAGAAACATTGACAAGAAAGCACAGACAAGCAAGCTAGTTTTTAGAGTAACATAAAATTTATTATTTAGGTTTTTTTAAACAAGCAGCATAACGTGGAAGTTCATTATAGTATCCTCTTTTTTGTGTTCTGATGAAAGTATGGAAATTCTCTTCTTTGGTGTTTAAATCCAGAATTTGAGGGGAGGAAAGGGTCCTCAGCTGGCAAAGCAATGAGGAGAGGAGGAAGCAAATTGAGGGAGAGTGATATAAACATAGGCAAAGAGGTAGGAAAAGGCATATCAAAGTGTATGTGTGGAACCATGTGAGATCTAGGAAGGCCAGAACCATGTTTTACCAAACCTTCACAGCAATTCAACTTGGTGGTACAGGTGCTGTAGGAACTGAGAAGGAAAATCAGCGAGGGTTAGAGTCATCATCAAAGCCTTAGCAGAAGGGAAACCAAAGCTAGACACTGAAGGTAAGTGGGATGTGGCTACTTGAAGAATATTACAAGTGTTTTGTTGGAAAAGAAATAGTAACATAGGCACAGAGGAGAAAAAAGAAACACAGAGTCGGTATGTAATAAATTCAACTGAATAAACATTTAATTGAATTCACAATTTAGTCCAGGTGAAATGTACAATTATGTATAGGGCAAAGGGGATAAGGCTGAAAAGGTAGGTTACTGTCAGACGGTATAACCTTGATTGTCAGGCTAAATGAAGTTTCTATCTGAAAAATGAGAAAGCTAGACTGGATTTTTTTCTAAGGTCCTTTCTAATTTTATCATCCTACAATTCTAGTAATAAACAAGTCCCTCCTCCATCTACCTTTCCAAGGAATTTCTAACACCTTATCCAAGGGGAGAGACAAATTTAGCATAGCCAGTCCCTAATCTGACCCCATCCTACATAACCAACTTTATTTCTTGCTACTACCCAGGGGGCAACAAACTTTTCCTTCGTAAGGCTGCCCCAGTAGCTAACAAAGCTCACTTCCCTGCCAACAAAGGTTTATATTTTTTATCTACCCCAGCCCCACCTAAATCTTGGATGGTCTCTGAATAGCCAGATTCTACATATCTAATTCCTTCAAAATCCAGCTCAGGTCCCACATCTTACAAGAAGACTTTCCTGACTGCTCTAATCTTTCCTGATCCTATGCAATCTAGCACTCCATTTCATACCATTTTATATAGAGCTTTCTCATTGCCTTGGGTAGGTGGTATTCCTGTCTTCTACCTACGCCAATCACAGCAAGAGCAGTAACATGGTAGGTGCTCATTTCATACTTGACTTATTCTTCCATGTGACCAGAGGGAGGGAAGAGTATAAGAGGGAGAAATCATGTTTTCCAAGCCAGGGCAGGTCTCAATCCACTTCTGAGAGTCATACCTGCAAAGAGGTAGGGCTAGGATGAGGAAATACACAGAGTCAGGGTAGTGGGTGGAGGTGACACAGGAGCAGAGTCCTAGACGAAAGTGAGATGGGTGGAAGGAGAGACCCCACAGCTTTCTTTGTGTTCCTCAAACATCTGTTCTATGGCCTCCATGTAGAGCCTGTGGTACCAGTCAACTTCCTCTTGGGTAGGATTTGGACGATGGGGGACGGTGATGGGGCGGCCCACTGAAGAGGAAAAAATGTTTGTGGGTTACCCAGAAGAGGTGACTGTCATACCCAGAGCAAACAACTTCAGAGGAAAAGGAACTCACCAACAGTGGTGATAGGCACAGGGAAGGGCAACAATCCCCAGGGGAAGAAGAAACCACAGCCCCAGAATATGCAGGGAGCAAAGCCGATGTATCTCTTGAAGGCTTCCTGCAAAGACCTCTGCCAGGACCCTCTCCCAAATGATGCTTGTGTGAAGATCTCATTCTCCCCAAAGGAGTATACAGGAACCAGGGAGGCCCTGTAGGACAATGGTTTGTGATTGCTCCATTGTTTCAGTTGTATCTGATTCTTCATAGCCGCATTTGGGTAAAGATTAGAAGTGGTTTGCCCTCTCCTCATTTACAGATGAGGAAACTGAGGCAAACTGGGTGAAGTGACTTGCCCAGGGTCACACAGCCAGTAAATGTTGGAAACAGGATTCGAACTCAGGTTTTCCTAACTCCAGGTCTGGCACTTTATCCCCTGCACCATCTAGCTGCCCTAAGGGCTGGTTAAAGGAGGTTATAAAGGGAATAGAGAGAGGTAAAGAGGAGACAGGTAAAGTCAGGCCACAGAGGTACCCTAACTCCTCACCCCACCCCAGCTCCCCCATCACCATGCAGGCAATACCCAGGAAGCTGGTGGGAGGAGAACCAAAACAAATGCAAACACGAAGACTGTGAAGATCCTGTTAGTGGCTCTCTAGCCAGCTCAGGGCTCTGTTTGGAGCTGCAGCCCCACACTCCTACTCCAGCTGGTTGCTACTCCAAAGGCATGGACCTCAGAGGTAACTAAATGATGGGATTTTGATGTGGCCTCTACCACGGCGACCTAGGATCTCCCACTTAACACCCCTAGGTCAGAGTTATATGAGGCTCATGCAGATAGAGCAGAAACTCAGGAAGAAGACCTTAGTTCAAATTCCAACTCAAACACTATGTGACCACAAGTAACTAATTTAACCTCTCTGGGCCTGAATTCCTCTTCTGTAAAATAAGAAATTCAACGACCTCTCAGACCCCTCCCAGCTCAAAATCTAAAACCCTCTAACTCGCCCCAGGGGCAAACACCAGGCAAGGCATCATCGGAATGGAGATCTGAGCCCATTAGATGCAGCTGGTGGCGCAGTGGACCAGGCCAGACTCAAGAAGGCCTGAATTCAAATATGATCTCAGACACTTAATGTGTAGTCCTGGGCAAATCCCCTAACCTCTGTTAAATAGGAACCATAGTAACACCTACCTTCCAGGGCTGTTGTGAGGATCAAAGCAGATAATATTTGTAAAGCATTTTAACTCAGTGTCTCGTCCAGTGCTTGTTACCCTCTAACTTGTTCCCTCGCCTTCCTGACTCCAAGTCTAACATTCCCGTTCCCCTATGTCACATTGTCTCAAATAAAATAATACTGGACATTTAGACGGACATCACACACCTTCCCAGCTTTTTATCACATCACTTCCCTCTACATCTTAGCAAAACTGGACTCAAACCCCTCCCCCCCGCCACTGACTGTATACTATTTTCTCCCCAATCCCAGAGATCTCCTCCCTTTTCATTACTGAATTCTTACCTATCTTTTAAAGGCCAGTGCAAATGCTAAACGCCTCCAGCAAGGCTTCCCTGATCTCCCCTGTGGGTGCCATCTTTCTCCCTCATACCTCTCAAAGCATTTTTGGTAACTTAAATGCATTTTATAAAGTAACATGCATTACAGCGATATCTTTTTAGGTATTATCTTCCCCTACTAAACTGCAAATTCCCAAAAGAGCAGGGCCCATGTTTGTTTTAAGCTTTGTATCTCCACGGACAACTAAATATACTTCTCTCTACAAACAGTAGGTGCTTAATAAGTGGTTACTGTATTTATATTAGGATCTAAGACTTTCAGAATACTTTTCAGTTATCTCATTTGGTGAAACTTAGAACCATACATAGCATAGCAAGAGATAGAAGGCACCTTAGTGGAATCCTTCATGAAGGAAAATGAGACCCATTGAGGCCTACCTTAGGTTACATAGCTAAGGTGAGACCAGGTTTTATGTCCCCCTGTCCCAGTGTCTCTCTATAGCACTATACTGAAAGATGGCATTTTCACTGATTGACTAGGCACTAAGTCTCAAACACACAGCCACTAGAGAGTGTGAACTCCAACTTCGTGTGTTTCATAAAACTCAGTTTTATTCCGGCAGGCAACACCACCAGTTCAACGTCTTTGTTTTTAAACTCTAGTTTGCCTTCAACCCCCACGTTATAGCCCTATATCCAGCGCCACATTCTTTGGCCTTGATATCAGCAAACTTACCCATGCCTCAAGGCCAGGCGCACGAACCCCTGTCGGTTACGGAGGGTGAGGCAATGCTTTCCCGGGACCCCGTGCAGTGACTCAGCAGCGCCCCCGACCAAGATGACCACAGCCTGGCCAAGCTGGGGCCCCGACAGCAAGAAGTCCAAGCTGTGACGGCTCACTGTGCACAGCCCTGCGGACAGACTCAGACTCCAGGACCCGAGAGCTCAGTCTTCTCCTCCAACATTCGCGCCGCCGCCCCCCCCCCCGGCCCCGCCCCTTGCCATTGGTGCGATGGTGCGGTGCTTTTCCTTCCCTCCCACCACAAGCACAGACACACCAGGACACACGCATGCACATACACTCACCTAAGCTCATGAGGTACTCCCGGTATACAGGGAGTCGAAAGAGGCCCGCCAGTCCAGCCACGAAAGGCCGAAGACCCGGGAATTGACGGGAAAAGCCATTGCCCTCGGTGGCAAAATTACAGAAAGTCCCAGCGCACATGATCCCATGAGGGTGTGAGGCCAGCACATAGTTTCTGTCTGGGGGCAGTTCTGCCGTCTTCACCAGCTTTGCGGAGAAGGGGCGTGTGTGGGGACGGGGAGCGGAGCGATGCGAGCTGAAACACCCACACCGACCCCCGCCCCAAATCTCTCTGGTTAAAAGCCTTCTTCCTGAGATTAGAGAGCCCTTCCCACTCACCTACCCTCCCTGGTGTCCAGCCCCCCGCCCTCTCCTGGGAGCAAGCATGGGAATCTAAGAATTTATTCTCTACTGGGAGTTAAAAAATACCAAAAGATCAGCCCTGTTGGAATGGGAAAACTTTCTTTTTACCATCCTAACCTTTAAGCTCGAGATTGAAGGAATTAAAAGCGGCGCAGGCACAGATACATTACACACAAACCACTACCCCATCACCACCTCCCTTGTCTTACTGTACCTCAGACACAAGTTTTATGTATTAGCCCATTAAGAGGGAGAGAAGGAACGAACCGGTCAAGAGGTTAGGGTGATTAAGTAGAGACAGACGGTATTAGCAAATGGGGGCCAGGCACGCCCAATATCCCTCTCTCACCTTGATGGGATAATAATCTCTAAAATGTTCCCAAACCTTACACTTCCTCATCCACTCAAAGCGCCGACCGCCTGCAAGGAGGAAAGGGGGAGGTGGAGAGGTGAAGTCTGAGAGGCGCCTTCCCCCACTCATCTCCCCCTCATCATCCCTCCCTTTATGTCATTCCTCACCTCGGTCTGGTGTGTCCCAGTCTAGATAAAGCCACACCAGGTAGAGAACGGAAAGGAACCAGAACGGCGTGAAGAGAAGACAGAGGAGAAGAAGGGAGGAGAAGAGGCCTGTAAAGAGAGAAAAAGGGGTGGAAGTTGGGAGAGAAAGATTAGACTTCTAAGACCCAAATGTCCAGGAGCCCCACCACACTCCCTCGTACCCTCCCCACCCCAAATCCCCTGTCCCTTCAACGACCCAGTTGCAGAGCCAGCCTCACCCATGAAGAGGTAAGTGATTACAAATTGATAAACGCTGAGCATTTCTATTCTCTGCTTCTTCAAGGTCTTCATGGTGGGAGACGGTGAAAGTTAAACCTATGAGGGAAAAAAAGTGACCAGAGGGAGGCTAAGGAATGAAATCTTAAGGGACAATGAAAGTAGGAAGGGATGGGAAAGTAGGAAGGGAAGGAAGATTAAGTGGGCACCTCTCACCAGAGGAAAGGTCTGGTGCGTTCTGAAATATTCCCAAACTTCCTTTGCTTACACTTCAAATTGATCTTTGACCTTTGACTTACTTTTCTGGTTAGTCTCGGGGTGAAACAGAAAACAGCTGTAGGAGGTAGGTCACTGGAGGGGGGGGGGGGGAGGGGAGGTCCAGTGGGATCCTTGAAGGTATTTAGAGTAGCTGGGGAGCTGGACAGCAGAGCCCTTACTGAGGATCAATGGTAGGAAGGATCGTGTTTTTTCCTGCCAGCTCCGTTTCTCCAGACGACCTCCTCTTATATGCAGATCTTAGGTGGGGTGGGTCCAGACGACTGAACTCGGTCGCCCACCCACCCCCCCTGCTCCCATCAGGGGTTTCTTGGGCATCTCAGCTTTCCCTAACCCCCATCCCACCACATACGCATAAGGAAGACAAATACTTTTTATTTGTCCCCACCACCACCACCACCACGCCCCCGCCTTTTTTTTCGGTCATAGAGGGGCGGTGGGCTGGAAGATACCATCTCCCTCAAGGGTGGGGCGTGGGTGGGGAAAAAGAGGACAGGACTTCGAACCCAGTCGCTCCCAGGCCAGGAGGAGGAGGCAGTTGAGACATGCTCCTTGAAGTTCTTGAGAAACTGGAATGAGGCATTCTGTCTTGTCTTTTTTTTTTTCTAATTAATAAAATAATCATGGTAGAGACGTTCATTCTTCTAATAAGCCTGCTGATCTGGTATTCCCAGTTACCAGCATGTTCACTTTCCCCAAAATGTGAAGTCTTTTTCTTCATTCCACCCCTCAGAAAAGATAATTTAAGGGCACGAGAAGTTGTTGGCAGCTTTGAAGTTCTTGGCAACGATGTAGATCTCATGGATCATGTCCTTCCTGCAGATGATCCCATATTTTCCAAGAAATTTTGCAATAAGGGCATTGTCAGGGCAATTCTTGTTTCATGTTTATCAATGGAGTCATTCACAGACTTCACCTTTGGGTAACCCAATGCCATTGCACGGTTCCATAATCCTCTGCATGTTAATTGAAGTCATATTAAGGTTAACAAAAGTGCCGTTGATACCTATGATTCCGATCACAAAAACTAACTTAGTTGCCAGCTTTGTGTGCCATCCTTGTCAGACAGATGTTGTGTCTGTACATCTGTCTGTACTCCTTATGTTAGGCTTTAGCTATTTTGTAGATTTCTCTTCCCCATATCTTATGGGGCTTTTTTATAGCCATCTTTTTCTTCAAGTGGCTGGCCTTCAGTATATTCAGAGGTCTTTTACTTTTTCAGAAGACATTCTGGAACAGATGGTAGCTACTTCCTTTCTTCTACACCTACCATGATTACAGAGAGCTCCAAGTTCCCCTGGTGATAAAGGGGGTGTGCAGGGTTGTGGGATTGCTGACATTCACAAATATGGGGAAACAGAAAAATCTACATGCAACCCAGTTGCAGACCTGGGCTGAGTGTCTGTCCCCAGCCTGTGTGTGTCTTTGTCACTGTAGAGTACAGGATAGTGAGGAACCAGACTCATCCCAGTTTCAGCTGCCAGAAGAAACACAATCAGGTAAACCTGAGCTGAAGATTGGGTGTAGAAGGAAGGAAGCAACCTTCAAGTCCCAGGGGTCAGCATCTCATATTGTCCTGAGAAACAGAGTCCCACAGACTTCAGGAACACTGAAAATTCAGGAACCCCCAAAGCCAGTCCACCCAACAAAATAAACCCCTACCACTCATGGTCTTACCTGGGGCCCTGGAGGAAACCAGGGACTAGAGCAGGGGTGAGGAACCTTCGGCCTCAAGGCCACATGTGGCCCTCTAGGTCTTCAAGTGCAGCCCTTTGACTGAATCCAAATTTCACAGAACAAATCTCCTTAATAAAAGGATTTGTTCTGAAAAACTTGAACTCAGTCAAAAGGCCATACCTGAGGACCTAGAAGACCACATGTGGCCTTGTGGCTGCAGGTTCCCCACCCCTGGACTAGAGAAATGGACTTTCTAGTCTTGTTGTACCGCACACCCTCCCCCTGCTTTGCAATCCACTGACCTTGCTGGTGCCTCCTTGCTGTTCATTATTTCCTGTTTCTCCTGTATATAACTTGCTTGCATGGTGTTGGCATGTTGTCCATCCCACTGAACTGTTAGCTCCCTGTGGGCAGGGACTATCTTTTCCCCTTTCTTTGTATTCTTATTGCTTAGCACAGTGTCTGGCATATAATAATATATATTTAATAAGTGTTATTGGATGACTGACAGTAGAGTCCTAGGATAGTTTCCAGGAGGGAGTGAGATAGAAACAGTCATTTGTCAATTTACAAATCGAGCTCCTATGCTAGGCACTAATGTGTTAGATTCTAACCAGCTTATCTTTCCCACCAAAAAATAAAAACAAAATGAAAACTTTTTTCCCTGTTCCTTATTCCTGAGTCCCCTATGTTTTTAATAAATAAGTTTTTATTGATATCTTCTGTTTCTTATACCATTATAGTATCCCATGTATCCCTCCCTGTCTCCCTCTCAGAGAGCCAACTCATATGACAAATGGCTGGAGGGGTTTTAGAGAGGGCAAAAAAGTCAGAGAAGCCCAAAAACATGTGCAATGTGTAACCCCTGCGGACCTCTCACTTCCACAAAGGTGTCGGTTAGGTGTGATTTCTCATATCTCTTTATTCAAGTCCTGTTTGATCTTTATAATTTTGTTACATTTACTTTTGATTTGGGGGGTGTCATTCCTTCCATTTACTTTGTTGTTATTGTGTATATTGTTTTCATGGCTCTGCTTACTTCATTCTACATCAGTTCATGTAGATCTTTCCATGCTTCTCTAGATTTATCAAATACATCTTTTCTTACAACACAGTAGTTTGCTTAGTCATTCTTCCTCAGTTGATGGGCATCTACTTTGCTTCCAATTTTTAGCTGTCTTGAAAAAGTGCTGCTCTAAATATTTTGGAGTATGTGGAGACTTTTTTTTTCTTATCAATGACTTCCTTAGGGTATAAGCCTAGTAATGAGGTCTCTGGTTCAAAGGATATAGACTTTTAAGTCACTTTGTTTGCACAATCCCAAATTGCTTTCCAAAGTGATTGCGCCATTTCACAGATCAATCAACAATGTGCTAATATACCTGTTTCAACAATTGGGCTAGCAGCTGCTGTGGGGGTGAAAGACCAACACAAAGCCAACAACAGGAATGCTGCCAACAAAGGTTCTTTTGATCTGCTTTACTAAGGAAAGCAACGTTAAGGGGTTAACAATCTTATTTTAATCCAACATATACATAGAAACTCACTTAGTTCAGGAGGAAAAGCCAGCAACCTGAACTTCAGAGCAAATACAAGTACAAACACACATTGGAAGCAGCCCAAATCACAATTCATAGTTACCAAAAAGCTTCAACATCTGAGTTCAGGAGCCAGGGAGCTCAACAACGGCTGGCCCAGAGTCACACACCACTCTTCCTGTGGCTCAGAGCTCCAAGGGAGAACACCAACCCTCTGGGTTTATATATCTTTTTCAGGGCCAAAGGTGAGTCATACATGCGACTCACCCATGTGACCTAAAGCGTCACAAAAATGTGATAAATCCACATGGTCTAAAAGCCTCTGATGTCACAAACATGTCACTCAAACCCACGTAAATTAGGCTTTCCCTTGAGGCAAGGAGGTCATTAAGGACTCCTAATTTAATCAAGGAAACAAAGGCCAAACACTTCAAGGGTACTTGATTGAAGAAGTGTTAAAAATCCATCTTAATTACCAATGCACTATCTTTCTACAACCTCTCCAACATTGACTGTTTTCATTTTTGTCAATTTGCAGGGTGTGAGGTGAAACTTCAAAGCTGTTTTGATTTGCATTTCCCTTATTAGTGATTTGGAACATTTTTTCATGTGCTTGTGAATGCTTTGCAGTTCTCTTGAGAACTGTTTGTTTGTATTCTTTAGCCATTTATCTATTGGGGAATAGCTATTAGTCTTACATGTATTTATTAATTGTTTATGAATCTTGGATACCAAGCCCTTATCAGAAAAATTCGATACAAAGATTTTTTTTCAATTTGACCACTTCCATTCTTATTTTAGGTATATTAATGTTGTCTGTGTAGAACCTTTTCAATTTCAAGTAATCAGAATTACCTATTTTATCATTTACAATTACCTGTATTCTTGTTTGGTTAAGAATACATCTCCTACCCATAGCTATGAGAGGTATATGACTTGTTCTTCTAATTTTTTTATCCTTTATATTACAATATTAAGGTTGCATATCCATTTAGAATGTATTGTGGAGTATGGTTTAAAATATTAGTCTAAGCCTAATTTCTGCCAAACTGCTTTCCAGTCTTCCCAACAGTTTTTATGAGATCGGAAGTTTTTCCTTAGGTAATTTATGTTTTCTACTTTATCAAACGCTGGTTATTACATTCCATTGTTTCTGAATCTCCCTTGTCTTGTCTGTTCCATTGATTTATTTCTCTATTCTTTAACCAGTACCAGATGATTTTGATAACTGTTGCTTTATAATATAGTCTGAGGTATGGAAGTGCTAGTTCCCCCTCATCCTTACTTCTTTTCATTTCCCTTAATATTCTAGATCTTTTGTTTTTCCAAATGAATTTTGTCATTATTTTATCAAGTTCTGTAAAGCATCCCTTTGTTTGTTTGATTGGTATATCATTAAACATGTAAGTTAATTTGGGTAGTATTGGCATTTTTATTATATTGGCACAGCCTAGCCATGAGCACTGAAAAGAGAGAAACTGGCAGCAGCACAGAAAGCCTTCAAGAACAACCAGGGCCCGTCCCTGAGTGGATCTTCAGTGTTCAGCTGGTGTGAAGTGGTAATAGAAAGAAAATGGAGTTTCACTGATCAGTGGAGCCTGGAAAGGCAAGAAGCCAAGCCAATAAGCCTCTGAAGTATATCACAGACCTTCCACTATCCCTCTATGGAATCTATGCTTTATTCAGTAGGCAAAGAGGAGTCTTGAATAGAGCTGTGATTAGAGCAGCGCCCTATAATAATATTTATAGTCTTTGGCAAGACCATAAAGAATAGAATAGAGTGGAGGCCGGGAAGCCATTGACAGTAATTATTGCAATAGCAATGATCCCATTAGATGATACTGCAGGCCTGTATCAGTGTGGTGGAGTGGAAAAGAGGACAAAATGGAAATGCCGTCAAGACCAACAAGGACTGAGAGAAGGCTCCAAGTTTTGTGACTGTTTGAACGATTGGTGATGCAGGTGACAAGTGTTAGGGAAGTCAGGGGAGACTTCCAGGTCATGTGAGCCCCAAGATCGTGGACTAGGCATTTTCTCTGATCCCCATAACCTCTTAAATCTCCCCAAAATATAAATTATGTGTCAAAGATAAAGCTGTCTCCAAGACACCCAGAATTGAAGAGGTTAAAAAAAAAACAACCTATGAACTGAAGCTCACCGAGCAGATCTCACTCAGCACCTGTCCACCAGGTCCCATGTGACTATCAATGAGGCTACACTGGCAGACCCCAGGACACGACACAGGCTTACATCAAAACACACCCTTGTACCCTGGTTGTCCCTACTTCTTTGCAGTGCCATGGAGACCCTGACTCCAAGCTGCTGAAGTCTGCTCAGGCCTTGACAGTCAGGAGCAAAATCCTTCTGGGGGCTGAAACCCAAAAGCACCAATGCTGCAGTGCTCTGAATTGCTGGTGCTGGGCCAGATATCTGAGGAACAGGGAGACTGGGACAGCTCATCAGGACAGAACACCATGGGTGTGGGGGGACTGTGTGGCACTCCACCAAGCCTGAGGGAAAGAGCGGAGCATCTGGCTGGAGCCAGTTTTGACCACTTTAAAAGTCATTTAGAGTACAGATCTAAAGCATGAATTATCCAGTGTGGGAGGAGGTTAAGATACTTTGAGATTCAGCCCCCACAGGAAATCACAACCAGAGGAGGAGGGAGTCAGAAAGTGAATGGTAGGAAAAATAATCTCTTTTTCCAAAGCTGCTTCAGGCCTTCCCTCTTTTTCTCTCCTCTGTCCACTTCCCCTTGGTGAATATCAGTCTCCTTGTATTCAGTGATGTGTGGGGAGAATGGGAAGTCAATAAGGGATAGAAACCAAAGTGTATCATGGATTTAAAGCTAGAAGGGACTTTGGTGTCAACTAGTTCAGCCCCCCCATTTCGCAGATAAGGAACCTGAAACTTAGAGATTTAAATATGTTCAAGGATGCACCGTGAGTAGTAGAGTCAGGATTTGGATATAAGTCCCTGTACTCCAATTCAATGCTCTTTCCACTACCCCAAATGAGGACAGAGGTACAAGAATGGGACACTCTTCCCAGGATGGGTGCATGGTTGTAGGATAAACATATGGACACAAAGGTTACAAATCCTCCTTTATTCAATAACTTATCACACAGGGAACCTCTCCCAAACACACCGCCACTCTACCATTTGTGGCTGAGGGTAGGGAAAGGAAGGACAGGAGTTCCAAGGGCTACCTGAGAGGGCCATGTCAAGGAAAGGTAGACAGACACACACTGAACTGACAGACAGGTGCACAATAAATACACATCATGGGGCAGAACTCAGAGAAATTCTTCTGTCCCCTTCCCCTAGCAATGAGGAAGGGGGCTGGACCTAGGGCCCAAGAAGGCACAGTGGTGATGGGAAAAAGGAAAGTAGTTAACTGTCAGGGATCCACAAAAGACACCATAATGTATCGTGTGCCTTTTGTAGTGGGTAGTCCTTCATGGTAGTGGGTGAGGCGGCCAGGATGCAGAAGCCCCCAGCCTTTTCTTGGAGATGAGACAATGCAGTCATATCGCAGGAATCGGCAGCCTCCTCCCTAAATGAGGAGAAAACCCAGGAAGACAAGATATCATGGCAGATAAATTCAGATCCTCAAGAGCTAAAGCTGGGATAGGGGTGCAGACTTAGATTAATAAGAGACAGAAGTAAGAAGAGGAAGAGGAAGAAGTTATAAGAGAGACTTAAACAAAGAGAAAATAAGGGAGTGTGTGTGTTTACCAAAGAAAGAGAAATGGGAGACAAAAGGAGAGGTGAACATGTATATGAGATGAGAAACTCTGGGGATTTTTTTTTTTTGGACATCTTATTTTTCAGTCCTGGGGCCAATGATATCTCAGAAAGCAGTAGGAAGAGGGTCATTTCATTTGGTTCCCAAAAAAAGGAAAGGGATATCACATGGGGAGGGGACAGGTACCCCTGCTCACCTCATAGTCAAGACCCTTGCTATTGAGTGCAATGTTGAGAGTGAAAGTAGAAGAATCATGATGTGGCCGCAAGGATGGCTGCTCATCTGGCCGGTACCGGACCACAAAGTTCATCACTGCTCGGGTCTGGGGGAAGATAGAAAAGGATCATGGCCTGGGGTCTGGGATGATCCCACAGAATCAGGACAGGAGGATCACTGAGATGGACTTGGGAAGGACAAGGGAAAGTCCTAGGGTCCTCAACTAGCCCCTCTACCTTTCCTTTGAGCTCTACAGCTACAATCCCACGACAAGGGGGCTGAAGCTGGAGAGTGCCTCTGGGAGGCATCAGGCAGGCACTATTCTTGCCAGTGCTCAACGGGAACCAAAGTTAGTATCCTGAGGCTTATGCTAAAATAGTGGAATGTAGACCATTCCTCCTCATCAGGCAATGCTACTCCCCTGGCTCTAATCCATCTCTCAGGTGTGTAAAGGACCATTCTGTGGCAGTTCTTCCCTTTCTTGGGACTCCTGATGGGCAGTGTAGTCAGACCTCATCTGTAGACACAAGTTAGGGATGGATCTAGTGCGGCAGGTACAGTGGACAAAGTCCTGGACCTGTTATCAGAAGAACTGGGAGTCCTGGCTCTGCCACTTGCCTTTTATGCGGTCCTAGACAAGCCACCTCTCTGAGCCTCAGTTTCTTTATCCATAAAATTGGGATAATACCTGTCCTACCTACCTTAGGACTCTTGTGAGCACCAGATGAGATCTGGATACATGAGTTATCTGTAACTGCCGAGTACTATGTGAATATGAACATAAATTACTTGTTTTCTTAATTCCCTCCCCACCAATCCCCGGAGAAGGACCTAAAATCAGAAATTACAGTCCCAAAAGGAAAGACCTCAGAAGCTCACAGGGATCATGCAGGGAAAGGCAGGGTTGATATTGAGATCTGATGGGGTGGGGGGGAGGCTGTGAAGAGAAGTAGTTCCATGTCCCCTTGCACCATCCAACCTTTGTGTGGTACCCTGGGAATAGGTTCTCTGTCATGGGTCCCACATAGGTTCTCAGGAATTGCAGCCATTCATCCTCATAACCCAGCTGCTTCATATGAATGTCTACAGTCGGCACATTCTCATATCCTCCTGCCAGCCTGGAGTCCTAAAGGGGAGAGTTTGGGCACACAAAGGTTGAGTCATCTCTGCTCTCTCCTGGAAATACCCTTTCCCCAAGAGTTTCTTAAGCCCTTATTGCCACCCCTCTCCCACATTGACCCCACATCGCCTAGCCCCTGCCTGGAGTCCGATGTCCCCCTTTATCTCCTGGGTTTGTAGTCCTACGTCCCCCTTCCTCTCTTTTATCCCCTTCCCCCGCCTTCTCACTCATTCCCAAATCATCCCTAATCCTACCTTCCCTGGTCTTTTCCCTAGGATTCCTTCATTTTCTCTACCTCTCCTTTCCAGAATACCCAACTGTCCCATCTCCTGACTTTCTCCTTCTCCAAGTCACCCCATCCTACCTCATGCTTTCCCCCAGACCACTGGCCAAAATTCTCCATCTCTTCTACCAGTTCATCACACATCTGCTCCGACAACAATGGAAACCAGTACACATCTGGACATGGCTAAAGAGGCAGGGTTGGGGGAGGGAAAGGAAAGAACACAGAGCTCTAGAATCCTGATGATTAGACAGAGGAGAAGGACCTGGGCTGAGTGACTCATTTTTGATCTGGTAAAGTTGGTGGGGAAACAAAAGAAGAGGTAAGGGCCAGAATGGGGGGTGAGGTGGGTGATAAGGTAGAGAGGAAGACGCAGTGATAAGGACTAAGAGAACAAAGTGACAAGGATCAGAGGATGAGACAGGGCAAGGTGTGTGTGTGTGTGTGTGTGTGTGTGTGTGTGTGTGTGTGTTGGGCTTGAAGGCTATGGTTGGGATACTCCCTAGGGTATGGGGAGAAAGTCTATGTTTGGGTGATTGGGGATATTCCCTTAGAGGGGCTTACTTGTTCTACCACACCATCTCCATCAAGTGCCCAACTGTAGTTCTCATGAATGTATTGCTCTTGCCAGTCCTACAAGTACATTGTGGAGGAGACACCAGTGATTACCCCCCTTCCCCCCAGTCCCAATAGGCTACCACTCTAATATCAGACACCTCAAGACTGCTTCATTCTTTCACCTTCCTCTGAGCAAGGGCAGGTGGTTATTCCCCTGAAAGATGGGACTTCGGGAGACAGCCTGAAAGGCAACTATTCAGGCAGCAAGAACTGGGTCCAAGGAGGGGCCCCTTCCTCACCAGAGGGTTGTCGAAGATCTGCCAGAGGTCAGGGTACAGGTGGTCTGTTCTGTACCGGGATGTGGACAAAAGTCGCCCAAATTCCTCCTGGTTACTGAGATGGAGGAAGATACCCTAGGGAAGAAGAAAGGTAAAATGAAAAGAATTAGGGAATGGTGCTCCCAGTCTCCACTTGCCCCAGGGACCTAGAGATTGAATTTCATACCTTATCACGGACAGTCTTGCAGAAAGCCATGTCAGGATCACTCTCACTCTGTGAGAACACTTCTCTCTGGGGCAGCTCGTCCCGGAGAGTCTTCCCCTTAATCAAATAGGCCTGGGATATATAGGGTACATTCCATACACCCCTGTATATGTGTTGAAGAGAGCAAAGTTAGAATAATAATAAAGCTTGTACAGTGTTTTGTAGTTACAGAGTATTCTACATGTATTATTTTATTTGATAGCTCATTTCCATATTACTTGGGAGTTTACTTTCCTCACAGTCCTATAGGATAGATAATACAAATATCTCCATTGTACAGAAGAGGAAACTGAGGCTTAAGCTACCCAATTCCCTCAAAGTCCTAGCTGATGCTACCCAGGTCCACAGAGAGCCCTCCAACCCCTGAGGATGCACCTACTTATCCATCCCAGGGCCACAGAGGGACCAACACAGCTTTATCCTTTGTATTCCTCAACAGGGTCTGCCTTGGCCTGCTTCCTGCTTCCCCAAACCCTGCTCCTCTGAGCTATAAACCACAAAGATGAACTGTCAATGGGAATATGTCTGGGAGACTGGCTATTGTAGTAGTTCAGGGGAGAGGAAGTCAATAAACGTTTATTAAGCACCTGCTGTGTACTCAGTGGTGATAAGGGCCTGAACTAGGGTAGTTGCAGTGTCAATGTTGAGAAGGGGATGGGTAGTGGAAGGTAAGGCAGCGATTCCCATAAAGGAAAAAGACTCACACTCGTTTCCTCTGCACCAGCTCCACATAATCCTCAGATCGAGCATAGTACTCCTCAGGACTCAGTGCCCCCCAGAAATTAGACCAGAGTTTCCCATGTCGAGACAGCATAGGAGCTATCACCTTCCTGGAGGGAAAGGGAAAAGGGAGAGTGAGGTGAGAACTAGGATGAGGGGGACCTAGGGTATCCCCTAAGGGTGGACATAAGGGGACTCTTCTTGAGTGGATTTGAGAATCCCTTCAGAGACTTGGGGAGTGACCCAGCTGGGTGACCTGTTCTCCTCAATGAGGTTGCGTAGGGTCTGAGGGTTAGTGATGACGGCATCTGCATCCAGGCTGAAGTAGAATTCACACTCAGAATCCTGACGACAGCTGTCCCTGCAGACAAACAGATGGATTGGTGAGTCCCTAGATGCAAGCCTCCCCTCCTTTCCTCTCACCACCACTTTCAGCTCCAAGAGAAGAGGAGATAAATTAGTTCAACTTGCTACAATAAGATGAATCAAAGACAAAATTCTGGAAAAGATGCTTACTGTGGGGAATGGATAATATAAGGAAAAGCAAGGGCTTCACCTTCCCCAGACACGTCTAGGCATGACCCCACCCAAGCATGGGGATAGTTGGATTGGCTCAAGTATAGGGAGACAGGATGGCACAGGGCAGAGGCGGACAGTATGGAGGCATAAGCATGGCTAGGTTCACCTGTAATTCCGGAGATGGCCAGGATATAGCACTGGGATGATTAAGTAGGTATCAATGCGGCTGAACTGTCCCCTTCCCCACTCCAAGTCTACTCACATGGCCATGTCCCGGGCCTGGGCTGGAGTCAGAGCTTCCTCCGGTCCAACAAGCTTCACAGCAGAGAAATGGTCCTGGAGCTGAGGCCAAGCAGCTGCAATATGGGGTTCGTGATGGACCTCCTAGGGTTGAGAAGAAGGGAAAGACAGACAAAGATTGGGTAATAAGGGGCAAGATAAATGGGGAGATCAGAGGAAATTCAAGATTGGAGTGGTGGTGAGGAGAGGACAAGGGAAAAAGTTTAGAAGTCAGGAAGTCAGGGCCGCTAAAAGAGGCAAGACTTAAATGAGGGCTTTCTTTGAAATTGACAAGCATTACTGGGGCTCTGGGATACAAATCTAAAAGCAAAACAGTCCTGGTCCTCCAGAAGCTTATGTTCTACTAGGGTTAAGTGGGGAGGTGATAAGGAGGATGAGTTTATCTCACATTATTATGCAGGAAGAGTGTAATCCGATCAGGTGGATAGTCAAGGAATAGCAACCTCTGCAGGAATCGTGGCAGGAACGGGGTTGGCTGTTCCACAAATACAGACAGAAGCACTCTGGGGAAAGGCCGCTGTAGAGGGAGCCCACAAGGAAGACCGTCACTTGGAAGCCTGTCACTCCCACCCCCCTCCAGAGGCAGACACTATCGCCCTGATGATACCCACGAATATTCACCAACCTGAAGTCCCAGGGTGAGGGGGAAGTTACCTAAGGGGAAGAGACCAAAACCCCACGCTCTCTAGCAATAGCCCCTTAACAAGCAAAGCCAACAGAAATGGGTTGGGGAAAACCCAGACACTCTTTCTCCACTCTGTCCTCCCCAAGAGCTCCCTCTGACCCACTAACACCTAGCACGATGCTTTGAACACTGTTAATGTTTGTTACATTAGACTAAATCCTACCTAACTCCTCTGCACCATTTCATTTCCCCCTTCCCTTTCTCATCCTTACAATATCCTCACCTGCAGCTCCTCTAGGTCTATCTGGTCACGGTCACAGAACCCGCAGCCTCCCTCTGGGGTCCAGCCATTAGGGATGTAGTTTCCCAAGTAATTCAACTGGAGCTATTAGGGGGAGAAAAGCAGGTGAAAATCTGAGTCCAGGAAGCTAAAGCGGTCAGGAATTTCACAGAAGAGGGCACAAATTGGTGGGGAAAGGCATTAACAAGGGGAATTAGAGAGACATTGCAGTCTCCTCATCTGTCTCATCTGTTCTATTGAAGCTAGGTGGCACAGTGGATAGAGCACTGGACTTAAAGTCTGGAAGACTTGAATTTGAATCCTGCCTCACCTAAATTCTAGCCATGTGACTCTGGCCAAATCATTTAACCTCTGAAGCCTCATTTACTTCATCAATAAAATGGGTTGAATAATACCACCAATCTCACAGGGTTATTGTGAGGATCGAATGAGATAATATATCCAAAGAGTTCTGCAAACCTTAGAGCACAATGTAAATGTTAGCTATGGTTTATTATTATTATTATTATCATGACAAGAGTCACCATGCAAGCACCCAAGTTACAGGGGTACTGTAATCCCTGGGACACAGGGGTTCCTTAAGGATGTTAACAAGTCCATGAGATTGGGGGGGGAAGGTACCTTGGTGGGTCCATTGCCATGGATCACGACAGGGAGTGTATCATAGGCCACATTCCGAATACGAACCTGATTCCGGTCAAACTTTAATACCACCTCATCTAGAGGGAAGAAGGAAGTCAAGCTTTATGCTTCCCATCCCCAGGGTCCATAGTACTACAGACATGAATAAATTTTTGTTCCCCAAAAGTCAGATTCTTCAGGGGAGGGACCTCAGTGTCAACACAGTTACATGAAGTACTCCTCCTAAGTCTGGGATTTTCCCAACATCAGGCAACCCAATTGCCCATGAGAACCTCCCAACCATTCATCAACTTTAGTTGCTCCCTCTTCAACTCCCTGACCTATGGCTCCATTGAGATTCTGAAAGATTCGAGATTTGTGATCCAAAGCCAGGCCAAGTTTTTCCTAGAGGGGTCAAGATAGGGAATGTTAATTGAAGGAATCCCCCCACCCAACTTCTTTCTTCCCATATTTCTTTCATACCCCCCAACACTGCTTTCCATCTTCCCAGCCTCCCAGATTTTTCTCCAGCTACATTACTTTCCCTTTCCCTCCACCAGTGAGTTCCAACCCCCCACCCCAGGAGATAACCCTTTTCTAGGTGTTTCAGACTTCTTCCCAATCCCCTCTCCTCACTCTAAGTCTGGAGTCCAGGTAGAGCCGAGTGTAGAACAACTGGTCATCATCATCATCCTTGTATTTCCACTGACGAACAATATGATGGATAGTGGGGGCAAAGCCAATGAACCCTGTCCAGGTGGGGCAAACTTTGGAACCCAGGTGTTCAACTCCTGATAGACCAGGTATATAACTCCCTTCCCCCTAGTTCTCTATGCCAAGTCTTATCTCTAGGATTCCTAGGGGCCCAGGAGTTTGCCTTCCCTATTCCACAACTTCCTGTCTCAGACCAGGTGTCCAGCCCAATCCCACCCCATCCCGTATTATCTGTCCTTCATTCCAACCCTGAAATTGACCTAGCCCCAGTCACCAAAGTGGCGCAGCTGCCCGGCTCCCCTGCACACTTACCTCCAGAATTGAGGAAACGCTTTCCATTTCCCACAGTGGGGTACTTCTCTGCTAGCCCCCACTCTGGCCAGCAGAAACTCTCAGCTGAAAAGAGCAAGCGGCTGCCACTCTGAAGAAATTTCCACAGCAATTCTTTGGGGCTCCCAGCTAGAAGTACATCATAGCTGTGTGGAGGAAGAGGAGAGCATCTTACTAGAAACACAGCCTTCTCACTCCCTACTTGCTACTTCTGCTCACACATTTGGTGCATACATAGGAAAGACTGTTGGATTTGAAGTCAGAGAACCATCCCTGTAGCCTTCTTGCCCCAAGACATCCCTCTGCACTCAAGAGCCCCCTTCTCCCAATGGTGAGTTCCTCCCGGAACCTCTATTTGGAGGAAGTGCCCTGTGAACCATCACCTTCTCACCCTAGAAGTTCCCTCACTTCCTGTGGTCTTCTTACCCTGGAACATTCCTCTGCCCCTGTGGCCTCCTTCTCCAATTGGTGAGTTCCTCTCAGAACCTCCATTTTGAGAAAGGGCCCAAGACAGTCATTCTTCATGCCTCTCCTGGCTGTGCTTCTGATTTTCTGGACTTTGCCACCATACTTTCCTCCCTCCTCTTCTTATGTGTTATCTTCCCCAATTAGAGATATAAGCTTCTTGAGAGCAAGAATTTTCTTTTTTTTTGCTTGTATTTTTGTACCCAGTAGTTAACGTGGCAGGTACATTTACAAGTGCTTAGTAGATGCTCATTGACTTGACAAGAACTTAAATCTTGCTTCTGTGACCCCTTTTTTATCATGACCCCTTTGGGTCTCACTTTGCACATCTGAAAAATGATAGGTTTGGATGACCTCTACCATCTCCTTCCAGCTCTAAATCTATGATCTCGTGATCTTGAGCCTTCACTCATTCAGGTCTCTCCCAAAGATCTTTCCCTTTCCCCACCCCCAACTCTATCAATCATTCCCAGCCCTCTACCTGTCCACAAACATGATGACCATGTCCTTTCTTTCTGCATATTTCTCCATCTCCTTCTTCAGCCATCGAACCTTCTGACCCCCTCCAACTGTTCGAGCCACATCTCCTCCTCTCCATTCTTCTCCTAGGCCCAGTGTCTGTGGGAGGGAGAGAGAATGCCAGGAAGAAGGGACGTCTTAGCCAAACAAACCCTGCTCCCCTTGAGGACCCAGCACACATTCCTAACTCCCCCGCCCACCTAGAGGTTCCTCACCTGAACGGTGTAATTGAAAAACTTTGCAGACTGCAGGAATCTCAGATATCCTTCTGTCTCCTCTGTGGCAGCGGTGATTACCAGTAGTTTATCTGAAATGGTGACCGGTGAACAAGGAAACCCCCCCCCCCCCCAAACAATATTCCTAGCCCTGAGGAAGAGTAAGAATACCATATGGGGGAGGGGAGCTAAGGGAAGAGAGACATAACCAGAGCAAAAAAAGGGGGGGGGGGCGGGGAGGGCAATGTGCTTGTTGCCCCCTTTCGGATAAAAATAGAAGCCAGAGAAACTGAGTCGGGACTTTGCTTCTCAAACTTCCCACTCCTTTCCACCACCCTGCGGGCTACAGATGGAGGACTATGGGGGCCGTGGCCCGCTCTCCACCTTAAACTCTATCCCAAACCCAGCAAACTTCTTCCAGGTCCCGGGCTACGGCCCCTTCCGCACTCCGCCGCCACTAACCAGGATTGACTCTCTCGCCGCCGCTGTGGCTGGCGCCAGCATCCGCTACCGAAGCTTTCGCAGAGCCCGAGGCGCCTGAGGGTCCCAGCAGCTGCAACAATAGCAGCAGCAGCAGCGGAGGTGACAGTCCCAGCTGAAGCCGGAGCCCGAGCCGGAGGCGAAGCGAACCTGGGGAGCTCATGGCTGGGCGTGGACAGTGACACTGACCAGGCCAGACACCGGCTGGCGCGCCGGCCTGGGCTGCGGAGGAGTTGGCTCTAGAGATCCCAGATCGAGAGAAGGAGCATCGGAGAAGGGAAAGGTCTGGGGGTAGCCTCGGGGAGAGAGAAGGTGGTGTTCAGAAAGACCTGGAAAAAAAAAAAAAAGACGTAACCCGAGGCGACGGAAACTGAAATCCAACTCTGAGACAAGGCGGGGATTGTGCTAGGGCTAGCAGACGCTTTACTGGGGGCACGTCTAGGGAAGTGGGCAGGGAAAATTAGGAAGAGTAGGGCGGGGAGGGGGGAAGGGAGAGAATTTGGGAGAATAGGAGGTGGGGAGAGGGGTTTAGGAAGAAACTGGAGAATAAAGGTGGCAAAGGTTTAGGGAAAGTGAGACTGGACGATTGAGGCGAATTGAGGAAAGAAATTACAGGGAGTAGAGGGGATTGTAGATTTTAGAAGGGCAGGGGAGTCAGGAGACCTGGGTACCAGTCCAGACTCTGCCACTAATTACCTGTGTGACCTTAGAAAAGTTCCTTCCCCATCTCTAGTTCTCAGTTTCTTCACCTTTAAAAAGACTAGATGGAGAACCCCTCCAGCCCTAATATACATACCTACCACGAGTCTTTGGAGAAAGGAGGGTATAGATAAAGGAATAGAAAGGAGAAGGTAAACTTGGAGTATGGAGTGATGGAGGTGAGAACGCTTGGGACTGGGAAGAAGGAAAGGGGCGCCGGGAGGAGAGGTGGTTGGGACGAGGAAGACAGGCTGTAGGCTAAAGAGAGGGGGTACTGAAGTGTATGATACAAAGCTAGAAGCAACCCATTTATTTATCGATAGATAAGAAAACAGGTGCAAAAACGTTAGATGAGTCGCCCAAAGACACACAAAGCACCGAAAAAGGATAAGGATTAGAATTACCCTGGGCAGCCCTCAGAGAGGAAATTTCCCAGGGCCTCTCCCCTCTACTTCCTGAGAGACAAATCACAGATGAAAATTATCATCATAATCTGGATCCGACCTATCTTGGCAGATTTTCATTACTCACACACACAACCTACGTGGCCCACTTGTTCCCCATAAATTATACTCTATCACTCATTTCTCTGTGTTTGCAAAAGTTGTTCCCCGGGGCCTAGAATGCTCTCCCTACTTCCCTCCACTTCTTAGAATCCCTAGTTTCCTTCAAGGCTCCGTTCAAGTGCCTTCTTCAAGAAGTCTTTCCTGATTCCCCCATTTGTTAATGTCCCTTTTCCCAATCACTATGTATTTTTTTTTATTTTATTGATGCGTTTTGCTTTTACTCACAGATTACTCCATTCCATAAGAGGTCTCTTGTAACCAGGTAAAATTGTTAAATAAACCTATTAATGGTGACCTTATCTGAAAGTGGCACACAACATTTCACAGATAAAACACCCCTTCTCTATTTTTTAATAATTAACAGAAAGCGATTTTTTTCTCCCGACACGCCACCCTATGGGGAAAAAAAGAAGAAAAATTCGTTGTTACAAATATGCATGGGAAGAAAAACAAATTCTCTGTATGACCGTATGTAAGTACTGTATATGCATATACATGTATATGTATAGATGCAGATGTACATGTCTCATTCTGCACCCTAAATTTATTAGCTCTCTGTCACTGATAGTGGGTTTCGTTTCTGGTCCTCCAGAATTAGGAATTCTCATTGTATGAATGCTCATAGTTCTTAGAGCTTTCAGAGTTGTTTTTATGGTGGGGATAGCGTATAAATTGTTCTAGTTCTGTTCATTTCATTATTATAACAGTCTCCAAAACTTCCAAACCCCAAAAGTCATATTTTTAAATCTGGAAGGGACCCCAGAAGAGATCCAAAGCTTTCATTTTAACATATGGGGAAACTGAGGCGTCGGTGGCACCGGAAGTGACTTGTCTAAGAAACAAAGTGTAAAGCTTCCTTGTCTCCTAGGCAACACGTGGCAGCGGGAGGGCCCAGCGTCTGATTACGCTCAGGTGCCCTTAAGGAAAATGGTGGCCTCGGGAATGTCGTCCTTCCTCTGACGTAAAGAACTTCCGCCGGAAGTAGCTGTGATCATGGCAAACCGCAGCTTCCGGGGGAGCGGCCGCGCCTTCGCCGCCGGTGTTTGGGCGCTGGCTTAGCCACAATGGTGGAGAAGAAAACTTCGGGTGAGTCTGAGCCTCCGCGGCTGGGTCCGCCGGGCCGGGCCGCCCCTCCTCGCCCCACCTCGGGCAGCCGCCCCCCGCGTGACCCCGCTCTCCCCTCTCCCTCCACCCAGTGCGGTCCCAGGACCCCGGGCAGCGGCGCGTGCTGGACCGGGCGGCCCGGCAGCGCCGAATCAACCGGCAGCTGGAGGCCCTGGAGAACGACAACTTCCAGGACGACCCCCACGCCGGCCTTCCCCAGCTAGGCAAGAGGCTGCCGCAGTTCGACGACGACGCCGACACCGGTGAGCCCGGGCGACGGGGGGCTGGGGACCCCGACGGATCGCTGCGGCCCCGGGGCTCGTCACCCTTCGGCGTCCTGGGCCCTGCCCTCGGCCGTGTGGTCGAGCCCCCGAGCCCTCTGCAGATTGTCTTTAAGTGTCTAAAATGCGTAGAATTGCAAAGGAAACCCATGGTGTCGAAATGTAGTTTACATAAATTGTGAAGGTTAGGATTTAGAGCCGGAAGGGAGATCTTATGGACCAGGGGCTTTTTGGAGTCATTCCCTTCTTCCCAACCTCCCCCGCCTTTGGCAGTGTAATAAAGCCCTCAGACCCTTTGCATAATTTTTTTAAATGTATAAAATACATAGGATTACAAAGGAAACTGATTATATTGAAATAAGTGCAGTTATCAACATATATGTGTGTGTGTATAGCCCCAGGTGAAGAACCTCTTCTTTTCCAACCCCCATCCTGCAGAGAAAGAAAATGAAACCCAGAGAGAAGTAGTGGTTTGCCGAAGAATTCCTAAGGAGTAAGTGGAAGAGCCAAAATTCAGACTCAGGTCTTTTGACTCCACATACGGGCTTCTTAATTCATTTCAGTTAAACAAGCCTGTATAGAGTCCCAGGCACTGTGTTAGGGCCTGGTTTTAGAAAGACAAAAGCATATGGGCCCCATCCTTAAGGAATTCACATTCAAGAATATATAGGTATACATATACATAGATACATAAATACAAAATACATGTGAAGTAATTTTCATGTTGGAGGGTACAAATTTAATATGTAGGGTAGTTTAATAAAACAGGTGCTAGAGGACACAATACAAGGGTAGGGAAGAGTGGGATAGAGACCCTGGACAAAGGGAGCTAACATGAGTTTTGGCAACGGGGAGTGGTAGGTAGTAGAGAGCTTTAGCCTAGGCAGCCTTCTATAAGCATGGATTCCTCATGGAGCCATAGGGCACTAGATTGTCACGCCTTTCACAGTAGAAGAGGCAATATTCACTTCATTATCAGTCCCTGAAAAAGAGGTGATATGTGTGATAACAGGGCAGGTATCCAGTCCCTGGTCCTGCCTCATAGTCCACCCAGGGGTAGAGTTCTAGGGTCAGGCTGGTTGTAGAGAGATGAGGCATGTTGGAGGTGCTGT